>NC_072396.2:24224722-24526666 GCF_028885625.2 Pongo pygmaeus
CTCGGGAGCCTGAGATGGAAGGATGACCTGAGCCTAGGTGGTCGAGGCTGTAGTGAGCCAAGATCATACCACTGCACTCCAGCCTGGGCAACAGAGTGAGATCCTGTCTCAAAAAAAAAAAAAAAAAAAAAATTAAAATAAAGGCTTAATTTGCTTCATCATTTCCTTTAAAAAAAAGAAAGAAAGACAGGGTCTTACTATGTTGCCCAGGCTGGAGTGCAGTGGCACAATCAATCATAGCTCCCTGCAGCCTTGAACTCCTGGGCTCCAACAATCCTTCTACCTCCCCAAATAGTTGGGACTGCAAGCTTGCAGCACCATACCTATTTTAATTTTTATTTTTGTAGAGATGGAGTCTTGCCATGTTGCCTGGGCTGTGCTTCATCACTTCTATAGTAATTCTAAATCTTCCGAGGATTAAAATGCATATCCACTAAGGAAAAAGTTATGTCATCCCAAATAATTTGGGATTGCTTTCCCAAGGAAATTTGGGGATACATTCTCAGCCTGATAGGGTTCACATCAACCAGAGATTTCTACTTGGGTGTCAGAACTGGGGCTCCAGGTATCTAGAGCAATGTCGTTTTGTTTTCTATCTGCTGTGTCAGTACCCTCCTGTTAGAGCATCAGCCCATGTCTCCTGGTTTCAAGTTACAGAATACAGATTGAGCGTCCCTAATCTGAAATCCACAGTGTTCCAAAATTCACAATTTGAGTGCTGACATGATGCTCAAAGGAAATGCTCAGTGAAGCATTTCAGAGTTCAGATTAGGGATGTTCAACCAGTAAGTATGCAGATATACCAAAATCGGAAAAAATACTAAATCCAAAACACTTCTGGTCCCAAGCACTTCCAATAAGGGATGCTCAACCTGTAGTGAAGGCTGATGCATCTGATATTATAACTAACTTCCTTCACTGCTTCAAGTGGACTTTGCATTTGTTTCTCAGAATATTAAAATGTCATCCATTTGTATCCTGCCTGTCTGTTCAAGGCTTTGTCTTATGATCACACTACTAAGGTTATGCTTATGATACTACATATCTTTTGATCTATCAGTTTCACTTTCAGAAATCAATTAGACAAGTGTATAAAAGTAAGAATACAAGGATGTTTTCAGCAGTGTTTATAAAGCAAAAAAAAGGTAAATGGTTTAAATCTTCATCATGGAAATTAGTAAAATACAGTAAAGATGTTCCTGACTTATGATGGTTCGACGTATAATTTTTCACCTTTACAGTGGGTTTATGGGATAGTAAATACATTTTTAGCTAATGATATTTTCAATTTATGATGTGTTTATCAAGACACAGCTCCGGCCGGGCACAGTGGCCTGTAATCCCACCACTTTGGGAGGCCAAGGTGGGCGGATCACCTGAGGTCAAGAGTTTGAGACCAGCCTGGCCAACATGGTGAAACCCCGTCTCTATTAAAAATACAAAAAATAGCTGGGTGTGGTGGCGGGTGCCTGTAATCCCAGCTACTTACAAGGTTGAGGCAAGAGAATCACTTGAACCTGGGAGGCAGAGGTTGCAGTAAGCCAAGATCGTGCCATTGCACTCCAGCCTGGGTGACACAGCAAGACTCCATCTCAAAAAAAAAAAAAAAAGAAAAAGAAACAACCCTATCTTAAGTCAAGGAGTATCTGTGTATCCATACATTAAAAATGTGTTATAGGCCAGGCACGGTGGCTCACGCCTGTAATCCCAGCACTTTGGGAGGTCAAGCCAGGTGGATCACCTGAGGTCAGGAGTTCAAGACCAGCCTGGCCAACATGGTAAATCCCTGACTCTACTAAAAATACAAAAAATCAGCCAGGTGTGGTGGCACACGCCTGTAATCCCAGCTACTTGGGAGGCTGAGGCAGGAGAATCGCTTGAACCTGGGAGGCAGAGGTTGCAGTGAACCGAGATGACGCCGCTGCACTCCAGCCTGGGCGACAGACCAAGACTCCGTCTCAGAAAAAAACAAAAATGTGTTGTAGGCTGAGCACAATGGCTCACGGCTATAATCCCAGCACTTTGGGAGGGTGAAACAGGAGGATTGCTTGAAGCCAGGAGTTCGAGACCAGCCTGGGTAACAAAGTCACGCCCAATCTCTACAAAAAAGTGTTTAAAACATTAGCCCGGTATGATGGTGCACACCTGTAGTCCCAGCTTCTCAGGAGGCTGAGGCAAGAGGATCGCTTGAGCCTAGAAGTTTTGGGCTACACTGAGCTATGATCACGTCACTGCCCTGCAGCCTGGGAGACAGAGCAAGACCCTGTCTCAAAAACATAAAAATGTGTTGTGTATACATATTTTTTAATGTTTAAAGGATGTGAATATATTAAATGGGAAAAGCAAGAAAATAGAAAGTATATTAGCCTGTTTTTGTTAGTGAAAGAATGTGTGTATTTCATGTGTGTGCATGTATAGAGAAAGAGTGCTATTTTAATATATGCCGTTTTCTTAGCTCTGAGAGGTAAGCGTTCTGTTTGTTACAGGATTAATACCCCTCGAAGACAAGGAGGACTTGGGCCAATAAGGATTCCACTTCTTTCAGATTTGACCCATCAGATCTCAAAGGACTATGGTGTATACCTAGAGGACTCAGGCCACACTCTTAGGTACCTTTCAGTGGTTTTATATTATGACAAATCCAAGCGTGTTTATAATCCTTCTTGAAATAGATGTTACTTATGAAATAGAAGAACAAATTTTGATCAAGAAATATAATTTTGAGGCCAGTCACGGTAGCTCAAGCCTATAATCCTGACACTTTGGGAGGCCACGGTGGACAGATCACTTGAGGTCAGGAGTTTGAGACCAGCCTGGCCAACATGGTGAAACCCTGTCTCTACCAAAAAATACAAAAATTACCCGGGCATGGTGGCGTATACCTGTAGTCCCAGCTGCTCGGGAGGCTGAGGTGGGAGAATTGCTTGAACCTGGGAGGCGGAGGTTTCATTGAGCCCAGATCATGCCACTGCACTCCAGCCTGGGCGACAGAGTGAAAAAAAAAAAGAAATAATTGGCTGGGCATGGTGGCTCACGCCTGTAATTCCAGCACTTTGGGAGGCCCAGGGGGGCAGATCATGATGTCAGGATATCGAGACTATCCTGGCCAACCAACATGGTGAAACCCCATCTTTACTAAAAAATACAAAAATAGCTGGGCATAGTGGCACATGCCTGTAGTCCCAGCTACTCGGGAGGCTGAGGCAGGAGAATCGCTTGAACCCGGGAGGCGGAGGTTGCGGTGAGCCGAGATCACGCCTCCGCACTCCAGCCCGGGTGACAGAGCAAGACTCCGTCTCAAAAAAAAAAAAAAAGAAAGAAAAATATTACTTTGTTCTATTAGTCTTTAAACTACTAAACTTAAACTGTTAGTTTATATTACCCTGATTAAACTATGTTAGCATCATAGACTTTTAGAGCTGGAAGATTATTTAGAGGTCTTTCACCCACCCTGTCATCTTACAGATAAAAGAGACAGATTCATAGAGTTCCGTGATCTTAGCCAAAGTTATATAATAATTTAATTGCAGAGCCCAGACTTAAATCCAGGTCCCCCAACTCCTTGTCCATTTCTTTTTCCTTTTTTCCAAACTGACTCCAGTAATGTTTTTTTCTAAATACAAGTGTCATACTACTTAGCAAACCTGTGTCTTTGGAGTAGGAAAAATTAAGGCAATATTTTACCCAGACGCTCTCACTGGGTTACTTGAGCTAACAAACATTAATAGAATTCTTTGAAAGGGGGGCAATTTTAGTGTGAAACAGTTGTAATTTGGTTGTATTGCTGATTTGCTTTGTAGTGCCAATAGTTTTTCTTGAATGTTTTATGTGAAAGTGTCAGTATTTTATAATCCTGTGTTTTTTTTATAACAACTTTATTGGAATATAGTTTACATGTAATACAATACCCATTTAAAGAATACAATTCAGCTGGGCATGGTAGTTCATGCCTGTAATCCCAGCACTTTGGGAGACCTACGTGGGAGGATCCCTTGAGCCCAGGAGTTTGAGACTAGCCTGGGCAACATAACAAGACCCTTGTCTTCTACAAAAAAATAAATAGTTTTTTTTTGTTAAATTAGCCCGTTGTGGTGGCACATTCCTGTAGTCCTAGCCTACTCAATAGGCTGAGATAAGAGGATCGCTAGAGCCTGGAAGTTCAAGGTTGCAATGATCTATGATCACACCACTGCACTCTAGCCTGGGTAACAAGAGTGAGACCCTGTCTCTAAAAAAATAATTAAAATTAAAAATAAAGAATACATGACCGGGCGCGGTGGCTCGCGCCTGTAATCCCAGCACTTTGGGAGGCTGAGGCAGGCGGATCACGAGGTCAGGAGATCGAGACCATCCTGGCTAACACGGTGAAACCCCGTCTCTACTAAAAAAACAAAAAATTAGCCGGGCATGGTGGCGGGCGCCTGTAGTCCCAGCTACTCTGGAAGCTGAGGCAGGAGAATGGCGTGAACCCCAGGGGGCAGAGCCTGCAGTGAGCCGAGATCGCGCCACTGCACTTCAGCCTGGGCGAAAGCAAGACTCCGTCTCAAAAAAAAAAAAAAAAAGAAAGAATAAATTTCAGTGGTTTTTGTGTATTCACAGAGTTGTGCAACCATCACCACAATTTTAGAATGTTTTCATACTCCAAAAAACCCCACACCCATTAGCAGTCACTCCCTGTTTCCCCTAACCCACTTCCCCCAGCTTTAGGCAACCACAAATCTACTTTATGTCTCTATAGTTGCCTATTCTGGACATTTCATATAAATGGAATCCTACAATATGTGCTTTTATGACTAGCCTCTTTCACGCAGCATAATGTTCTCAAGGTTCATTGTATTGTGTCATGTATTGCTACCAGTAGTTTCCCCTCTTTTGTACTTGCTAAGTATTTAATGTTTTCTGCTTTCATAAAGTCTGTTACTAAGTTAATTTCCAAGAGTAAATATGCCCCAGAAAAGACTGAGGCAGTTTTAAAATGTGGAATCATTTGAACATTAACCAAGTAAAATTATCTAATGTTAGCTATATTATTTGACCTGAGCCAATAGTTTCTTTTTAAAATTTTTTTTTAAGGCCGGGCACGGTGGCTCACGCCTGTAATCCCAGCACTTTGGGAGGCCGAGGCAGGTAGATTGCTCGAGTCTAGCAGTTTGAGACTAGCCTGGGCAACATGGCGAAACCCTGTTTCTACAAAAAATACAAAAATTAGCTGGGCGTGGTGGCACACACCTGTAGTCCCAGCTACTCAGTAGGCTGTGACGAGAGGATCACTTGAGCCCAAGAGGTTGAGGCTGCAATGAGCCGAGATCATGCCACTGCACTTCAGCCTGGGCAACAGAGTGAGATCCTGTTTGAAAACAAATAAAAAATTTATTATTTATTTTCAAAATAATACATGCACATATGCACATAGTTTTTAAAGGTCAGATTATCTTCAACAACTGTAAATACTCTGGTACGTTTCTTAGCCAAAAACAAGTTTTTAAAGCTGCAGTTTTACAGTGATAATTCCAAATTATACATTAGATTGAGGGAGGGATGTGCATACACATGTGTGTACGTGTGTGTGTGTGTGTGTGTGTGTGTGTGTGTGTGTATGTGTACCATTGGAGTAGGTAGGTAGTGTGGTGTTTGTTCTGTATAGCATCCTTCTGTGTGGATGGTATAGGAATTCACAATACATAAATGAGAAGAAATGGCCTCATCTCTACCATTCTTCTGTTTTACAGAGGTCTCTTCATTATTGATGACAAAGGAATCCTAAGACAAATTACTCTGAATGATCTTCCTGTGGGTAGATCAGTGGATGAGACACTACGTTTGGTTCAAGCATTCCAGTACACTGACAAACATGGAGAAGGTACCTCTCCCTTCTAACCTTTTGATTTTTTAGTTTGAAAGATAGCATAATTAGTCAGGTTTCTTATCGTAAAAGTAATCTGGATATTTCCAAAGTTTTCTGATTATTTACAAATTATTAGCAGATCTTTTTAACAGACCAAATTATAATTTACAGTGCTTTAACAAAATATCAGGCCAGGCATGGTGGCTCATGCCTGAAATTCCAGCATTGGGAGGCCAAGGTAGGAGGATTGCTTGAGCTCAGGAATTCAAGACCAGCCTGGGCAACCCAGTGAAACCTCACCTCTACTAAAAATCAAACATATATATATATATATATATATATATATATATATATATATATATATACACTAATATATTCTGCTTACTAAATAAGATGCAAAAATATTCACTATTTGCGTAGTCCTTTTTGATAAACTCATAAAAGTTTCTGCTACTGCAATTTTTTAAATTATGTTTCTGCAAGCTTAGAATGTGTCAATCTGGCAACATTCAGTGATGTAGTTTTCATTTGCCTCTTTGCATTATTGAATTTAGCCTTTTAAATAATCCTTGATCACTTCTCTGCCTTTCAGCTAAGATGAAGTATAGTAATGTAATCTCTGGGCTTATTCAGTATCACATTTGTAATCTACAAGTTCATCATTTTGCTAAAATAGAACACATTATATATTCCTTTTAAAAATGTCACTGAGTCAGGATGCATTCTAAAGTCTCTTTTGACAAACAGTGAATCATGTCATCAGTACAAAGTACTGCAGGATACATGGCAAACAAGCTTACTGGAAGTTTATGTAAATTTGGAGGAATTTTTGCCATGCCCAGGCCTTTCAGCTCACCAGATTCCCAAACTTTTCAACTGTATTAGAGGGGCAATCAATTTGATTTCTTATATTTTAAATGTAACTAAACATAATTGGTAAAAATGAAAATAGATTAGCTGCCTGCTTATGAGCTCCATGACAAAAATTCCTTGGTGTGAACAGGAGGCTAATAGAAGTCATGTGCTCGGTGGTCTGGAAATGTTCTTATTAGTATATTCTATTAACTTCAGTTTCATATAGAAACAGAAAAAGTCAGTTGCTGAAGGTAACTGAATTCTGTTTTTAAAATGTCTTCTGCCTCTTTTTGTTTCTAGTCTGCCCTGCTGGCTGGAAACCTGGTAGTGAAACAGTAAGTATATATATATTTTTTTATGTTGAGTTGATGGTTAGAGTTAAAAAAAATAGAAAAAAAATGCTGGCCGGGCACAGTGGCTCACGCCTGTAATCCCAGCACTTTGGGAGGCTGAGGCGGGCAGATCACGAGGTCAGGAGATGGAGACCATCTTGGCTAACATGGTGAAATCCATCTCTACTAAAATACAAAAAAAAAAAAAATTAGCCGGGCGTGGTGGCGGGTGCCTGTAGTTCCAGCTACTTGGGAGGCTGAGGCAGGAGAATGGCGTGAACCCGGGAGGTGGAGCTTGCAGTGAGCCGAGATCATGCCACTGCACTCCACGCTGGGAGACAGAGCGAGACTCCGTCTCAAAAAAAAAAAAAAAAATATGCTAACCTTAGAATAATCTTCGCTTGTTACTAGAACTGTCTTGATTTTGTAAATGAAGTAAACATTGCTAAGCAGAAATCAGAGTACAGACATTCTTTGGCCTGTAGGAAGAGTAGCTGAAACCGGAGAAAGCAGAATATGGGGCGTGATGCTGTGAATTTTAAAGCCAAGTATACAGATAAATACACCATTCGAAAAAAAAAAAGAAGGGCAGAGCGGAGACTTGGTAGAATAATTCAGAGGTCTTATAGGTCATGTATCGAATTTCTTCCTGTATTGCGGACAAAGAAAACAGTCACAAGCAAAACCTTTCTATACATAGTAAGAGGTTTTGAGAAAATCTAGCTCAATTAATACTGAAGATAATGATTCTCTCCTTGTCATGAAGAAAGAAAAGATTGAAACACGTACATTCTTTCATTTAGGAGGCTGTCTAATTTTTTTTTCTTTTTTGAGACAGAGTCTTGCTCTGTCGCCCAGACTGGAGTGCAGTGGCATGATCTGGGCTCACTGCACCCTCCGCCTCCAGGGTTCATGCGATTCTCATGCCTCAGCCCCCTAAGTAGCTGGGACTACAAGCCTGCACCACCACACCCAGCTAATTTTTGTAATTTTTGGTAGAGACAGGGTTTCACCATGTTGTCCAGGCTGGTCTCAAACTCCTGGCCTCAAGTGATCCACCCTCCTCGGCCTCCCAAAGTGCTGGGATTACAGGCATGAGCCACTGCTCCCAGCCAGGAGGCTGTATAATTTATAGACAATCCCTGAAGTAGTCTCCTGCCAAAATACAATTTAGAAACTTGCTTGAACCTTTTTAGGAAGAACATGTTTACCTTCTAAATTCAAGAGTTTTACACAAGCTGCAGTTAGGAAATTGGAAGATACTAGAGCATTAGAGGAAGAAATCATTATCTTTGGGTAATAGAAAAATATAGACTCCTAAGACTTTCTTCCTTAGCAAACCAAAGAAAAGTACCATTAGCCATAGATAACCACTGGTAGAAATTTGCGCTCTAACCTCAGGTGTGCCCCTTTCCGGTCCTTGAATGTGCTAAGCTGATTCCTGCCTCAGGGCCTTTGCCCTTGCTGTTCTTTCTGTACTCCGTCTGCATGACTAGTTCCCTCTCTTTGCTCACATTTCAGCTCAAATGTCATCTTAGAAGTCTTTCCTCACCACTTTATCCCCACCCTAGACATCTATCCTCCAACCAACTTTTTTTTTTTTTTTTTTTTTGAGACAGAGTCTCACTCTGTCACCCAGGCTGGAGTGCAGTGGCCCGATCTTGGCTCACTGCAACCTCCGCCTCTCAGGTTCAAGCGATTCTCCAGCCTCAGCCCCCCAAGTAGCTGGGATTACAGGCGTGTGCCACCACACCTGGCTAATTTTTGTATTTTTAGTAGAGACGGGGTTTCACCATGTTGGCCAGGCTGGTCTCAAACTCCTGACCTCAAGTGATCCACCCACCTCAGCCTCCCAAAGTGCTGGGATTACAGGCATGAGGCACCGCACCTGGCCCAACCAACCTATTTATAAAAGCATTTATTACCACAACCTAAAATTAGAATTAGGATGTAACTCCAAGGGCAGGGACTTTGGCTGTGTTGTTCACTAATAAATACTGCCTATCATAATACTTTGAATAGTTGCCATATAGCGAGTCTGTTGAAAGAATGTCCAAACACATAAATATATACAACTATTATTTGTCAATCAAAAATAAAATTAAAAAGAATGACCACCACAATATGTGATAACACGTATGCATTTTTCTGGAGGGAGAATCCGTAGTTTTCATCAGATTCTCAGAGATTTGTGGCCCCCAAAAGTTAATCATGTAAATAGTCAACATGTTTTCTGAAATGTCCGGTACTCATCCTATAATACCTTTCAGAGTGAAATTGTACTTCTTGGGAGCTCTCACTGATCTCTGGGAACTTGGACACCTAGGACGTGCCTGTGATTGGAGATGATGTTTTCATCAGTCACAGAGGGTTTTGCTGCACCTCCGGGGGAAGTGCCCCCTACCTTGAAGATGGGTCTGAAATGCTTTTTAAGGCTTCTTAAGCTGCTGCTTAAGCCAGCAGCTTCTGATTCATATTTCTTTCTATAAGCCTCATAATCAACAAATGTAAACTAACGTGACTGATTTATACTTTAAGGTACCTACTGGTCAAAGTACCTTTAATGTGTAATTTCAAATCTCCTTTGAGATCCATCAGATCAACATAGAGATGAGTAAGTTTGCTATTGTAACATTAACTTTGACCTCAAAGGCAAAACTGTTTTGCAAACCCATCAGAAATTGATTCAGAATCAGTCAATTACAAAAGTTACAATAAGTTATTTTTATATATATAAAGATAGATGTACTTTACCTATAACTAGCAAGTAACATAATGTGAGGTAAAATTATATTGGAAATTTTTTTAAAGTCTAACAGGTTTCTAAGGCTGTGATGCTCTTAGAGGGAACACAACAGTATTCATTAACCATTGACAGTAGTGCTTGATGTATTTGAGTTTGGGTTTTTGTTTTTTTTTTTTACTTTGCAGCTTGAGATTTAAAAGTTGTATTCTGGACTTTAGTAAGCCCTTAGTGAACACCTGCCTCCTTTTCAGATATTGTGGCATACCATCATTTTAGCAGCAAATGATTTTAAGAGTACATTAACATCTGTAGCCATGCTCTCTAAATGTGTTTGACTTAATTAGATCAAACCTGAAGATACCATGAAAGCCTGGTGGCCAAGAGAGGAGCTGTAAGTAAGTTTTGGGGTGCTTGAGTACAGATGTTAATTTATTCACAAAAAATAAAAATATTTGTCTTTTGGAATAGCCGAAATTAGTAGGTAGGACAAATCTCATTTTTTTCTAAATATACAATCTGATATACAAAAATAATTTTTAGTCAAGGCATGGGCAACTAATATCAGACTACTCATTATGTACTTTGGCTTTAAAATAAATTATTTCCTTTTTTTTGTTTTGTTTTAACAGATAATCCCAGATCCAGCTGGAAAGCTGAAGTATTTCGATAAACTGAATTGAGAAATACTTCTTCAAGTTATGATGCTTGAAAGTTCTCAATAAAGTTCACGGTTTCATTACCACATTGTGTTGCAGTAGTAATTTCTTGGAGAATATAAAAATCCACGTCAAAGTCCAAAGATATTTAGCATTAGCGTTAGACACTGATGCCAAAAGACAAGCAGTTATTCTCTGTCTTTCCAAAGGAAGAAATGGGAGATTGAATCAAACTGAGTAACAGCAATAATGACATTTACGGGGTACATGCCATGTGCCAGGCATTGTGTTAAGCAAGTTAGGGGCATTATTTAATCCTCACAGCAACTCATTGAGTTCTTTATTTTACACATGAGGAAACTGAAGTGCAGGTAAATTACTTACCCAAAGTCACATAGCTAGCTAGCAAAGGCAAAATCCGACCTTGCACCCAGACAGGCTAATTCTAGTTTCTGAGCTCTTAACACTCCACCGTGGCTCACCTCTCCATACCTTTGAGGGCAGCGGTAAAGAACGGGTTGTGAGCACACTCTCCTGCCACAGTAATAGGAATAGCTGGCCCCATGGCCCACTGCTCCGTAATAACATAAAGCCTTTCGCCCCCGCCCCCATCTCTAAATTTACATCTTCAGCTTGTATCAAATTTATAAGTAAGTTAGGTATTTATATTTAGTTTAACAAAATTTGAATCCTTAAATACATATAACTAGCTCTTAACAAATGACCATATACAAAGCTGAACTCCAGTGCTACTTCATCACCCCATTTGCCACCCCACTATGGCAATTACTTTATTGTCATTATCTGTAGACATGCCATGTAGTTAAGAGACCAGATACCCAGGAGAATTAACTTCATCCTGTCTTCCATGCTAATCTGCTAATCTCTGTTCATTTTGTTTTGTTTTGTTTCTGAAACAGGGTCTCACTCTGTCACCCAGGCTGGAGTGCAGTGGTATGGTCTCAGCTTACCGCAGCCTCAACCTCCCGGGCTCAGGCAATCCTCCCACCTCAGCCCCCCAAGTAGGTGGGACTAAGGCACGCACCACCACGCCCGGCTAATTTTTATGTTTTTTGTAGTCATGGGGTTTCACCATGTGGCCCAGGCTGGTCTTGAACTCCTGAGCCTAAGCAATCCACCCACCTCGGCCTCCCAAAGTATGGGAAGATGCATGAGCCCCTGTGCCCAGCCATCCCCTCTCTTAATACAAAAAGCCCTTCTCCCGGGGAAAGGCCATCACTAGAAGTGGTGGGGGGATTACCGGGCTTCTGGCTCAAATTGAGTTCTGTCGCAAATGGCGGGTGATTTGTAGATAGACGGGAATCCAGCTGCCATTTATAACCTCTTTCTATAGCAGAGTATGTTCTAATGCTAGCTTATAGTTGAAGTTTTATAAACCAATCTATTAGTAAAGTTGAAGACTGCTAGTACCTTGATATCTAAACAGGTTTGTGATAACCTTGTCAATAGGTCCAATACAACTGGAATTCTATATGCAGATTTCCTCCTTCCAATCTAAAAAGTACAAATGTTTTACTCATGAAATAAGCTGGTATCCCTTTTTTTAAGAGTCAGGGTCTCACTCTGACATCAGTGTATTTATGTGTCTGTATATATTTATACGCGTACACTCCCTGCTGGAGTGCAGTGGCATAATCATGGCTCACTGCAGCGTCAAACTCCTGGCCTCAAGCGATCCTCCTACCTCAGCCTCCCAAGTCGCTGGGACTACAAGCATGCACCAGCAGCATCTTCTTGATTAATAGTTTCCATTCTTTGGAGCTTTTCTAGCCTCCTGTTCATTTTAGTATGGTTTACAAGGAGAACTATTTGTAGGTCCGCTCAGAAAAACCAGTCATTAATGTTTCATTCAACATTCAGCAACTATTGACCACCTAAACACTTGGTGTACATCAATGACCAAATAACAAATTTCTGCCATCAAGGAGCTCAGTATTTGATTACTGAAGCGGGTGCTGATAGACTAGTAATTTCTTGGTACTCACAAGTAAGTGAAGATACACACCCTGACTTGCCACTTTTTTTTTTTTTTTTTGAGACGGACTCTTGCTTTGTCACCCAAGCTGGAGTGCAGTGGCACGATTTCAGCTCACTGCAACCTCTACCTCCCAGGTTCCAGCAATTCTCCTGTCTCAGCCTCCCGAGTATCTAGGATTACACGCATGTGCCTCCATGCCTGGCCAATTTTTGTATTTTTAGTAGAGACGGGGTTTTGCCATGTTGCTCAGGCTGGTGTCGAACTCCTGACCTCAAGTGATCTGCCTGCCTTGGCATCCCAAAGTGCTGGAATTACAGGTGTGGGCCACAGCGCCTGGCCTCTCACCACTTTTCATATCAACTGAGTGATATAAGTAGCTTCCGAATAAAATAGCACTAAATGCACACCTTTTGTCAGTGCCTTTTATAAACTATCCCTTCAAAGAGCTGACTTCTGAAAGTCCGTAAGTCCAAGCTTACATCTTAAAGATGGTCTCATGTGGCCATTTACAAGACTGGAAAAAGAGTTGAGAAAGGATAGTCCCCTGCCCTACTGGAGAGGATGGACCCTGGGCCTAACCAGGATGCAGCTACTAGAGACCTATTCCCAGAAGATGCTGACCTACCATAATCTGGAGCAGTGCTTCTCAATGGGGAGGGATGGAGATTTTGCCCCCAGGGGACATGGCAATATCTGGGATGTTTTTATTGTCAAAACTGAAAATACAGCCGGGCGCGGTGGCTCACGACTGTAATCCCAGCACTTTGGGAGGCCGAGGCGGGTGGATCACGAGGTCAGGAGATCGAGACCATCCTAGCTAACACTGTGAAACCCCGTCTCTACTAAAAAAAATACAAAAAAAATTAGCCAGGCGTGGTGGCAGGCGCCTGTAGTCCCAGCTACTCGGGAGTCTGAGGCAGGAGAAAGGCGTGAACCCAGGAGGCGGAGCTTGCTCCGCCTCAAAAAAAAAAAAAAAACAAAAACCTGAAACTACTACTGGCATCTGGTGGGTAGAGGCCAAGGGTGCTGCTAAACATCCTACAATGCACAGGACCGTCCCACAACAAAGAATTATCTGCTTCAAGATGTTAACTGTGGCAATGTTGAGAAAACCCACTCTAGAGACTAAGGAAAGGAGGACACCAGTATCATTTAGTAGCTGCCTGTACAGCAGGAGGTCAGAACAATGCCACAACAGTAGGAGCTTACCCAAAATAATAGATCAAGAGATGACCTGCCCACAAACATTTTAAAAATAGTAAATAAGGCCGGACATGGTAGCTCACGCCTGTAATCCCAGCACTTTGGGAGGCTGAGGCGGGCAGATCACCTGAGGTCAGGAGTTTGTGACCAGCCTGGCCAACATGGGGAAACCCCGTCTCTACTAAAAACACAAAAATTAGCCAGGCATGGTGGTGGATGCCTGTAATCCCAGCTACCGAGGAGGCTGAGGCAAGAGAATCGCTTGAACCTGGGAGGCGGAGGTTGCAGTGAGCCGAGATCACGCCACTGCACTCCAGCCTTGGCGACAGAGCGAGACTCTGTCTCAAAAAAAAATTAGTAAATAAATAGGAGGCCAGGAGCAGTGGCTCACGCCTATAATCCCAGCACTTTGGGAGGCCAAAGTGGGCAGATCACCTGAGGTCGGGAGTTCGAGACCAGCCTGACCAACATGGAGAAATCCTGTCTCTACTAAAAATACAAAAATTAGCCGGGTGTGGTGGCAGACACCTGTAATCCCAGCTACTCAGGAGGCTGAGGCAGGAGAATCCATTGAACCTGGGACGCGGAGGTTGCGGTGAGCCAAGATCATGCCATTGCACTCCAGCCTGGGTAAAAAGAGCAAAACTCCATCTCAAAAAAAAAAATAAATAAATAAATAGGTGACCAACTGGCCACAGTGGTGCACACCTGTAATCCCAGCACTATGGGAGGCCTAGACGGGTGGATCACCTCAGATCAGGAGTTCAAGACCAGCCTGACTAACATGGTGAAACCCCGTCTCTAGTAAGTACAAAAAATTAGCTTGGCTTGGTGGCAGGCACCTGTAATCCCAGCTACTTGGGAGGCTGAGGCAGGAGAATCGCTTGAACCTGGGAGGCGGAGGTTGCAGTGAGCCGATATCGCGCCATTGCACTCCAGCCTGGGCGACAGAATGAGACTCCATCTCAAAAAAACAGAAGTGACCTGAAGTTTCTATGAAACACACCAGGCAATATCTTTCCAGTGCACTAATATATGAATGACATCTATTATTCCCTGCTTCTCCCTATAATTTCTAGTCTTCTGTTGAATATTTCACAGTTAAGCCTGGCCAGTGTTCTGAGGTTTCCAGTGATCATGGTGGACAGCTCTTTCAGGGATTTCTTAGTCCCTAGAATCTCACACAAGAGATCATTCCTCACGCCCTACCCCCCACATCCCCATTGTCTCTTCTCTGTCCAAGAGCTCATCTAACCCTACATCCTAAACTTCCCATCTGTCACTAGGTTTCCAGGTTGTATATTTTGTTCTCAAACACATTAACTACTATTTTATTATTTAATGATATTTTGGTATCCTAACCCCCCTATGAACTATGTGACAACACTATGTCACTGAGAAATCTTTGAATACAAGGTTATTAATATATAAGATGTAACAACATGTGTGTTTCAGATAAATAATTTCATAGACTGGGTGTAGTGGTTCATACCTGTAATCCTAGCACTTTGGGATGCCGAGGCGGGCGAATCACTTGAGGTCAGGAGCTCGAGACCAGCCTGGCCAACATGGTGAAACCCCGTCTCTACTAAAAATATAAAAATTAGCCGGACGTGCTCGCTTAAACCCAGGAGGCGGAGGTTGCAGTGAGCCAAGATCATGTCACTGCACTCCAACCTTGGTGACAGAACAAGACTCTCTCTCAAAAAAAAAAAAGTTTCATAAAGATGTCTGCAGCGGAGGAGAATATATATACTCATATCTATGTATTTGTGTGTCTATATATATTCATACATATATGTAGGGTCAAAAAACTTTTACAGCTGGGTGCAGTGGCTCATGCCTATAATCCCAGCACTTTGGGAGGCCGAGGCAGGAAGGTCACTTGAGCCCAGGAATTTGAGACCTGCCTGGACGATATGGTGAGACCTCATCTCTACAAAAAGTACAAAAATTAGCCAGGCGTGGTGTCTTGTACTTGTAGTCCCAGCTGTTCCTGAGCCTAAGGCAGGAGGATCATTTAAGCCCAAAAGGTCAAGCCCGCAGTGAGCTGTGATCACACCACTGCACTCCAGCCTGGGCGAGAGAGCAAGACCCTGTCTCAAAAAAAACAAAGAAAAAAAGAAAAGAAAAAACTTTTTCCTCTGTTCTCACATGACAACAATCAATACAGAAGACTTCTGTGACCAAATGTGTAGGGATTTTCCCCAGCAACAGGCAAGCAATCAATTCTGCAGTGGACACCAGCCAGGAATCTTCTGATCCAATTCAATTCTGATGCTGTCCACCTGGATATAGCATCAGATACCACAGGTTGAGGGCTCAGACCCACAAGACTGCCCCCAGTTCAGACACGAGCTCCCAAGTACAGGCCTCTGGAACTTCTGACCGACTGACTTCAAGTTGGGGTTTCCATGACTCCCTCTTTAGGCTCAATTCATTTGTTAGAGCAGCTTGCAAAACTCCGGGAAATGCCCACTTACACTCACTAGTTTCTTATGAAGGATATTTTGAAGGATACGAATAAACACCCAGATGAAGAGGCACGTATGGCGAGGTCTGGAAGGGTCCTGAGCACGGGAGCTTCTGTTCCCGTGGAGTTGGGGGTGCACCATCATCCCAACACATGGGTGAATTCTTGTTCACCTTCCTGCAAGCCTTCACCAGCTCAGCTGTCCAGAAGCTCTGCATACCTGGTCCTCTTGGGCCTTTTATGGAGACTTCATTGGATAGGCATGACTGAAGCATGGACAACCGTGTCAAAATGTGATTGGATCGCTTCTCAGCCTTTTGGCTAAGATCAAGTGCAAAACGTGATTGGACAAAAAGGGCATGATCTAATGCTAATAGACGGAGTGGGGAATCCTAGCAAGGCCTGTCTGTTCAGATTCCTGTTGGCCTCTCTGCACGGCACTCCTTCCTCCTGGGTAGGGGGCAGAACCCTTTCTAAAATGAGGATCTTATGACCTACAATCAGACAAGGTAGGTCAGAGAATTTCTTTATGACCGGCTCCAAATACAAAGGTGGGGGCAGATTATATTTTCAGTTTCTATGACCTGCCTTGGAGAGACAAAGGAGCAGGTGAAAAAGGAGGGTATGTGAAGGTCAGAGGGAGAGGCTGTTTTCTGAGCCCTGCTTCTGAGGCCTACGGCACCCGCACATTAAAACCAAAGACGGTCTTTTCCTTTGATCGCTCTGAAGCACTTCCAAAGCTGCTTCAGGAACCAAGGACTAAAGGACGAATACTTTAACAAAAGATATGCTTATTATTTAATCACTTAGGAAATAATAAGGGCTATGGGAGTTATGAGCCAGGAACCATGGACAAAAAGCTATATATATATAATGATACCACATATATATATAATGATATCACATATATATACATATATACATATATAAATATACACATATATACATATATATACATATATACATATATACATATATATACACATATACATATATACATATATATACACACACAGATGCTTCTATAAACTCATCGTATTTTTTACCTAGCTTTTAAAAAGAAAAGAAAATGTTTATCATAGTTACTATGTATTTAGTTTCATATAGCAAAGTAATTTTTACCAATCCTATTACTAAATAACAATTTTAGCATAATATTGTACATTTATGTAAAATGCTAAAAATATATTTTATTTATTTATTTTGAGACGGGCTGGAGTGCAGCAGCACAATCTCGGCTCACTGCAGCCTCTGCTTCCCAGGTTCAAGCAATTCTGCCTCAGCCTCCCAAGTAGCTGGGATTACAGGCAAGCACTACCACGTCTGGCTAATTTTTGTATTTTTAGTAGAGACAGGGTTTCACCATGTTGGCCAGGCTGACCTCAAGTGAATGGCCTGCCTCAGCCTCCCAAAGTGCTGGGATTACAGGCATGAGCCACCGTGCCCAGCCCAAAAATATATTTTAAAAGAGCCTCCTTCCTGAGTCCTAAGCTTACAATTTTTTTAAATTAACAAATTCAAAAGCCAACTCGAACACCCAAATTCACCTAAATCGTATATTTGTTCACACAAAAAACATTTATTACCTAAATATGTACAAGGGACTTTGCTAGACAATAGGAATAAAAAGATCTGATACAATTCCTTCCCTCAAGAAGCCCACAGTCTCATAAGTGAAATAAGCATGTAAGAAAAGGAATTATGGCCAGGCACAGAGGCTCACGCCTGTAATCCCAATACTTTGGGAGGCCAAAGCGAGTGGATCACTTGAGCCCAGGAGTTCAAGATCAGCCTGGGCAACATAGTGAAACTCTGTCTCCACAAAAAACTTAAAAATTAGCCAGATGTGGTGTGCATGTCTGTAGTCCCAGATACTCGGGAGGCTGAGGCAGGAGGATCACTGGAGCCCTGGGGTAGTTGAGGCTGCAGTGAGCCATGATCACACCACTGCACTCCAGCCTGGGTGACAGAGTAAGACTCTGTCTCAAATAAATAAATAAATAAATAAATAAATAAATAAATAAAAATTTAAAAAAGGAATTGCAATACAGTGGGAATAAATGCTAAAAACGCCAGCTCCTGTGGAGGTTCCATGGTGAGCACAAACAACCACAAGAAAAATCAGGGATGGAATGAGGGAAGGTTTCACAGGGAAGAAGAGTTGTACACCCATTTCCCATTTCTCCACTGAAGGCCATATCACCTGCAAGTAGCCCTTACAGAAGAAGACAGTACTTATCACCCAATGTCAAAAGAACCAAGCACTGACTGGTTTTCCTCTTTGATGATTATCTACTGGGAAATGGCACATACTTTAGAGTTGATTGGCTAGGGTTAGGGGTCAAATGTGGGGCCAAGGCCAGATGGAAATTTTAAGAATTGAATCAAGGCTGGGGGCAGTGGGTCATGTCTGTAATCCCAGCACTTTGGGAGGCCGAGGCAGAAGGATCACTGGAGCCCAGGAGTTTGAGACCGGCCTGGGCAACAGAGTGAGACCCCAACTCTATAAAAAAAATTGTTAAAAATAGCCAGGCCTGGTGGTGTGCGCCTGTGGTCCCAGCTATTTGGGAGGCTGAGGTGGGAGGATCACTTGAGCCCAGGAGGTCCAGGCTGCAGTGAGCCGTGATCGAGCCACTGCACTCCAGCCTGGGTGACAGAGCAAGACGCTGTCTCAAATAAAAAAAAAAAAAGAATGGAATCTGTAGTCTTGATTTCATTAACTTCAAGCTCTGGCTATTTGTACAGTTCACTCTGGACATCAGAAACAGGATTTCCAAGTTGTGTTAAAGGGAATACACTGCACTGTAACACAAAGGCCACAAGATGGCACCCAGCCCACAGAAATCAAACAGCCACTTGCGAAGCCAGGGCGGGTGGGGGGGGGTGGGGGCGGGGGGCGCGGCGGGGGTGTGGGGTAACGCGGGGGAGTGTTACCCTAAACTAAAAGAGCAACAATTAACTGTCAAACTAATGTTTTTACAAATTGATTAAAAAACAGGAAAATAACTTAGAAATTCAGAACAATTTAAAACTAAGCACAACTTAAATAGGTATGTGAACTTTACTAAGTATACTCCTTCCATCCATGATGGAAGGTCAAACTTTTTAACCATAATCCATGTAGAAGTAGATTTTACATTGTGACCTAGTACTCACGTAGATGTGTGTACCATGCACATACATAACGTGTCACACAACACTTAACATTACTATGCATGATGCATTCTGATGTTTTTTTCTTTTTTTAAATATTCAAGCCCACTCATTTTTATGTCCCACTAATTTCAAGCCCATAGTTAGAAAAATATATTTTTATATATATTTATATATTTTATATATATTTATATATATTTTTATATTTTATATATTTTTTATATATATAGACTGTCTAAAAATATATTATATATTTATATATATTTTATATATATACACTGTCTAAAAATATATATTATATTTAATATAATATACTATATATTATATTTAATATAATATACTGTATATTATATTTAATATAATATACTGTATATTATATTTAATATAATATACTGTATATATTTAATATAATATACTGTATATTATATTTAATATAATATACTGTATATTATATTTAATATAATATACTGTATATTATATTTAATATAATATACTGTATATTATATTTATATATAATATGCTGTATATTATATTTAATATAATATGCTGTATATTATATTTAATATAATATATTGTATATTATATTTAATATAATATATTGTATATTATATTTAATATAATATATTATATTTTATATATTATATTTAATATAATATATAGTATATTTAATATACTATATATTATATTTAATATAATATATATTATATTATATTAAATATTATATATTTATATATATTATATATATATATATTTTAAGACAAAGTCTCGCTCATGTTGCCCAGGCTGGAGTGCAGTGGCACAATCTCGGCTCACTGCAACCTCCACCTCCCAGGTTCAGGCAATTCTCCTGCCTCAGCCTCCTGAGTAGCTGGGACTACAGGCGCCCGCCACCACGCCTGGCTAATTTTTGTGTTTTTAGTAGAGACAGGGTTTCACCATGTTGGTCAGGCTAGTCTCGAACTCCTAACCTCGTGATTCACCCGCCTCGGCCTCCCAAAGTGCTGGGATTACAGGCGTGAGCCACCGTGCCCTGCCGATATATATATATATATATAATTTTTTTTGAGACAGAGTCTCGCTCCGTCGCCCAGGCTGGAGTGCAGTGGCGCGACCTGGGCTCACTGCAGCCTTTGCCTCCCGGGTTCAAGTGATTATCCTGCCTCAGCCTCCCAAGTAGCTGGGAATACATGTGCGTGCCACCATGCCTGGCTAGTTTTTTCATTTTTTTGTGGAGATGGTGCTTTGCCATGTTGGCCAGGAGGTCTTGAACTCCTGGGCTCCAGAGAGCCGCTCGCCTCAGCCTCCCAAAGTGTTAGGATTACAGGCATGAGCCACCACGTCTGGCCCTAATCCCTTCTTTTAACTCCTCTTTTCTGTTTCCTATTTTACAGTAAATTTATTACTTGGTGCCAACAGAAGGGAAAGAAAACACAAGTCAGCTGGGCGCAGTAGCTCACACCTGTAATCTCAGCACTTTGGGAGGTGAGGCAGAGGAGGTCGGATTACCTGAGGTCAGGAGTTTGAGACCAGCCTAGCCAACGTGGTGAAACCCCAGTCTCTACTAAAAATACAAAAATGAGTTGGGCGTGGTGGCAGGTGCCTGTACTCCCAGCTACCTGGGAGGCTGAGGTAGAAGAATTGTTTGAACCCAGGAGACAGAGGTTGCAGTGAGCTGAGATCATGCCACTGCACTCCAGCCTGGGCGACAGAGTAAGACTCCATCTCAAAAGAAAAAAAATAATAATAACACAAGTCAATTTAGAGAGTCAATCACAATTGTAGCAAAAGTTTTATTCTAAGAGGAAATAAACCAAATGCCTAGAATATTTCAGCCATAATTCATTCTTATGGTTGAGACTTGACTGCATTCTCATCCATATATAGATGGCATTAGTTAACCCTTTACTATAACAGCTGAGAAAATATGTCAGAAATGTGGCAAAGGACAAAAATTCTAGACCTAGTCTCGCCTCTCCCACTTATATAGTTACAAGTTAGGCTTTAGGAAGTTACCTTCCCTCTCTAAGTCTGTTTCCTCATCTGTGAAATGTGGGTAATAATAGTATTGATCTCAAAGAATTACTGTAAGGATTAAATGGGAGTATACATTTTAATGTCACTAGTACAGTGCCTGACACATATGTGTTAGCCACATATAAAAATTATATGATTACTTTTTTTTTTTTTTTTTTTTTTGAGACAGGGTCTCCCTCTGTTGCCCAGGCTGGAGTTCAGTGGCACGATCTTGGCTCACTACAGCCTCTGCCTCTGGGCCCAAACAATTCTCCCACCTCAGCCTCCCAAGTAGCTGAGACTACAGGCACACACCGACAGGCCCAGCTAATTTTTCTATTTTTTGTAGAGACAGGGTTTCACCATGTTGCCCAGGCTGGTTTCAAACTCCTGGACTCAAGCAATCCACCAATCTCGGCCTCTCCAAGTACTGAGACTATAGGTGTTTCACCATGCTGGCCAGGCTGGTCTCGAACTCCTGACCTAAAGTTATCCACCTGCCTTGGCCTCCCACAGTGCTGGAATTACAGGCGTGAGCCACTGCGCCCAGCACTTATTATTTTTTTAGAGACAGGGTCTCACTCTGTTGTCTCACTCTGGAGTGCAGTGGCACTATCACAGCTCATTGCAGCCTCGAACTCCTGGGCTCAAACAATCATCCCGCCTCAGCCTTCCAAGCAGCTGGGACTACAGGCACGTGCCACCACGACCGGCTAATTTTTTTATTTTCTGTAGAGATAGGGTCTCACTATGTTGCCAGGCTGGTTTTGAACTCCTGGCCTCAAGCAATCCTCCTGCCTCAGCCTCCCTAAATGCTGGGATTTCAGGTATGAGCTACTGTGCCTGGCTGAAACTTTCTTTCTAATAGGGACCTCTTAATCATCCAATCAGTGGCCTTTTCCCAGTATTCATCCTTACCACCTTCAGTGACACCACTGATCCCTCCAAGAAAATGGCTTTGAGAGGAAGGAGGGTGCTGTGGTTAAGACCTGGGAATCTGGCTGCTCTTAGAGCCCTCAAGCCACCATTTAAGAAATCCAAGGCAGGGTGGGCACGGTGGCTCATGCCTGTAATCCCAGCACTTTGGGAGGCCGAGGCAGGCAGATCATGAGGTCAGGAGTTCTAGACCAGCCTGGCCAACATGGTGAAACCCTGTTTCTACTAAAAATACAAAAATTAGCTGGGCATGGTGGCACACGCCTGTAATCCCAGCTACTCAGGAGACCGAGGCAGGAGAATCGCTTTAACCTGGGAGGCGGAGGTTTCAGCGAGCTGAGATCTTGCCATTGCACTCCAACCTGGGTGACAGAGCGAGATTCTACCTCAAAAAAAAAAAAAAATCCAAGGCCAGGCACAGTGGCTCACGCCTGTAATCCCAGCACTTTGGGAGGCCGAGACAGGCAGATCACTTGAGGTCAGGAGTTCGAGACCAGCCTGGCCAACATGGTGAAACCCCATCTCTACTAAAAAAATTAAAATTAGCTGGGCGCGGTGGTGGGTGCCTGTAATCCCAGCTACTCAGGAGGCTGAGGCAGGAGAATCGCTTGAACCCGGGAGCCGGAGGTTGCAGTGAGCCAAGATAGTGCCAATGCACTCCTGCCTGGGTGACAAAGCAAGACTCTGTCTCAAAAAAAAAAAAGAAATCCAACCAGGCTGGCAGCCAGCCACCTCAGCCACCCCAGCTGAGGCACCAGATGTCCCAGCTCCAGATGAACTCCCAGATGAACAGAGCTGACTGAGTGACCTTAGCCAATGCCACATGGAACAGAAGAACCTCCCAGGTGAGCCCAGCCATCCCACAGAATCAAGTATGTCTTTAGAAAGATAAACTGCACAAACTAATTGAAAAGAAAAAGAAAAATGTTGAAACCCCAGGGGAGTTGGGTGCAACTTCAGTTCTCCAGGAGTCAAGTGCTTGGCTCTATTCAAAAAGGTGCAAGCAAGCAGATTGGATCAGAGCAAACACAGGTATCAGATGGAACATGTTAACAGAAGATTTGGGTTACCACAGAATCACATGGACATGCCCAACACAGTGCAAAGCATACTAGAATGAAGTAAACTCTCCTAAAAAAACCAGTGAAAAAGACACCATCCTCAAAGACTACACATTGAAGAAGTATGGAGGCAAAAACTAAGAACTTGGTAATAAATGCCTGAAGTAAAACTGGGATCTCAGCACAGACTATTTAATATAAAACAATGTCCAACTTACATGAGGAAGATGTATGCTAGAACTTAGCAGTGCTGGTGCTGGGTAAAAATTCTCCTTTAACTTTTTTTTCAGACGCAGTCTCGCTCTGTCGCCCAGGCTGGAGTGCAATGGCGCCATGTCGGCTCACTGCAATCTCTGCCTCCCAGGTTCAAGTGATTTTCCTGCCTCAGCCACCCGAGTAGCTGGGATTACAGGCACCTGCCATCATGCCCAGCTAATTTTTGTATTTTTAGTAAAGACGGGGTTTCACCATGTTGGTCAGGCTGGTCTTGAACTCCTGACCTCAGGTGATCTGTCCGCCTCGGCCTCCCAAAGTGCTGGGATTACAGGCGTAAGCCACCGCGCCAGGTCAAAAATTCTCCTTTATTCTTTGAGAGGGACATAACACTAATAATCCAGAACCTAGTGTATATCCTTTAGTTTGCTTCACCTCATCTTCTTAAAAGTCCTGTATTAAAAACAAAAACCTCTAGCTTTTATATCTGTATTGGTAGAGGACAGATTTGGGGTGAAGATTCTGGTATCCAAAATTAGGTGAACAATTTAACAAAAAGACAACAAAGACAATAAGCAATTTAATTTCAATCTCAGTAGAATTCAAAGAAAGGCAATTAACAAATGTCAGTTTTCTTTTTTTTGGGGGGGTAGGGGGGGCAGGGTTTCACTTGTTGCCCAGGCTGGAGTGCAGTGGCGTGATCTTGGCTTACTACAGCCTCAAACTCCTGGACTCAAGCGATGCTCCCAGTTCAGCCTCCTGAGTAGCTGGGACTACAGGTGTGCACCATCACGCTGAGAGGAGTTAGCTAGCTTTCCTTAGGTAGACAGCAAGGGAAGGGTCCCCAAAGAGCCCCCAACCCACGGGTCAGTGCCTCATCCCCACATAACAGAAAAAGCAGCCTGGGGATAAAAATCAAGCTGCAGGCACCGATAAGGGAACTAGCCAGGATGGTGGTGTGCCTGGAGACAAGCCCGCGGCTGCACAGATCGGAGAACCTCCAGCCCACTTAGATAAAAACTTGCACAAACCTCCGGCTCACTCAGATAAGGGAACAAGACCTGACATAGAAATGTCTTTGTCTTTTGTATAGTCAGCAGGTTCCCAGGAAAAAGTTTCTTCTCCTTTCGTGGGCATGAACAGTGTGGGCTCCGACGACTCCGGTGGGCACTTTCCTTTCCTCTTTCGACTGTGAGCTCGGCCTCTAAGAATTACTTCAGCACAATTGGTCCCCGGGACAAGCTTTCACTTCAGCTCCTGATAGGTCCCGGGCCAAGCTGAGTAGCCCCAATGAATCATCAATTCAGCTCCTGATTGGTCCCGGGCCAAGCTGAATCTCGCTTTCTCCAAGACAGCTCACAGACTAAGCAAATTCCTTCCCCTTGCCCAGACCGCAAAGACCCCCGACCCCAACCTCATAGTGGGCAACCCATTCAGGACCCCACTCTCCGCTGCGGAGAGCTTTTTTTTTTTTTTGAGACGGAGTTTTGCTCTTGCTGCCCAGGCTGGAGTGCAACGGCGCGATCCTCAGCTCACCGCAACGTCTGCCTCCCGGCTTCAAGGGATTCTCCTGCCTCAGCCTCCCGAGTAGCTGGGACTACAGGCATGTGCCACCACGCCCAGTTAATTTTGTATTTTTAGTAAAGACAGGGTTTCTCCATGTTGGTCAGGCTGGTCTTGAACTCCGGACCTCAGGTGATCCACCAGCCTCGGCCTCCCAAAGTGCTGGGATTACAGGTATGAGCCACCGAACCCAGCCAAGAGCTTTCTTCTTTTGCTTATTAAACTTTTGCTCCAACCTCACCGTTGTGTTCGTGCTCTGTGAGACGAAGAACTCCGGATACTATCTCAGACAACCAAAGACTGCTACATTTTGGCGCACTGGCGAGACTACAACACCTTGCTAATTTTTGTATTTTTGTAGAAACAGGTTTTCACCCTGTTGCCCAGGCTGGTCTTGAACTCCTGACCTCAAGCAATCTGCCTTGGCCTCCCAAAGTGCTGGGATTACAGGTGTGAGCCACCACATCCAGCAAAAGGTCATTTTTCACCTATCAAAATGGCAAAGATATTTTAAAAAGAAAAGATAAAAATTGGCAAAGTTCAGGGAAATTGCTGATGTGTGATTGTGTGAAACTGTTCTGAAGGGTTACATGAAATACATATTCAAAGCCTTCAACGTGTGCCTACTATTTGACCTAAATATCTCATTTAATATTTTTCCAAAGAAAATAATTTAAGGGTCAAATGTTTTAGAGTATTTAGGATATTTACTGCAACATTGTTTATAATAGCAAAAAAGAAATACTAGAAAAAGCTTCAGTGTACAGCAACAAATGGTTAAATATATAATGTATAATCTATACAATAGCATGCAGTAGGTCTCTTAACTCCACTTAACACATTCACAAAACTCCCCAGGGTGCATCCCTCCCCATTAGCCACCTCCCATCATGTCATAGGTAGATATGCAAAATGCTATATTGAAGGGCCAGGTAAATCTCAGTCAGGATGGCATTACAGCATGGAGAGACAAGTTATTATAGTACAGCACATGCTTGATTCCATGAGTCAAACTGCATGCTTCCAAGAGATAGTTGTGTTTGCTCCTGTGACTATTTCATGCCAGAGGTGCTTGTTGACACTGTGATTTCAATAAACATTACATAAACTAATACAAAAAAATTGCTTGAGACAGGGTCTTGCTGTCACCCAGACTGGAGTGCAGTGGCATGATCATAGCTCACTGCAGATTCAAACTCCTGAACTCAAGCAATCCATTCACCTCAGCCTCCTAACTGGGACTACAGGTGCACACCACCATGCTCGGATAATTTTTTAACTTTTTGTAGAGAAAGGGTCTCGCTATGTTTCCCAGGCTTGTCTCAAGCGATCCTCCCATCTGTCTCCCAAAGTGCTGGGATTACAGGCGTGAGCCACCACTGTGACTGGCCTAAAAATTTTTTGTTAAAAATGCTTTCCACCGGCCGGGTGCAGTGGCTCATGCCTATAACCCCAGCACTTTGGGAGGCCAAGGTAGGTGGATCACCTGAGGTCAGGAATTTGAGACCAGCTGGCCAACATGGTGAAACCTCCTTTCTACTAAAAATACAAAAACTAGCCGGGCATGGGGGCTGACACCTGTAATCCTAGCTACTCAGGAGGCTGAGGCAGGAGAATTGCTTGAACCCGGGAGGTAGAGGTTGCAGTGAGCCGAGATTGTGCCACTGCACTCCAGCTGGAGCGACAGAGTAAAACTCTGTCTCCAAAAAAAAAAAAAAAAAAAAAAAGCTTTCCACCGAATTCTGAGGCAGAGCCAAGTTTGTGAACACTAATGTAGAACCCACAATAAATATTGCTTCCTTCTTGGGAGGACTTTTTTCAGAGATTATTTTTTCTTCTAAGTTACCTTCCTGTCAAAAAAGGAACAGTCTTGGCTACAGATTTTTTTTTTTTTTTTTTTTTTTTGAGATGGAGTCTCATTCTGTCACCCAGGCTGGAGTGCAGGGGCATGATCACAGCTCACTGCAACCTCTGCCTCCCGGTTTCAAGCAATTCTCTGCCTCAGCCTCCCAAGTAGCTGGGATTACAGGCGCCCGCCACCACACCCGGCTAATTTTTGTATTTTTAGTAGAAACGGGGTTTCACCATCTTGGCCAGGCTGGTCTTGAACTCCTGACCTCATGATCCATCCGCCTCAGCCTCCCAAAGTGCTGGGATTACAGGCGTGAGCCACCGCGCCCGGCCTTGGCTGCAGATTAACGGGAATACCTCCCTTGGGCTTCCTAGGTGACACTATGATATTCGGTATGACCTCCCTTGCTCTATTCCTTGAAAGCAGTACAGGTACTGGTCAAGAGTGCCCTGGACCCACATTGCCTGGTTTTGAATCCCAGCACCTCCACATGTTACGCGTCGGACCTCCAGGAAGTTACTTAAACTCTCTGTGCTTCAGTTTCCTGAGTGGCCTAACCCTAAGGGGGGTTACAGAACCTGCCTCATAGTGTTGATTGGAAGAAATAAAGGAACTCAGACCTGCCAAGGGCTGAGGATGGTGCCTATCTAGCACATGGCAATGCTCCATAAGCATAAGCAGCTATTATTATTGTGGTTCCTATTTTTTAAATCAGATATATCCTGCGTAGCCACTAGCAGAATGTGCTAAATAGCTGTCTGGTGAATGAAAGAATGCCCAAATGGTCCTGTGTTTCCTTATCTAGATCATCTCTAAACACCTCCTCATGGTATGGTTTCAGACCTAAATCTTCCCACAAATCTTTAAGGATGCGGTAACTTTTGTTAAATCCCTTCGCCCCAACTTTTCATCTACCCTCTGACAACAAAAGCTGGGAAATAGAGGGAAGCAAAGGAATCATGTACAGCTGATGGGATTTAGACAGCACAGAGGAACTGGTTAGGTTTAAAGAACGTCATCCAAATACCCTGGCAGGAAACCTTGTATACTGACAGTTGCAATATGTGTAAGAAAAGAATGCATCCAATGGTATCCTCAATTAATTAATTAATTAATTTTTGAGACAGAGTCTTGCTCTGTTGCCCAGGCTGGAGTGCAATGGTGCGATCTCAGCTCACTGCAACCTCCACCTCCTGGGTTCAAGCAATTCTGCCTCAGCCTCCCAAGTAGCTGGGACTACAGGCACATGCCACCACAGCTAATTTTTTGTATTTTTTAGTAGAGACGGGGTTTCACCATGTTGGCCAGGATGGTCTTGATCTCCCGACCTCGTGATCCGCCCGCCTCAGCCTCCTGAAGTGCTGGGATTATAGGCATGAGCCACCACACCCGGCCTCTCAATTTTTTTGTTTTTTCAGAAGATGGGAGACAACATGGTAGGTTCAAATTAAAATTGTTTTGAAAGTATTTATTGTTTAATAATTCTTTCTCCCCTCAGCCCCATCTGGCCACTCTCTCGTTCTGCTTTTCTGATCATCCTAAAGATTGAATACATCCTCCTCCTGTATGGAGGACACGAAGCAACACTAAAATCAATACACTCGATCAGGTCTTCATCAGATACCACGTCACTGTGGGTGGAGTGCTAGTTTTCAACAAATGTGGTGTTCCTAGGGCTCTACAAGGTAGTCCTTTCTCAAGGTCGCTGGGCCACTCATGGAGTTGAAATGCCGCTGCCCATCTAAGTACAACATGGACTCTGAAACACAAGAAAGAGAACCCTGGAGAAACTTGTAACACCTTAGAAAACCATCATATCATCATATAAACACAAGACTACTTGGGAACACTGGGACAGAACAAGATACACTGTTGGGCCGGGGTGTGCCACATTCCCAAAGGAGCAGGCCATGACTCCTGCCTCTTCCTTTGGCTGGATCAGTTTTTATTTCATTTTTTTTTGAGATGGAGTCTCGCTCTGTTGCCTAGGCTGGAGTGCAGTGGCGCAATCTCAGCTCACTGCAAGCTCCGCCTCCCAGGTTCACGCCATTCTACTGCCTCAGCCTCCCGAGTAGCTGGGACTACAGGTGCCCGCCATCGCGCCCGGCTAATTTTTTTTTTTTTTTTTTTTTTTGTATTTCTAGTAGAGACGGGGTTTCACCGTGTTAGCCAGGATGGTCTCGATCTCCTGAACTCGTGATCTGCCCGTCTCGGCCTCCCAAAGTGCTGGGATTACAGGCATGAGCCACTGCGCCCGGCCTGGCTGGATCAGTTTTTGACTACCAGTGGCTGCTTGCCTGCCTGGGGGCCACAGGCATCTTTGGCCTTCAGGGCTGCCAAATCTCAAAAGCAGAATCTCCTAAAGACATGCTCTTGTGCTGACAGGCATCAATACACTTCCTACAATTCAAAAGGAGAAAAATGTCCTTAGAAGTTCTTCCCTTTGTTAGGGACAAGCAATAATCACTACTTACCTCCATATGTTTTCGGGAAAACCAATGGCACTTCTTTTTCCGACATGAACGTGAAATGAAAGACATTGGTGGTTGTATGCTCCTTCTCCTGCAGGGAAGCCACTTCACTGTGTACTCTGACTTGAATGTAATTATTCTGAGTAAAGCATACCTAACAGATTATAGACACTATAATCAGTCAACTGCATTAGGAAGGGGAAAAAGGCCGTCATAAGAGAAAACAGTGGCTTTTGGATATAGAAACTTCTAGGCTCAAATGAAAAAAAAAAGTTGTATGTCATCTCTCATCACACACCTACCTGCGAAGAAAGAAAGAGCAATGAGCCAACCTCAACAGGTTTCTGAAACATGATGTCATCCACTGCTACCACAAACGGTCGAGAACCACTATTGGGGGAAAGGACAGAATTTGGGGTATATTGCAAAATTCAGATGATCTCAATTTTTTCCCCTAACAACTAGCTGAAGCAAAATAAAAATGAACGAAGAATAAAGTTAGAGAAGGGGGAAAAGATCCTACCAGTGAGGAATGGTAAGAGATGCCATCGTGAGCAGATTAGGGCAAAAATAACTATATCTTTTCCTTTCTACATATCCTCACTGTATTTTCTCAGTAGTTTTTTTAATGTACGAACTTACAAAGTCAGAGAAACAACCTTCTAAAATGAAGATCAAACTCAGCTGGTATCAGTGTGGTATTCATTTAAAAACATAACATATTCCCACACACACCCAGACTGGTCCAAAATGTTTCATTTCAGTGGGGTGATATAAATTGCTTCTCAGAAGTTAAGACTGCCTTACATGTAACTCACCCGAAGCTACAAGCAGTAGCCCACGCAAGTTCATATGCTTTCCTCATAAGGAAACCACCAAAGATCCGATTGAAAATGTTCCGCTCCTACAGGACATAAATAAATATAAATGAATACAAAACTTATGGCCACCTTTGTATACAGAACAGAGGAATTAACAATGCCACAGGACAAAGGCCAGTTTAAAGGTGTGTTAAATCTTGGACAAATATCATGAATGGAAGCTATCCTATTCAGATTTCTCAGTAAATTATAATACCTGAGGGTGGCAAATTTCCAAACTCTTCAGTTTTGAATTCTCCATCCACACTGCATTAGGGGGCAAAACTCGACTCCGAAAACTTATAGTCCTGTACAAATGAATATTTATTAAACCCTGTTAATGCCATGGTCTCTTGTTGAAAAGTAAAAACATTTGCAAGTCACTCCCAATACACTCACAACTGTGGCTCTGGAGAAGGCCAAGGTTTAGGCCAGGCGCGGTGGCTCACGCCTGTAATCCCAACACTTTGGGAGGCCGAGGCAGGAGGATCACATGAGGTCAGAAGCTTGAGACCAGCCTGGCCAACATGGTGAAACCCCGTCTCTACTAAAAATACAAAATAATTAGCAGGCGTGGTGGCAGGAGTCTGTAATCCCAGCTATTTGGGAGGCTGAGACGGGAGGATGGCCAGGAGGCAGAGGTTGTAGTGAGCCAAGATCACGCCACTGCATTCCAGCCCGGGCAACAGGGTAAGACTCCATCTCAAAAAAAAAAAAAAAAGGTTGGGTGTGGTGGCTCACGCCTGTAATCCCAGCACTTTGAGAGGTGGAGGCAGGCAGATCACCTGAGGTCAGGAGTTCAAGACCAGCCTGACCAACATGGAGAAACCCCGTCTCTACTAAAAACACAAAATTAACCAGGCGTGGAGGTCCATGCCTGTAATCCCAGCTACTCGGAGGCTGAGGCAGGAGAATCGCTTGAACCTGGGAGGCAGAGGTAGCGGTGAGCCGAGATCGTGCCATTGCACTCCAGCCTCGGTAACAAGAGTGAAACTGTGTCTCAAAAAAAAAAAAAAAAGCCAAGGTTCAAATGTTTTCCCAACGTGGAATCTCACCATCCTTACTTTGGATCCAGTGTGCTGAGAAACATCTCATGTATGGTGGTCCTCTCCTCAGCGCTGGGGGCCATTTTCAGTAACGATGTGGAGCTGAAGGCAATTCTTCTCCCCTTGTTCACTGGAACAAGAGAGAATAAGGAGCAATGATCAGGAGGGTTGCACTACAGCACAGGGTATTCTGACCTGGGATACCTTTCAAAATCTCACTAAAAATTATACACATATCCAAGAGAAAACTGCAGAGGTCACATAAAACTCTCAGTGAGTCTTTGGTTCCACATGGAAATTATATTGGTTCAGTGTGAGATCACTTGATATCATCCTGATCCAGAGCCCTGACCTGCAGTTATCCCATCAAGATGCATTTCTCACTTCATTAAAACGGAGAAAACAGGCCAGGTGCTGTGGCTCATGCCTGTAATCCCAACACTTTGGGAGGCTGAGGCAGGAGGATTGCTTGAGTCCAGGAGTTCAACACCAGCCTGGGCAACATAGTGAGACCCCTGTCTCTACAAAAAAAATTTTAATTAGCCAGGCATGGTGGCACGTGCCTATAGTCCTAGCTACTCGGGAGGCTGAGGTGGGTGGATAGCTTGGGCCCAGGAGATCGAGGCTACAGTATTGTTCATTGTAGCCTCAAACTCCAGGACTCAAGCCCAACACCAGCCCGGGCAACAGAGCAAGAACTGTCTAAAAAAAAAAAAAAAAACTGAGATAACAAATTACTTCACTTAATAAATACTGTCTGATCAATAAAATCATTCAAAGTATGGACTCCAAAGAAAAAAGAATAGCATATTTTTAATTTCAATAAATTATTGGTATGAATAAGACATTTGGGCCAGGCACAGTGGCTCACGCCTGTAATCCCAGCACTTTGGGAGGCCAAGGCAGGCGGATCACGAGGTCAGGAGATCAAGACCATCCTGGCCAAAATGGTGAAACCCCGTCTCTACTAAAAGTACAAAAATTAGCTGGGTGTGGTGGCGCGCACCTGTAGTCCCAGCTACTCGGGAGGCTGGGGCAGGAGAATCGCTTGAACCCAGGAGGCAGAGGTTGCAGTGAGCCGAGATGGCACTACTGCGCTCCAGCCTGGCAAGAGAGAGAGAGACTCCATTTCAAAACAAACAAACAAAAAAAACAAAAAACAAAAAAAAGACATTTGACTGGTATGAAGAGCCCATATAAAATCTTAATCTCTTCTGCAGTGTAATTAATGTGCTTTTCAAATTTATTTTATTATAAACAAATTAATGTACATTCCCCTTGTCTAAAGAGCTCCTCTTCCTCTGGGCTTTCAGGGATGAGTGGATTTACAAATGCCGGCCTAAAAAGAAGAAAAAAAAGAATATAATTTAAGATATGCCATTATCTAATAAAACTTGAAGATGAACAATCACCTACTACTTTTAAAGAATCGGCTTTTCATTTTGGGTAGTGCTTACTGCTTGCCTTACACGTGAACGCTGGAACAATTAGGGAAGCCTTACAGTTGCAGCCTTAATTGCACACTAGAAACTTAACATTATAAAAAGGATACTGGCATTTGCTAAATGTTTAACCTGATTCTAATCACGAGGAAACAGTCAAATATAGGTTGTAGAACACTCTACAAGAAAACTGGCTTTAGGCCGGGCATGGTGGCTCACGCCTGTAATCCCAGCACTTTGAAAGGCCAAGCTGGGCGGGGATCACCTGAGGTTGGGAGTTCGAGACCAGCCTGACCAACAAGGAGAAACCTCGTTTCTACTAAAAATACAAAATTAGCCGGGCGTGGTGGCACATGCCTGTAATCCCAGCTACTCGGGAGGCTGAGGCAGGAGAATTGCTTGAACCCAGGAGGCGGAGGTTGCGGTGAGCCGAGATTGTGCCAGTGCACTCCAGCCTGGGCAGCAAGAGCGAAACTCTGTCTCCAAAAAAGAAAAAGAAAACTGGCTTGAACTCTTTAAAAATATCAATTTTTGAAGGACAGCAAATGGCAGAGAGACTATTCTAAAGAAACAGGATAACAAAATGCAATATACAATCCTTGATGGATTGGGTCCTGAATCAGGAAGATAGCTATAAAGGACATTTTAGGGACAACTGGTGAAATCTGAATACGGATCACATATTAAATAACTGTATCACTGTTGAATTTCTCAGATATAATAAAGGCATTGAGGTTATGTAGAAATACCTGGTTCTTAGGAAATACATGCTGAACTCCTGAATGGGTGAAGCAGTCTCAAACTTACTTTCCAATGATTCATGGGAAAAAATATGTAAATGTGTGTATTTATAGAGAGAGCGTAAGAGAATTACGCAAATGTAATACAATTCACGTGAAAGGCATATGTTTGTTGCATTATTCTTTCTACTTTTCTGTAAGCATCAAATTTTTTGAAATAAAAAATAAGGGAAAAGGGATAATATTTCACTGTGGTAGAATCAAAAGATTTGATGAAACAACAATGGAAACAAAAGAATTGAAACAGGCCGGGGCAGTGGTTCACGCTCGTAATCCCAGCACTTCGAGAGGCCAAGGCAGGTGGATCACCTAAGGTCAGGAGTTCGAGACCAGCCTGGTCAACGTGGTGAAACCCCGTCTCTACTAAAAATACAAAAATTAGCCGGGCGTGGTGGTAGGTGCCTGTAATCCCAGCTACTCGGGAGGCTGAGGCAGGAGAATCACTTGAACCCAGGAGACAGAGGTTGCAGTGAGCCGAGATCGCACCACTGCACTCCAGCCTGGGTGACAAGAGCCAACCTCTGTCTTGAAAACAAAAAACAAAAGAATTGAAACAACAGCTTGGAAAAGTGACATGCATCAGCTGGGAGTGAAACTTGCAGCAATGGCCTCAGTGCTTGAATAGAAGCCCCAGGCCAGTCACTGGCCACAGCAGGTCAGCTGGGGCTGGCAGGAAGGGCCAGAGTAGATGGGTGTTATTCTTCCCTCAGATCACTAAGGGACCAACATATTTTTCTATCTTAATTTGGCTTTCCAAGTCAGCTTTCCACGCAGCAGCAAAGATTTTTCACTGCAGACTTCTAAATCAAGTTTCTAATACAAATGAGATTTTCCACAGGCCACTGGACTCTGCTCTGTGCAAAGAGCAATCCCTCCCACCCCAGCTCTACCCCCACAATTAGTTTTTCTCAGTTTGGGTGTAACTGTTGTTAGAAACCAAGAATTCAATTTCAGAGAAAAAAGATGACGTAAAGTAAGTTGAAGTCTATATGGTTAAATCTGACTTGAAAATGACCACATAAACTCATGAGGCTCTTTTTTTGAGGTAGGGTCTTGCTCTGTCACCCAGGCTGGCATGCAGTGGTGTGACCTGGGCTCACTGCAACCTCCGCTTCCCGGGTTAAAGCAATCCTCCCACCTCAGCCTCCCACATCGTCTGGGACTACAGACACATGCTACCATACCTGGCTAATTTTTTTGTACTTTTAGTAGAGATGGGGATTCGCCATGTTGGCCAGGCTGGTCTCAAACTCCTGGGCTCAAGTGATCCGCCCACCTCGGCCTCCCAAAGTGCTGGGATTACAGGCGTGAGCCACCACACCCAGCTCTCATGAGGTTTTTTGTTTGTTTAAAATATATCCTAGCTCTGTCCACTGAAAAGGCCTGGTAACAATAACAAACTAGTAACAATGTACAGTTCTAGTGCCCAGATTTTGATGTCTAAATACCAGTTCCCGCTAAAAGGAACCCCAGGACTACTTGGAGAAATGGCTGACTCCAGGCCTGGGGCAGGAAATACGTAAGATGAGCCCAAGATATCTTGTGTCAGAGAGCAAGAAGGTATCAAACTGACAGGTGGAAAGGAGCCAGCTTAGAGGAACTACCACTGCCCAAAGAAGGCACACTCGGAGCATCAAGAGAAAACAATGGCTGCAATTTATTGAAATACATGTAATATATTGCAACCATGAATTCATAATGATGCTTCTCTGGAAGGACAGTGGCTCACACCTGTAATCCTAGCACTTTGTGAGCCGAGGTGAGAGGATCACTTGAGCCCAGGATTTTGAGATCAGTTTGGCCAACATGGCAAAACCCCATCTCTACAAAAAATTTAAAAATTAGCTGGGCAGCTACTCAGGAGGCTGAGGCCGGAGAATCACTTGAACCAGGAGGTGGAGGTTGCAGTGAGCTGAGATGGTGCCACTGCACTCCAGCCGGGGCAGCAAGAGTGAAACTCCATCTCAAAAAGAAAGAAAGAAAAAATATTAGCTGGGCATGGTGGTATGTGCCTGTGGTCCCAGCTACTCAGGAGGCTGAGGTGGAAGGATTGCTTGAGCACAGGAGGCCCAGGCTGCAGTGAGCCATGCTCATGACACATTACACTGCACTCCAGCCTGGACAGAAGAGCAAAACTTCATCTAAAAAAAAAAACCAGAAAACAAAAAACAAAAAACGGGCTGGGCGAAATGGCTCACGCCTGTTATCTCAGCATTTTGGAATGCCTAGGTGGGCAGATCACTTGAGGTCAGGAGTTCGAGGCCAGCCTGGCCAACATGGTGAAACCCCGTCTCTACTATAAATACAAAACAAATTAGCCAAGCATAATGGGGCATGCCTGTAGTCCCAGCTACTTGGGAGGCAGAGGCAGGAGAGTCTCTTCAACCCAGGAGACAGAGGCTGCAGTGAGCCGACATTGCGCCACCGCACTCCAGTGTGGGTGACCGAGTGAGACTCCATCTCAAAAACACACACACACAGAAAAAACAAAAAAAGAAATGTAAAAACATGATACTTTTCTAAAAAGCCAAAAAACTGGGAAAAGCATGTCATCACTAGCTAGTGAACCAACTCCTTATTCTGAAAACATGTAAATAAAAGACAAGAATGAAGCATTGATCCTAACTCCATTTCAAACCCAATTGCCCTAGTTGTTAAGGGAAAGCTCTTCTTTACAGAATTCCAGCTAATAAATGTAGAAGGAATGACAAAATTTGAGAATTACTCTAAACTGCCTAATGATACTAATTAAAGCAATGATCAGCAGTGGACATTGAAAGCACTGGAAAAAGACTGATTGGAAACTCAGCTATTTGCAGGATGACAAAGTACACCCCTGTAGATTGTTGCTGATCAGAAGAGGAAAAACTGAACTTCACAAAGGAGAGATTAGGCTGTAACTGCTTGAACCCACACAGTAATCTTGGCATCACTGTGAGTGGGACAACCTGTACCTCCTGATATGATGCAATATGAAATACGAGATATACAACATCACCTATGTAGTACTCTCACCAAATATGCTCAACCTAAATCTAATACAAGGCTTTAGATCTAACTTCAGTTTAGAGAAATTACTAGGGATAGAGAAACAAGATCAAAAAACAAACAAACAAACCACCGTGAGAAAGCAATAGAACAAATCCAGAAAGTGGGACACTATTTAGAACGAATGATCCAGCCTCTCAACGAGTGAATAAGAAACAATAGGGGGAAGACACAACTGTCCTGGATTAAAACAGATTTAAGAGCTTGCACAACTCAGCTGGGCATGGTGGCTCACGCCTGTAATCTCAACACTTTGGGAGGCTGAGGTGGGTGGATCACTTGAGGTCAGGAGTTCGAGACCAGCCTGGGCAACATAGTGAACCCCCCCCCTTCTCTACTAAAAATACAAAAATTAGCCAGGCATGGTGGCACATGCCTGTAATCCCAGTTACTCAGGAGGCTGAGGCAGGAGAATCGCTCAAACCCAGGAGGCGGAGGTTGCAGTGAACCAAGATCCCGCCATTGCACTCCAGCCTGGGCAACAAGAGCAAAAGTCCATCTTAAAAAAAAAAAAAAAAAAAAAAAGGATAATATTCTCTTAAGTAACTACATTACTATTGTCATGCCTAACAAAAAGAACTCCTTCATATATTCTAATATTAGTTCATATCCAGTTTTCTCCAAATATATTTTGAATGATTTGTTCAAATCAGGATCCAAATCTGGTCCATATATTACATTTGATTTTTATGTCTGTAAGTCTGTTTTTTTTTTTTTTGATAACAGCTTTATTAAGGTATAATTCGCATACCACACAATTCACCCATTGAAAGTGTACAATTTAATGGCTTTTAGTGTATTCACAGAATTGTGCAACATCTCTTTTTGTTGTTGTTTTGAGATGGAGTCTCGCTCTGTCGCCCAGGCTGGAGTGCAATGGCGCAATCTCGGCACATTGCAACTTCCACCTCCCAGATTCAAGTGATTCTGGTGCCTCAGCCTCCCCAGTAGCTGGGACCGTAGGCGCGTGCCACCACGCCCAGCTAATTTTTGTGTTTTTAGTAGAGATGGGGTTTCACCATGTTGGCCAGGCTGGTCTCAAACTCCTGACCTTAAGTGATTCGCCAGCCTTGGCCTCCCAAAGTGCTGGGATTACAGGCGTGACCCACCTCTCCCGGCCTGAGAATATTCTCATTTTTTAAAAGATGCCTGAAGTATTTAAGAGTGAAATGTCATGTCTGGGATTTGCCTTAAAATAAAAATGGCCAAAATATTGCAATTAAAACTGTTAAGCCCAAGTGATAGGTATATGGACATTCACTATAGTTTTCTCTCCAGTCTTATGTATCTTTGAAATTCTTCAAAATAAAGAATTATGAAAAAATAGGAATTACCCTTTATTTTCAGAATCACGAGCCACCATTACAAATGTTGCATCCAAAACAGGACAAAATTCATCACCATGTAACTGAAGAACAAAGGAAAGAAAATGTACATATGAGAAATGGATTTATTGGGAAGACCTACCACGATTCTAACAGACAGTATGTATGCTGGCCAGGCGCAGTCGCTCACGCCTATAATCCCAGCACTTTGAGAGAAGCCAAGGTGGGTGGATCACTTGAGGCCAGGAGTTTGAGACCAGCCTGGCCAATATGGCAAAACCCCGTCTCTACTAAATAATACAAAAATTAGCAGGGTGTGGTGGTGCATGCCTCTAATCTCAGCTACTCAGGAGACTGAGGCATGAGAATTGCTTGAACCCAGGAGGCCAAGGTTGCAGTGAGCCGAGATTGCAGGCCTCTGTCTCAAAAAAAAAAAAAAAAAAGAAAGAAAAGAAAAAAGAGAGAGAGAGAGAAAGCCTGAAACTGGAAAAAGAAGAGAAGCACGCTCATTAACCACTGTCTGCTAAGGGCCTACCCTGAGCCAGGCACAGCACTAGGCTCTGGGAATGGCAGGATGACAAAGGAGCCTGTGGCCTAGCAGAGGAGAAAAATACCTCAAAGTCCAATCGGGGGCTGGGCATGGTACCTCACGCCTATGATCCCAGCATTTTGAGAGGCCTAGATGGGAGGATCGCCTAAGACCAGGAGAGCGAGATCAGCCTAGGCAACATAGCGAGACCTGGTCTCTAACTACAAATAAAAATTTAAAAATTAGCCAGGCATGGTGGTGCATGCCTGTAGTACCAGCTATTTGGGAAGCTGAGGCAGGAGGATCCCTTGAGCCCAGGAGTTCAAGGATGCACTGAGCTATGATCACACCCCTGCACTGTAGCCTGGGTGACAGAAAACATCCCATCTCCAAAACAAAACAAACAAAACGCAAATAGTATATTGCATGAGATGGGCTGCTGGCATGGAGTTTGAAACTGTGCAAGACTGGGACCCAAAGGCAAGGGTCACAGAGGGGATCATCAGTGTTTAATTTGCCTGCTTTCCTCAGAACCTGAGCTTCTTGCAAGGCGTGCCTGTCCTCCTGATGGCATACCTACCCAGGTGGACCTCCCATCATGCTCACAAACACTAGTATGTTTCAGGGAACTGTAGTGTGCCAACCACTAGTACACGTTTATGCCTTTGTAGCTGGGCACAGGAGCTCCCAAGAAGAGGTAAAATCAAAGATGACTATGTGGGTTAAGTTAAATGCAGGTTGAGCATCTCTAATCCAAAAATAAAAAATACTCCAAAATCCAAAACTTTTCAAGCACTGACATGACACTCAAAGGAAATGCTCATTGGAGCATTTCAAGATTTTGAACTCTGGGATTAGGAATGCTCGACCAGTAAATATAAATATTCTGAAATCAGAAACACTTCTGGTCCCAGGCATTTCAGGTAAGGAATACTCAACCTGTATTTACAATGCACAGGCCTCTGAGGTTTTAAGATGTTTCTTCCCCCACCCCCCAGGAAGAGGGTCTCACTCTGTCACCCAGGTTGGAGTACAGTGGCACGATCATGTCTCACTGCAATCTCGACCTCATGGGCTCAAGCAATCCTCCCACCTCAGCCTCCCGAGTAGCTGACACCAGAGGCATGTACCACCACACCCAGCTAATTTTTGTAGAGATGGGGTTTTCCATGTTACCCAGGCTGGTCTTGACCTCCTGAGCTCAAGGAATCTGCCAGCCTCAGCCTCCCAAAATGCTGGGATTACAGGCATGAGCCACCATGCCTGGGCCTTAAGATGTTTCTTTATCCCCTAGAAGTCTGTACTTCCAGGAAAGTCATACCATAAAGTAATGACAGAAGCTATTTATAACCTGAGAGTATACTGGGTTCCCTCCTCAACAAATGATACAAGCCTCATCACTACTGCCCTCCCCCTCAATTACAGGAACAGTCTCACCAATCTCATTATGCCTCTGCCCTATTCAAACCTTTTAATAGTTCCTCCTTTCTTCCACCAGCACCTGGGCTAATCCTGTTAGCGTGGCATACAAAGCCTTCCACAACAGAGCCCACGATTCCTCTCCAGTTGTTCACCAAATACTGTGCTCATACCTGCACCTTTTTCTCTAGCCATAGCTAACTAACAACTGAGAGGTCCTGGGATAGAACAGGCTGTTGACTGCCTCCTGTCTATATCTTTACCTGATGCCTTCCTCAGCAGCCTCATTCTTCACAACACTCCTCCCCTCCCCCATCCCTATTCCCCAGACCAAGTTTATCTTTCCCTCCTTCATTCAGCCCCCTTAATAGAAACAGTCCTCTCTTGACAGTGGTTCTCAATGTAAGAGAAGTAGACGTCACTCTAATAGGTGGGCATTTGAAAAATACAGAGTGGTTTTTGTTGTCACATAACTTGGGGGGCATTACTATGGAGGGGGGTAACCAGGGAGCTAAATCCCTCACAATGCAAGCAGAACAATGAATGCTCCCACCAGAAATGCCAACGGTGTCCCTGTTGAAAAATACTGCATAACAATATACTATATCATAATCATTTGTTTATGTGACTGTCTCCCTACTACACCGTGAGCTCCTGGAGGACAAAGACCATTTTCCCCCAGTTATATCCCTAGTATTTAGCACAAAGACTGGCAGATAGCAGATACCTGATCAGCATTTGCCAATGAATGAGGGAGGCAGGTTCTAGGCACTATTAGAATGTCAACTCCAAGAGAATGGAACTTTATCTGTTTTGCTCACTGCTGTATGCCTAGCACAGGACAGGCACTCAATAAATGATTGCTAAATGAATGTTAAGTGAATGGATGTCAGGAAGTGAGCTAGGTGACTCAAACCCAGGTCCTGTCGTTGAGGAGTAGAGTCCACAGTGGAAGAGAAAAGACATATTCGTGCACAGCTCTGTAGGAGACTAGCAGGTGCCAGGAGAGCAAGTCAGAGGGATGGTATTGAGGGAGGAGGCCTGGGGAAGGAACAGGTGTTACATGCTGGGAGAATAAGGAAAGGATTGAGCATGAAGTTATCCTGGAGCACAGGGAGAATGTGGATACAGAGCCAGAGCACGAGAATTTCAGGCAAAGGAAAAAGCATCAGCAATTATACTCATTCACTCATTCCCAGTTGAATAACAGTTATCCAAAATGCTTGGGACCAGAAGTGTTCTGTATTCCAGACTATTTTGGATTTTGGATTTGTGGATTTGGAATGTTTGCATTCAATACTTACAGGTCGAACATTCCAAACCCAATGAGCATTTCCTTTGGGCATCATGTCAGTGCTCAAAGTCAGATTTTGGAGCATTTCAGATTTCAGAGTTGCAATGCTCAACCTATATGTAAATTATGGTTTACCATCATGAATACCCACTAGTGCCAAGCACTAGAACGCAAACATGAATAACTCCCTATCCTTACGATGCTTGAAGGCCAGTGGTGAGCATTAAGAAGGTATATAAATGATAAGTCAAAGGGAATATAGTTGGAAAGGTAGGCTGGGGCTAGTTTATGAAGCCCCTTGGGCCCTAATTAATCAAAGGAGTTTTGTTTTTTGTTTGAGATGGGGTCTCACTCTGTCACCCAGGTTGGAGTACAGTGGCGCAATCTCGGCTCACTGCAACCTCCACCCCCCCTGCCTCAAGCGATCCTCCCACCTCAGCCTCCCGAGTGGCTGGGATCACAGGTACACGCCACCACACCGGCTAATTTTTTGTACTTTTTTTTTTTTTTTTTTTGAGACCGAGTTTCACTCTGCCGCCGAGGCTGGGGTGCAGTGGCACGATCTCGGCTCACTGAAAACTCCGCCTCCCAGGTTCAAGCGATTCTTCTGCCTCAGCCTCCCCAGTAGCTGGGACTACGGGCATGTGCCACTACCCCCAGCTAATTTTTGTATTTTTAGTAGAGATGGGATATTTCACCATATTGGGCAGGCTGATCTCAAACTCCTGAACTCATGATTCGCCTGCCTCGGCCTCCCAAAGTGTTGGGATTACAGACATGGCCACCACGCCCAGCCAGTTTTTTGTACTTTTTGTAGAGACAGGGTTTCACCATGTTGCTCAGGCTGGTCTTGAACTCCTGAGCTCAGGAGATCCACCTGCCTCGGCCTCCCAAAGTCCTGGGATTGGAGCCGTGAGCCACTGCACCTGGGCTAGTCAAAGGAGTTTAGACTTTAATCCACAGATAATGAATGGTCACTGAAGGTTTCTGAGAAGGGAAGTGACCTGATTCAAGATCAGCTTTGGAAGACTTATGTGGTAAAAATGCATAAAATTAAAAGAGAGAGGTCAGGCTAGAGAAAGTCAGGTTAATTAAAAGACGGTTAAGGCACTCACACAAGAGGCAGTGAGGACTTGAATAAAACACAGGGCCAAAAGGATATGGGGAGAAAGAATTCTGGTGAGTTGCTGTGGGTGATGAATTTGCAAGACCTGGCAAAAGGCTGCATGGGAAAGGGAAAAATTAAAGCTGTCACAAAGGTTTGGAGCTGGAGGACGCAGGAGGCTGGCAAAGGGGAGACTGGAGGAGTATGAGAATTGGAGCCAATCAGTTTGGAACATACTGTTTATTGGAACTTGAGCTAGCAACAGCACGTCTAGGTGGAGAAATATAAGGAGCACTCAGGAAAGTGGGTATGAAGGTCAAGCCCAAAAAAGAAATTTGAGACCACCTCAACAGTATTTACAATAAATTAATATTATTGCCAGGCTGGGGGCGATGGCCCACACCTATAATCCCAGCACTTTGGGAGGCCGAGGCAGGCGGACCACTTGAGGTCAGGAGTTCGAGACCAGCCTGGCCAAGATGGTGAAACCCCGTCTGTATAAAAAATACAAAAACTAGCCACGCACGGTGGTGTGCACTTGTAATCTCAGCTACTAGGGAGGCTGAGACAGGAGAATTGCTTGAACCTGGGAGGCAGAGGCTGCAGTGAGCCAAGATCATGCCACTGCACTCCAGCCTGGGTGACAGAACAAGACCCTGTCTCAAAAAAAAAAAAAAAAAAATTTCCAACAGTGGTTACTGTGTGATAGGCACTGTACCAAAGTACTTCACATGAATGGGTTTTTTTCAAATTTCCCTTACCACAACCATATAACATGGTACTCTGTTACTATTTTCATGTTACATTTGAGAACACAGAGGCTCAGACAAGTGGTTTATCCATAGCCACATGACTAGGAAGCAGCAGCGCTGGGATTAGAACCTAAATCTATGCAAACCAGAGGCAGAGTGCTTATCCCCACACCACTTCTCTGGAATAAAAAGGATCACTTGAGTCATGAGTTATTAGTCAAATAGCCAGTGAAGAATGCAAATTTAAAACAAAAGTGTTTACTTGTCTGACACTGAGTTCCACTGGTTCTCTCTCAATAATTCCTGTATCTCTTTTTCAACCTATTTGTCCAAGAGGCAAATTGTCAAGATTCCCTAAAACGCAGGTCCTGTGCCAGGAATCTGTTGTGCATGGCACTGAGCAGACTAGGAATTAACCAAGAATATTTTTTAAAAGACTGTAGGCAGAACAGGCCGGGCGCGGTGGCTCACGCCTGTAATCCCAGCACTTTGGGAGGCCGAGGCAGGCGGATCATGAGGTCAGGAGATCGAGACCATCCTGGCTAACACAGTGAAACCCCGTCTGTACTAAAAATACAAAAAAATCAGCCAGGCATGGTGGTAGGCACCTGTAGTCCCAGCTACTTGGGAGGCTGAGGCAGGAGAATGGCACGAACCCAGGAGGCAGAGCTTGCAGTGAGCCGAGATCGCACCACTGCACTCCAGCCTGGGGGACCGAGCAAGACACCGTCTCAAAAAAAAAAAAGACTGTAGGCAGATCATAGCAGCAACCCAGCAATGTTTTGTTTTTAAAACAGTATTACTGGCTGGGCACGGTGGCTCACGCCTGTAATCCCAGCACTTTGGGAGGCAAGGGCAGGTGGATGGCTTGAGTCCAAGAGTTCAAGACCAGCCTGGGCAACATGGTAAAACCCCGTCTCTACTAAAAATACAAAAATTAGCCAGGCATGGTGACACACATCTGTAGTCCCAGCTACTTGGGAGGCTGAGGCATGAGAATCACTTGAATCCGAGGGGCAGAGGTTGCAGAAAGCTGAGATCACGCCACTACACTCCATCCAGCCTGGGAGATAGAGTGACACTGTCTCAAACAAACAAAATAAAACAGTATTACTGTCAGTTACATCAAACATGGGAATTGAAAGATTCAATCACTTGCATATAGTACTGAATAAAAAAAAATCTATTTTGACAAATAACTACTACAGAGCTAGCTTCAGGCTTTTTCTGAAAGTGTGAAAGTTTATTTCACCAAAAGGTGAAATGCTTCATCATTCCATAGCAGGAAAAAATGCATCTGAATAATAGGTCTACTACAGTGGCCCCCGACCTTTTTTGCACCAGAGACCAGTTTTGTGGAATACAATTTTTCCACGGAATGGGGTGGGGTGGGGGGGATGGTTTTGGGATGAAACTGCTCCGCCTCAGATCATCGGGCACTAGATTCTCCTAAGGAGTGTGCAACCTAGATCCCTCACATGCACAGCTCACGATAGGGTTCGTGCTCCTATGAGAATCTAATGCCGCTGCTGATCTGACAGGAGGCGGAGCTCAGGTGGTAATTCTCACTTGCCTACAGCTCACCTCCTGCTATGTAGCCCATGGCCCAGAGGTTGGGGACCCCTGGTCTACTGAATACCCTGGCATAACTGAATAAGTCTTTTTTTTTTTTTTTTGAGACGGAGTCTCGCTCTGTCGCCCAGGCTGGAGAGCAGTGGTGTGATCTCGGCTCACTGCAAGGTCCACCTCCCGGGTTTACACCTGGCTCAGCCTCCTGAGTAGCTGGGACTGCAGGCGCCCGCCACCACGCCCGGCCAATTTTTTGTATTTTTAGTAGAGACGGGGTTTCACCGTGTTAGCCAGGATGGTCTCGGTCTCCTGACCTCATGATCCGCCCGCCTTGGCCTCCCAAAGTGCTGGGATTATAGGTGTGAGCCACCGCGCCCGGCCAGTCATTCTTAAATAAGTTTTCCACAATGAAATCTTAGACATACACTGAATCATTTTATTTCTGTGTTGTTATCCTCTTTTAGGTACTTTTTCTTGTCAAATTTCTTCAATTGTTTGTAATAGCTGTTCTGAGTTTTACTCATCAGATGAGCTGTTCCTAACTACTGTAATAGTTCAAATGACTGTTAAGGGTCCAACTGTGTCCCCCAAAAAGATATGTGGAAATCCTAACCCCCATAACTGTGAACATGACTGTATTTGGAAATAGGGTCGTTGCAGACATAATTAGTTAAGATGAGGTCATGCTGGAGTAGCGTGGGCCCTTAATCCAGTATGATTAGCAGCATCCTGACAAGAGACACCAGAGAGACAGAGACACATGAGAGAACACCACGTGATGGCGGAGGCAGAGACTGAATGAAGTGCTACAGCTGGAAGCCAAGGAACGCTAGGGATTGCCAGCAAACCACCAGAAGCAAGAAACAGACAAGGAAGGCTTCTCTCTAACAGGTTGTAGAGGGAACATGCCTCTGCTGACACCTTGATTTTGGATTCGTAGCCTCCAAACTGTGAGTCAATAAATTTTCTGTTTTTATGCCACCAGTTTATGGTACTTTGTGGTACCGCTGCCCCTTGGAATCCACGCAGGATTGGTTCCAGAACTCCCTACCACCACCCGCCAATACCAAAATCCACAGATGCTCAACTCCCCTATATAAAATGGTGTCATATTTACATAAAACCTATGTACCTCCTCCTGTGTACTTTAAATCATCTCTGGATTACTTATAATACCTAATACAATATAAATGCCATATAAATAGTTGTTTTAAGGCCAGCCATGCCTGTAATCCCAGCATTTGGGGAGGCTAAGGTGGGAGGACCACATGAGGCCAGAAGTTCAAGACCAGCCTGGGCAACATGGCGAAACTCCATATCCATTTCTCTATTTTTATTTATTTACTTATTTTTTGAGACGAGTCTCACTCTGTCGCCCAGGCTGGAGTGCAGTGGCGCAATCTCGGCTCACTGCAACCTCCACCTCCTAGGTTCAAGCGGTTCCCACCCCTCAGCCTCCTAAGTAGCTGGGATTACAGGCGTGCAGCACCAAGCCTGGCTAATATTTGTATTTTTTTTAAATAGAGACAGGGTTTCACCATGTTGGCCAGGCTGGTATCAAACTCCTGGCCTCAAGTGATCTGCCCACTTCAGCCTCCCAACGTGGTGGGATTACAGGCATGAGCCACTGCACCCAGCCCCATCTCTATTTTTTTAAAAAAATGGTTGTTATACTGTATTGTGTATTATTTATATCATTTTTCACTGTTTTTTTCCAAACATTTTCAATCCATGGTTGGTTGAATCTGTGGATGTGAAATCTACAGACACAGAGGGCCAAATGTACAGCAGTCCTGGGAAATGAATACAGTAATCAATTCCATTCACTCCTACCATAACACAGACTTCTGTGAAATTCTCCTAGGCAGAACCAAACACCTTAACATGGACTTGTATATGATTAGAAATAAATATTAAATATAAACACCAAATAGTACGTCAGGCTTTGTCCACAAGGAGGATATTAATAACCCACCATCCATATGACATGAGCTTTCAACTATTTTTCTAGAAGCAGTGAACAACATACCTGTCTACAGACACATAGGTAAATAAGCTTTTCTTGCATGAAGACTAGCTGGTTTTATTTAAACAGTGGACAATCTTCAGGTGCATATTTACCTGGAACATTTGCATCTTCACTTCCATGGATGTCTTCCCGACCCAGCTAACATGGCCACTGAACTTAATGTCCTGTTCTGGGCTCAAGCTCTTCTTACACATATCTGCAAAACAGAAGTCAATCAGGGTCCAAATCATACCAAAAATTTTCTGTTCTGTAAATATGAACAATTAGAAATTATGGCAAATTCCACTACATTTCTTTTTTGTCTTCAAAACTAAAATAACTTTTTTGACACGCAGAAGAAATCTACATGTGTTTTTGAAAAATGTAGAAAAAGCAAAGAATATAAAAAATAAAATTGGAATCATGCAAAACCCACCTAATTATAATAAATATCTTGATATATAGCATTCTAGACATTTTCATATGCATATGTACATTACAATTCCCCATAAAGGGCCGGGCACGGTGGCTCATGCCTGTAATCCCAGCACTTTGGGAGGCCGAGGCAGGTGGATCACCTGAGGTCAGGAGTTTGAGACTAGCCTGGCCGACATGGTGTAATCCCGTCTCTACTAAAAATACAAAACTTAGCTGGGGGTGGTGGCACATGCCTGTAATCCCAGCTACTCAGGAGGCTGAGGCAGGAGAATTGCTTGAACCTGGGAGGCGAAGGTTGCAGTGAGCCGAGATCGTGCCATTGCACTCCAGCCTGGGTGACAAGAGCAAAACTCTGCCTCAAAAAAAAAAAAAAAAAATTCCCATAAAAGGAGAGTACTTCCTGTAATCTCAATAATATCTTGAAATTACTAAGAATTCTAAGTATGCATAGAAAATGATATCACTTACCAATCTTATCCACCAGGGCTGTAACTATCGATAAAGGAGACATCTTGGCTGAGTGGATTTTGTTGTGCATGTAACAAATAAGAACTGCAGGAAAACAGGAGTGTACCAAATTTTAAAAAGGCAGAATTATTCCCCAACATTTAAAATTTACTCCCTGAAATCCATGCAAAGCCTTGTCTCGTTTTGAAGACCCAGCCCCCAATATTCCATTGATCATCTCATCCTAGGATCAAACACTTTTATAAACTGAAGGATTTGGGAGATCCTCCAATCTGACTGCCCCCTCAATTTTAAGATTTGGTGAGGAAATCAAAGCCCGAAGCAAGCCCAGACCCATCAGACAGCTTGTTACCACTCCAGAGAGACTCAGTGCCCAAATCAGAGTAAGAACTCAGCACATGAGTCTGACAGTATCAAACATCTTCAGGAAAGAGAAACAAATCACAAGGACTTGGCTACCTGTTTTCCTCCTGGCTCTGTCCTAATTAATCATGAAACAATTATTTCACTCAGTTATCCCTCCTTCCCCATAACACCCTTGACTCCTATACCACCCTGTGGTTATCTGTATACTTTCCATATTTTAACAAGCATTTATATGTGCCAAGCATGGTTCATGCACCTTATAGATATCAGCTCATTTAAAGTTGTATAATTATACGTTGGGCCGGACGCGGCGGCTCAGCCTGTAACCCCAGCACTTTGGGAGGCCGAGGCAGGCAGATCACGAGGTCAAGAGATCGAGACCATCCTGGCCAACATGGTGAAACCCCGTCTCTACTAAAAATACAAAAATTAGCTGGGCGTGGTGGTGTCCCAGTTACTCAGGAGGCTGAGGCAGGAGAATCAATTGAACCCAGGAGGCAGAGGTTGCAGTGAGCTGAGATCACACCACTGCACTCCAGCCAGGCAACAGAGCAAGACTGTCTCAAAAAAAAAAAAAAAAAAAAAAAAAGTTGTATGATTATATGTTGATTGGCTCTCTGCTTCTCCCATGATCCATTCAAATTTGTATCACAAACTCTCAGGACAAGATATGTGGCTCAATAAATATTTGTTGAGTAACTGTAAATCCTTCCATCTATGCACCTGCTAAAGGACGCACTGGGGGAATGATAGGCTAAAGGCAATAAACTCCATTTAAAAGTCTTTGTCCAGCAAAGAAATCAGATGGCTCCAACCTATGGCAACAGGAGTAGAAATGAAAAGACTATGAGTTAATAAGAAGGTAAACCTGACAAGACTTGAATAAATTCAGTTTTCTAGCTTGCATAGGTAAGCATGGTGTACTAGTCACTGAAAAAGAGAACACAGACAGGGCACAGTGGCTCACGCCTGTAATCCCAACACTTTCAGAGGCCAAGGCAGGAGGATCACTTGAGCCTAGGAGTTCAAGACCAGCCCAGGCAACACAGCAGAGACGTCATCTCTACCAAAAACACAAAAGTTAGCCAGCTGTGGTGGCACATGCCTGCAGTCCCAGCTACTCAGGACACAGGTAGGAGGATTGCTTGAGCCCAGGAGGTCAAGGCTTTAGTTAGCCATGATCATGCTGCTACACTCCAGCCTGAACAACAGAGTAAGACTCTGTCTCAAAATAAAAAGAGGACATAGGAAGAAAAGAATGGGCCATTTTCAATGTGTTGAATTTGAAGAGCCTATGGCACATCCAAATGAAGGTATTGGGCAGGGCACAGTTGTTCACACCTGTAATCCTAGGGCTTTGGAAGGCCATAGCAGGAGGATCACGTGAGCCCAGAGCTTGAGACCAGCCTGGGCAACAGAGTGAGACCCCTGTCTCTACAAAAAACTTTAAAAATTAGGCCAGGCATGGTGGATCAAGCCTGTAATCCCAGCACTTTGGAAGACAGAGGCAGATGGATCACTTGAGCCCAGGAGTTCCAGACCAGCCAAGGCAACATGGTGAGATCCCGTCTCTACAGTAAAATACAAAAATTAGCCAGGCATGGTGGCGTGTGCCTGTGGTCCCAGCTACTTGAGAGGCTGAGATGGGAGGATGTTTGAGCCCAAGATGTCGAGGATACAGTGAGCGGTGATCGCACCACTGGACTCCAGCCTGGGTGACAGAGCAAGACCCTATTCCAAAAACACGAAACAAATTAACCAGGCATGGTGCAGTGTGCCTATAGTCCCAGCTACTCAGGAGGCTGAGGCAGAAGGAACACTTGAGCCCGCAAGTTCAAGGTTGCAGTAGGCTATGATTTTACCATTGCACTACAGCCCGGGCCACAGAGTGAGCCTGTCTCTAAAAAAGAAAAATAAATCTACTAGCTAAGAGGAAAAATTGATTGAAACTCAGAAAAGCAGGCCAGAAAATGTAGCTTCATAAGTATTCAGCATACTGATAGCAACTGAAACACTGGGAGCAGATGAGTTTATAGAGAATCTGCAATGTCAACCCAAAAAAGGGCAGAAGGGAAGGGTAGAGAAGAGACGGAGGAAAACGTAATATAAATTTAGTTTTTACCACTGATCGGTACACTTAAAAATGATAAAGATGGGCCAGGTGCGGTGGCTCACACCTGTAATCCCAGCACTTTGGGAGGCCGAGGTGGGGGGATCACCTGAGGTCACGAGTTTGAGACCAGCCTGACCAACACGGCAAAACCCCATCTCTACTAAAAATACAAAAATTAGCCGAGTGTTGTCGTAGATGCCTGTAATCCCAGCTACTTCAAAAACTGAGGCAGGAGAATTGCTTGAACTCGAGAGGCAGAGGTTACAGTGAGCCGAGATGGTGCCACTGCACTCCAGTCTAGGTGACAGAGTGAGACTCTGTCTCAAAAAAAAAGATAAAGATGGTAAATTTTATATTTTAACCTCAACTAAAAAAATAGGGCTGGGCGCTGTGGCTCACGCCTGTAATCCCAACACTTTGGGAGGCCGAGGTGGGGGGATCCCTTGAGTCCAGGAGTTTGGGACCAGCCTGGGCAACATGGCAGACCTTGTCTCTACTAAAAATCAAAAAAAATTAGCCGGGTATGGTGGTGTGCACCTGTAGTCTCAGCTACTCAGGAGGCTAAGGCAGGAGGACTGCTTGAGCCAGGAGGTCGAGGCTACAGTGAGCTGTGATCACGCCACTGCACTCCAGCCTGGGTGACAGAGTGAGACCCTGTCTCAAAAACTAAATAAATAATTTTAAAAGATTTAACAATTTTCATTGTTAAATTTTAAAATGCCTTAAAATTTAATTAATATGAACAAATTATAAAATTCAAAAGGCCGGGTGCAGTGGCTCACGTCTGTAATCCCAGCACTTTGGGAGACCAAGGCGAGTGGATCACCTGAGGTCAGAAGTTCGAGACCAGCCCGACCAACATGGTGAAACCCCGTCTCTACTAAAGATACAAAAAATTAGCCGGGCGTGGTGGTGTATGCCTGTTATCCCAGCTACATGGGAGGTTGAGGCAGGAGAATCACTTGAACCTGGGAGATGGAGGATGCAGTGAGCCGAGATCACGCCATTGTACTCCAGTCTGGGCAAAAAGAGCGAAACTCCAGCTCAAAAAAAATAAATAAGCAAAATAAAATAAAATAAATTCAAAAAATAATCATTTTTTGAAAGGGCAGAAGACAAAACCCTGGGGATAACCTACATTTAAGGGATCAACAGAAAAAGAGGAACCTACAAAGGGGACTACAAAAGAGCAGCCAGAGAAGCAGAAGGAAATGTCACCAAAGCCCAAGGATGGGCTGGACGATATAAGAAGCCACAGAGGGGTCAGGTCAGCCCTGAAAAGTATCCATTCAACTGTGTAAAGGGGCCAATGGCGAGCTTGGCAAGAGCAGATTCAATGGCGTGGAGGAGCAGAAGCCGGAACACAGCCGACCGGGAAATATTTAATTAACAGGAAGTTAGCATAAAGAGGCAATGAGAGCAGGTGATTTTCCCGGTTCTTTTCAGAAAGTGAACCATGAAGTAAGGAAGAAAGTGTGAGGTGTTATAAGGAAAGAGGATTTTTTACTTATCTTTTTTTTTTTTTTGAGACAGTCTCACTCTGTCACCCAGGCTTGAGTGCAGTGGTGTGATCTCAGCTCACTGCAGCCTCTACCTCCCGGGTTCAAGGCATTCTCCTGCCTCAACCTCCTGAGTAGTTGGGACTACAGGCACACGCCACTACACCCGGCTAATTTTTGTGTTTTTGAGACAGAGTCTCGCTCTGTTGTCCAGGCTGGAGTACAGTGGCACAATCTCAGCTCACTGCAACCTCTGCCTCCCAGGTTCAAGCGATTCTCATGCCTCAGCCTCCCAAGTAGCTGGGATTACAGGCACGCACCACCACGCCCGGCTACTTTTTGTAGTTTTAGTAGAGACGGGGTTTCACCATGTTGCCCAGGCTGGTCTCGAACTCCTGGCCTCAAGTGATCCACCCGCCTCGGCCTCCCAAAGTGCTAGGATTACAGGCGTAAGCCACTCTGCCTGGCCTATTTTTCATTTTAAGATGGAAGAACCTTGAATATGTTTATAACTTGAGGGAAAAGTGAAGTTGAGAAAAGGCTCAGGAAATGAGGGAGAAAGCCAAGTGATAAGGCAGTTCCTTGAAGAAATAGAAGGAATAGAATCAAGTGAACAGGTTAAAGGGACTGGCCATCAACAGAAGTTAATGAGCAAGAAAGAGGGTAGTGGCAGGGGAGTTTGTGTATATAAGGACACCTAAGCAAACCAAGGTCAACCAGGCTGTAGTGCAGTGGTGTCACCACAGCTCACTGCAGCCTCAACTTCCTGGGCTGAAGCAATCCTCCCACCTCAGTCTCCTGAGTAGCTGGAATTACTAGCGCGTGCCACCATGCCCAGCTAATTTTTTGGGTTTTGTAGAGATGGGGACTCACTATGTTTCCCAGGCTGGTCTCAAAGTCTTGGCCTCAAGCGATCCTCCTGCCTCGATCTCCCAAAGTGCAAGGATTACAGGTGTGAGCCACTGTGCCCAGCCAAGAATTTTTAACTGGGTTTATTTAATCTAGAGAAAAGTAGTTTTTAGGTGTAAGCTTAACAACAAGCTTGTATCTATATTTTAAAAGTTAGGGCCTGGCGTGGTGGCTCACACCTGTAATCCCAGCACTTTGAGAGGCCGAGGCGGGCAGATCACCTGAGGTCAGGAGTTCGAGACCAAACCGGCCAACATGGTGAAACCCCGTCTCTACTAAAAATAAAAAATTAGCCAGACGTGATGGCGGGCACCTGTAATCCCAGCTGTTCAGGAGGCTGAGGCAGGAGAATCGCTTGAACCCAGGAGGCGGAAGATGCAGTGAGCCAAGATCAGACCACTGCACTCCAGGCTGGGCAACAAGAGTGAGACTCTGTCTCAAAAAAAAAAAAAGGCCAGGCACGGCAGCTCACACCTGTAATCAGAACTTTAGGAGGCTGAGGCAGGAGGATCCTTTGAGCCCGGGAGTTCACGAAAAACCTGGGCAACACAGGGAGACCCCGTCTCTATAAAAAAATAGTTTTTTAAAAAATATATTAGAACCTTTTTTCAGACCCTTTCCCAACCATTCAGCCCAAATATCATTAGGTGGGAGCAAGTAAGGTAGCCTAGAGTAGGGTGCTGGCGTCCAAGCAGGGTGAGGAGGACATCCTTGCAGAGAGGCTGCAAGAGTGATGGCAGAACGTGTCACAGCTTGAGCACAATGAAGAGGGTGAGCCTGCAGAGGGGGACCTGGTATGGGGTACCAGAGCCCAGGTGAGGTGAGGGGAGCATCCGTGATGCATGAGGGGTGGCAGCCATAGAAAATTGGTCACATACAGGGGAACTGATTAAATAAGTCAATATATTAAGGAGAATGGAGCCAGTTGGAGAAGGGAATGACAAATATAGAAAGGAAGGAAATGAGAATGAAAATGAACCCTGTGGTGGCTGAACTGGAAATAGAGCTATCAGTGCGATCCCATGGTTTTCATACATACATCTGTACAAAGATTTAAAAATAACATATATGTATGTATATGCACATATATTTCCCAGCTCCTCCGCTAAGAGGGTATGGGAGCAGTGATACCCAGGAGCAATGACCACTCCCAATGCACATATCTCCATTTCAAAATATCATCCTCCACTTCAAAATATCATTCTCCATTTCAAAAAAGGGCTCCTTGGAGATGTGGGTGATTCTAGGACTGGGGCAGGGAAAAGTATAAGATGAGCCTAGAATATCTTATTGTGCCAGAAAGTGAGAAAGTGCTCAAAGAATAATGGGGATACATCAAAGAAAACCACACAGAAGCTAGCCTGAAGGGACTGGGACACTCCTGGGACCATGTGAACATCAAATAGATGATAGTATCATATTATAGTCCATTCAGTAACATAGGAATTCCTGAGTCCATACTGATTTAAAAATAATGAGTTGAAAGCCTGATGAAGGTCTCAAAGTTACCTGCCACCCCCCCCCACATAAGGTACTTATTAATTACAAGGGGAAAAGAGTAACTTTACAGTGAAGAACAGTGGCAGACATCATTGTCATCCAGTAAGCAAAGCTGATATCATCAGTAATGAGACAAATCAAAACCATGCACCACTTGATAGGATACAATAAGAACAGAGCATCCCTTCTGTGACATTCCTGCCAGAGATGCATAACCTAAAGCTAATCATGAGGAAGCATCACACAGACCCAAATTGAGGGACAATACACAAAAGAACCATGTCAAAGTCACGAAAGTCAAACAAAGATTAAGGAACTAGTCCTGACATGACAATTAAATCAATATATGATTCAGAACTGGATCCTTCTGCTACGAAGGACCACTGGCAAAAGTTGAATGGGACCTCAGGATTAGACAGTATGATACATCAGTGTTAATTTCCTGATTTTTTATGGTTCTTTTGTAGTTACGTAGAACATCCTTGTTTGTAGGAAAGACATATTCAAATATTTGGGGGTGATGTGGCATCATGTCAGCCGCTTATTCTCACATAATTCAGGGACAAAAAAAAATTTTTTTTCTTTTTTTTTTTTGAGACAGAATCTCACTCTGTCGCCCAGGCTGGAGTGCAGCGGCGCGATCTCGGCTCACTGCAACCTCCGCCTCCCAGGTTCAAGTGATTCTCCTGCCTCAGCCTCCTGAGTAGCTGGGACTACAGGCACATGCCACCACGCCCGGCTAATTTTTTGTATTTTTAGTAGAGACGGGGCTTCACCATGTTAGCCAGGATGGTCTCGATCTCCTGACCTTGTGATCTGCCTGCCTCAGCCTCCCAAAGTGCTGGGATTACAGGCATGAGCCACCGCGCCTGGTGACAGAAAAATTCTTTATACCGTATTTGCAACTTTTCTGTAAGTTTAAGACTTTCTTTTTTTAAAGTTACTAGTAAGAAAGATTATTCAGACTATACCTCCATTAAATAGGAATCTACATTTATAAGAAAAAAATTATGACAATTCAGAAGTAGTAGATGCCCTTTTTTTTTTTTTTTTTTTTTGGAGATGGAGTTTCACTCTTGTTACCCAGGCTGGAGTGCAATGGCACGATCTTGGCTCACCGCAACCTCTGCCTCCCAGGTTCAAGTGATTCTCTTGCCTCAGCCTCCCAAGTAGCTGGGATTACGGCGCCCACCACCACAACTGGCTAATTTTGTATTTTTAGTAGAGACGGGGTTTCTCCATGTTGGTCAGGCTGGTCTCAAACTCCCAACCGCAAATGATCCACCTGCCTCAGCCTCCCAAAGTGCTGGGATTACAGGCGTGAGCCACCACGCCCAGCCGATGTCCTTCTTTTTTTGTGCACTTTAGAATATCACCATCTGTGCAGGTTAAAGAATAAAAGAGCCCTTTCCAGTCACAGAATTCAGTGTATATCTGTAGGTATCTATTAGAAAGACTAAAATAATACCAGTACCTCCCAAGCTGTCAAGATCCTCAAGAATCCTGCCAAATCTGTGAAATAAAGCGAACAGTGAATTAAATGCAAATCATGTTGGTCTCCCTTTAAAAATAAATAACACACTTTAGGGTGATGAAAATGTTCTAAAATTGATTGTGGTGATGGATGCACAACTCTCTAAATATATCAAAACCATGGAATTGTACACTTTAAACAGGCGAATTGTATGGTGTGTGAATTATATTTCAAAATTGTTATAAAACAAGGAAATAAAAATGAATACATAAAAATAGCACTGTTTTACCTTACAGTGTTTTGAACAGTCAAATATTTCTCTCGTAATTCAGGCTCACTGCCCAAAGGCAAGAGAACTTCAATATAACTGTCCTTCATTCTCCTAGGAGGCAGTCCATCCTGTGATTTAGCCAAGAAACTATGAAGTAATTTCCTTTCTTCCATTGCCTTCACATGGTCTCTGAGAAGAAAGGATGCAGGATTCATAAAACAAGAGCAGTTCTAGCCTACAATTCCAGTGGTACATAGGCCAGTAAGATACCATCAAAGGAGGAAAAAGAAGGTCTGGGCCTACTTTCACCTTCTCTTCCTTCCCTCCCTTCCCACCCGCCACTTGGTGAAATTGATCATTTCCGGTATCATTTCTCAAGCTTAAAAACATTCTTAAGGCCAGGTGCAGTGTCTCACGCCTGTAATCCCAGCACTTTGGGAGGCCAAGGTGGGTGGATCACATGAGGTCAGGGGTTCGAGACCAGCCTGGCCAACATGGCAAAACTCTGTCTCTAGTAAAAATACAAAAAATTAGCCAGGCGTGGTGGTGGGCACCTGTAATCCCAGCTACTTGGTAGGCTGAGGCAGGAGAATTGCTTGAACGCGGGAGGTGGAGGTTGCAATGAGCCAAGATCACACCACTGCGCTCCAGCCTGGGCAACAGAGCAAGACTGTCTCAAGGAAAAAAAAAAAAGAAAACTTAAAAGTGATATAGATACACCCAAATGAGCCATATATTTACCCTTATCAAAAAGTTTACTCAAAGACCAGAATATTTGAAAATAAATTAAAAATTCAGAGAGATGGACAAAATAGTATATATATATATATATATATATATATATATATATATATATATATAAATATATGCTAAAGAATGGCTTGGCCACTCTACTTTATATTCCCATTTCTCACCTGACAGTTCTCGGATTCTTTGAGCCCCAGTTCTCTCTCTCTCTCTGCCTTCAATTTCAGGAAAGAGAGACAGAGGAGGGAAAATGGACTATATCCAAAGGAAGAATGGAAGGCAAAACAAAAGGTAAAGAAGAACAGAACATGAAAAGGAGACAGAAAGGGAAGAAAAAGAAGAGAAGATTAAGGTGGAAGAGAAAAGAAAGACAAGGGGATATGGAACGACAACGTTGATAAGAACATTAGCTAAGATGTCTTTCTAAGCTTAACTTATAAAGTATTATTTCCAGACATGTTTACCCTACAAAAACTACAGGAGATAGAGGAATGAGTTAAATGACATCAGTAAATCCAGAATGTGGAACATTCTCAAGACAAATGGCTTGGCTTCCTTAAAGTCAAGCTCGTGTGGAAAGAATAGGGGAAGGATGATTATCCATTACTCTAGATTAGGGGAGACTAAAGAGTCATAACCACCAGATGCAACATGCAATCCTTTATTGGATCTTGATGTTTTTTAAACAGCTATAAAAACATTTTTGTTAAAAGGAGTAATCTATTAAAAAAAATGGTAACAGTTGAGGAAATGTGACTATGGATGAGTAATATACTAGCAAGGAATTGCTGTCAATTTGATTACATGAGAGAATGTCTTATTTGTTGGAGATAAGCGAAAGCTGGTTTTATAAAATATTTACTGGAGATGCACGCTGAAGTGTCGTGGTGTCTATAATTTACTTAGAAATGGTTCAGGCAATATGTGTATATTGGAAAATTTGGCAAAATATTAATAAGTGTTGAATCCAGGTGGTGGGTACACAGGTATTCATTCTTTCTACCTTTTAGTAAATTGAAATTTTTGTATAAAGAATTTAAAAATAAGTCATTAGATGATTTCTATACCAACAATAGATTATTATATATCTAGTGATCGCTCGTGTTTTTTCTATCTCATTTTAGCCTCAAAATTCTGTACACCAAGAGGGACATGATCCTACTTTACAACAAGGAAATATTGCGAGATTCAATATGGGAGTCCTGACTAATTTTGAATTGAAAAGAAGCAATAAAGGAGTCAAGCTGCATGAAACAGAGAAACTTAGAGACTTGGGTTCAAGTCCCAAACCCTGACATTTAATCATTCAATCTCTGAGTTTCAGTTTCATGTGTAAAAAAAGGAACAGGAACATATGTCGTAAGCACGTCACAAGTTTTGTTATGAGAATCAGTGAAGTAATATACATCTAAATGCACTTTGAAAATGCAGAATATACGTAAATCACCTTCTTTCATGACAATGAGGTGTCATCTGATGAGTATGTTGAAATGCTGACCTTCTCCCCCAAGCAAAATACTTCTCAACCTATCTCTGAACACAGGGCTCCCCATCCCCACTGTGAGACCATCAACTGAGCCTAAATACAGCCTAGTGTAACACCTTGGGGATGAAAAGAATGAATGAAAACAAAGATGCATACCTCCAGTTTGTGGATGCTCCTACTATCTCCCGCAACTTATCTCGAACTGAAACAAAAATAAAGAGGTCATTCCATGAAACAAAGAAATATGAGAAACGGATTATGGCAGTGAGCTCAAGAACTACAAAAAGCAATTCATGCACTCAAAAGATTTAAAGATCCATAGATTTCCATTTAATGCCACAACAAACAGCTCAGGGACAGGATCAAGCCTCTGCTCCCTAAAAACCTGAAAGAACTATACTGTCTCTTTAGTGCACAAATGAATACCTTTGTGCCAATCACTAGGGTTTATATAAACAAACAAAAAAGGATAACTTCAATTATTCACTTAACGGGGCTGTATCAGTGTTAGCCAATAAGAGCCATTATGATGGAGATATGAACAGGACTCCCACCTATCTTCTTTTTTGTTGTTTTTTTTTTTGAGACAGAGTCTCACTCTGTCACCCAGGCTAGAGTTCGGTGGCACAATCTCGGCTCACTGCATCCTCCACCTCCCGGGTTCAGGCGATTCTCCTGCCTCAGTCTCCCAAGTAGCTGGGATTACAGGCGCTGTGCCACCACACCTGGCTAATTTTTGTAGTTTTGTTTTGTTTTGTTTGAGACAGAGTTTCGCTCTTGTTGCCCAGCCTGGAGTGCAATAGCACGATCTCAGCTCACTGCAACCCCCACCTCCCGGGTTCAAGTGATTCTCCTGCCTCAGCCTCCCGAGTAGCTGGGATTGCAGGCAGGCATCACCATGCCCGGCTAATTTTGTATTTTTAGTAGAGATGGGGTTTCACTATGTTGGTCAGGCTGGTCTTGAACTCCTGACCTCAGGTGATCCACCTGCCTCAGCCTCCCAAAGTGCTGGGATTACAGGTGTGAGCCACCGTGCCTGGCCCCCACCTATCTTCTTATACGCAGTATCAGATCAAATTACTTAGTTCAGAGACTAATACTAATATCCAAATCTGAGTCTCATTATAATTAATTTCTCATATATTTATAGTCTCCTAGTTGTTAGAAAAGTTTAAGCCAGAAAAATGAAGCAAAGACTTACATCAAGCTAAGGCAAAGAATGCAATTTTAGTTAATGCCACTGCCCAAAAGTGCAAGCATATATTAGTGCTTACAAAATTTAAGCTCTTAAAAGAAAAGCTGATACTAATTACCACACACACCATGATTCACATGTATAGGTGAACATGCTATATGAATAAAGGGAAAATCAATTAGAGAACCAGCAATAATTTGAAACTAAAAGATAAATCTGTAGTATTTCAAATACTGTGTTGAGTTTATGTGTTTTTCCTAGCACTTCAAAATATACATTCCAGTTATAGGAAATTAACTATAGCAATCCTCGGTCCTTCAATAACTAACTGATCAAAACCAAATATGATTTATATGAACATGCATTTTAACTTTCATGAAAAATGGTTGATTTTTCTATCAAACAATTATGGACACACCATAAATTTGGTGTATAATTACAATTAAATGTTAGAGAACTGCAAACAACAACCATTAGTAACTTAGTCTTATTTTTTATTTTTTCCTCCTACGTTCCTTGAATAAAAGAATGGACGGGGCCGAGGTGGGTGAATCATGAGGTCAGGAGTTCAAGACCAGCCTGGCCAAGATGGTGAAACCCCATCTCTACTAAAAATACAAAGATTAGCCTGGCATGGTGGGCGCCTGTAATCCCAGCTACTCGGGAGGCTGAGGCAGAGAATCGCTTGAACCTGGGAGGCAGAGGTTGCAGTAAGCCAAGATCCCACCACTGCATTCCAGCCTATGCGACAGAGTGAGACTTCATCTCAAAAAAAAGAATGAACAGGCCAGGCACGGTGGCTCACACCTGTAATCCCAGCACTTTGGGAGGCCAAGACAGGCAGATTACTTGAGGCCAGGAGTTCGAGACCAGCCTGGCCAACATGGCAAAACTCCGTCTCTCCTAAAAATACAAAAATTAGTTGGGCATGGTGGAGCATGCCTGTAATCCTAGCTACTAGGGAGGCAGAGGTTGCAGTGAGCTGAGATCCTGCCACTGCACTCCAGCCTGGGGCGACAGAGCAAGACTCCATCTCAAAAAAAAAAAAAAAAAAAAAGAATGGACAGAAAGTACCTCAAATAGTACATGGACTATTGATGCTCACTGACATAAAATAATTACTACTAGCTTAATCAGTGTAAGAAGAGAGGCAAGTACTGACGGCCAAGAAGGAAAAAATTTTAAATTTTACCTACATATATATTTATATACACACATAATATAAATTTATTTGGACCCTTTAAAAAAGCCACAATTTTAATTATAATGAATACTCCTAGTTTAATAAAGACAATCCATAGTTTACATATCATATTGGTAATTGAAATTAACTTTAATTAAGCATGGACTAACAGGATCCCTCGAACATAACTATGGACTAGGAGTGTTTACTTGGTACAACTAATGGGCCCATCTCTTTTTTTCCATGCCTTCAGAACCTACACACAGGAAGTGGAAATCGCCTAACTAAAAGAGTTCAGTCCTCAAGGCTCCCAGGAACAATAGTTCAAAATCTGAATGTGACTTCTACCTGAAGCTATTAATATTATGCAGCTATCCTGGTCATTTTGTCAATGAAATGTTTATGAAAGATCTACCTTTAATATGCCTCATTTGCTCTAAACTATCACTCTATATACCTTTCAAATAAAAGTAAAACAAGGTTTTTTACCACATAGGCATAAAACAGAGACACCATGCTTGCCTTCATGAATGTGGAAGATTCCCTGTTTCTTGCGGTTCTGGGGTCCTTGGGTCAGTCCTCTTCCAGGAGTAACCTGCCCCTTGCCCAAGGCAGAAAGCCTATAAAACAAGATAAAACACAGAGTAGATTCCACAGCTTCTTCCCTGGCAACCCTTAAGACCTGCCCTCCTCCCAGAGTATCTGGCCATATCACCCTTAGTATATATTGTCTTGTAGGAGTCTGTAGTTGTTTCACAAGTGTATGTACGTTTTCATGAGGCCACTCCATAAATCATCTCTCCCACTAGAGTAAACATTTCTTGAGAGCAGAGACCAATTAGGTAATTATCTACAAAATAAATAAAAGATGGCAACTAGGTTTAATGGATTTATTATTGGTCTTTCTATTTTATTAGTTTCAGAAGTCCATAATCGATTTGGTAAACAATTGAGCAAACTCATTACGAACAATTTATTCTGTTCTTTATTATCACACCATATTTCCTCAATAAATAAGATAAACCCAATTATAAAGTAAACTTTGAAAACTGAATTAGCCCTTTCCAGATGCAAAGAAAGTATTTATTTAACTTACGCAGAAATTTTCTAGAGTCCCAACACAATAAAATAAAAGCTATCTACTGGCCACGGTGGCACAGGCCTGTAATCCCAGCACTTTGGGAGGCTGAGGCAGGTAGATAGGTTGAGCCCAGGAGTTCAAGACCAGCCTGGGCAACATGGCAAAACCCCACCTCTACAAAAAATACAAAAATTAGCCAGGCGTGGAGGCATGCACCTGTGATCCCAGCTACTCAAGAGGCTCAGGTGGGAGGATCACTTGAACCCAGGAGGTCGAGGCTGCAGTGAGCCAAGATTGCACCACTGCACTCCAGCCTAGGCAACAGAGTGAGACCCTGCTTCAACAAAATAAAAAATAAAAGCTGTCTACCTAAATGTGCCTAACCTACTCTCCCAAAATAAGTTGATTTTGATTCATTATCGCTTAAGTGTTGACTCCTAATCACACAATATTATGTCAGGGGTAGCACACAGGCAATATTACAGATTAATAAACTGATCTGCGAGAGCACAGTTGAAGAAGGCAAGGCACTGAATAGGTCAAGAACCCCGCAGGCCAGGCGTGGTGGCTCATGCCTGTAATCCCAGCACTTTGGGAAGCCAAGGCAAATGGATCACTTGAGGTCAGGAGTTCGAGACCAGCCTGGCCAACATGGTGAAATCCTGTCTGTACTAAAAATCCAAAAATTAGCTGGGTATGGTGGCAGGCACCTGTAATCCCAGCTACTTGTGAGGCTGAGGCAGGAAAATCGCTTGAACCCAAGAGACGGAGGTTGCAGTGAGCCGAGAACACGCGACTACACTCCAGCCTGGGCGACAGAGCGAGACTCTGTCTCAAAACAAAAACAAAAACAAAACAAACAAACAAAAACCAGAACCCCAGATACTGTCACTCATTCTAGTTCAATTTACTAGTAAATTCTCACTACCTAATGTGGGAATAAGCAATGACTAAGAACAAAAAAAAGAGATATTTTTAGTTTTCTTTAGAGACCAAGCTACTATAGGTTTCTCTTCTGAATGACAGCATTCAGAGAAAGCCTCTCAGTATTTACAGTATTCTGTAAAATCTACATGCAGTTTTGACACTGTGCTGTTAGAACAAATCCTTATCCTTTCACCAAGTCAAATCATCTAATTGCACAGAACACAGAAATATGAGCACATGCTCATTGGCTAATTGAACTTCTTAGTCACCAGGCATCTTATTTGGTTGCAACACAATCCCTGCTGGTCCACTAAGACCAAAATTCTTGCTGGAGGGTTTGGGATTTTGGATCTCTGTTTATTCTTCAATCACACAGCTAACAAGCCTCTCTCTTATATATTTTAACTTCACTTTTTCACGATAAATATTCAATTCCTGTACTTTTGTATGCAGATTAATATTTGTCTTTTTTTTTTTTTTTTTTTAGACGGAGTCTCGCTCTATCGCCCAGGCTGGAGTGCAGTGGTGCGATCTCGGTTCACTGCAAGCTCTGCCTCCCAGGTTCATGCCATTCTCCTGCCTCAGCCTCCCGAGCAGCTGGGACTACAGGCGCCGCCACCACACCTGGCTAATTTTTTGTATTTTTAGTAGAGACGGGGTTTCACCGTGTTAGCCAGGATGGTCTCAAACTCCTGACCTTGTGATCTGCCCACCTGGGCCTCCCAAAGTGCTGGGATTACAGGCGTGAGCCACCGCACCTGGCCGTCTTTTTGTTTTTGACCATCTAATCTGGATTTTCTCAGAACATGATTTGAATTTTCCATTTTTTTTCATTATTTTGTTTTATGTATCTTCTATAGGTTCATATGCCTTACTGAAGGAAACAGAGTAAGTATTCCTTCATTCTTCCATCTCAGAAACAAGCAGCCAGGCATGGTGGCTCACGCCTGTAATCCTAACACTTTGGGAGGCCGAGGTGGGTGGATCACCTGAGGTCAGGAGTCCGAGACCAGCCTGGCCAACATGGTGGAACCCCATCTCTACTAAAAACATAAAAATTAACCAGGCATGGTGGCGCACACCTGTAGTCCCAGCTACCCTGGAGGCTGAGGCAGAATCACTTGAACCCAGGAGGCGGAGGTTGCAGTGAGCTGAAATGGCCCCATTGCATTCCAGCCTGAGCAACAGAGCAAGACTCCATCTCAAAAAAAGAAACTAGCATTCTACAACTGAATATATCTGGTTTTAAAGAACACACTGGAAAAAGCTAATCCTTTCTATTGCTACCATTAGCTGAAAGAGCAAAAAAATCATGACCCCCAACACATTAATAGCAACTATAATAGATACGTTAAATGTATCCAACATAAGAAATGGGATCTGATTCCGAATGGCTAAATACACTGAATACGCATCACTAACAGGAGCTATATACCAGTCTCACATACCTGAATACATACACATACACAGAAATTGTTTTGTTACACTAAGAAGCAGCATTTTCTGAAGAGGGATGAAAATCATTCCATCCTGCTTGTGTGAGAGGCAATACAGTATAGTGGTTAAGAGCCCAAAGGCTGGGTGCAGTGGCTCATGCCTGTAATGCCAACACTTTGGGAGGCCAAGGCAGGCGTATCACTTGAGGTTAGGAGCTTGAGACCAGCCTGGCCAACATGGTGAAACCCTGTCTCTACTAAAAATATGAAAATTAGCTGGGCATGGTGGTGGGCACCTGCAGTCCCAGCTACTTGGGAGTCTGAGGCAGGAGAATTGCTTCAACCCAGGAGGCGGAAGCTGCGGTGAGCCGAGATCGTGCCACTGCACAGTGAGACTCTGTCTCAAAAAAAAAAGAGCCCGATCATACTGCTTGTAGCTGAGTGACCTTAGACAAGTTACCTAACCTCCCTGATCCTCAGTTTCCTCATCTGTAAAATGGGAATAATAATACTACCTATCCCATAGGATTGTCAAAAGGATAAAGGAATTAACACATATTAAACCCTGAACGGCACATCTAGAAGAGCATGTCTAATATACTGACAAGTCCTCAAAAAACTCTAGCTACCATTATTCCAGAAAGTCATGCTTCTCCAAAGTCTCCGCTAAAGATCAAAAAGAACCAGGCTGGGCACAATGGCTCACGCCTGTAATCCCAGCACTTTGAGAGGCCAACGCGGGAGGATCACTTGAGACCAGTGTGGGCAACATAGGGAGATCCCGTTTCTACAAAAAAATTTTAAAATATTAGTCAGGCGTAGTGGTGCACATTTGTGGTCACAGCTACTCAGGAGGCTGAGGTGGGAGGATCACTTGAGCCCCGGGGAGGTCGAGGCTGCAGTGAGCCATGATCGCACCACTGCACTCCAGCCTGGGTAAAAGAGCAAGACTCTGTCTCCAAAAAAAAAGGAAAGATAGCTTAAGCCGGGCACTATCATGGACCACTGCCAAACATAGAATCAAATAAGGAGAGAAAAGAAGGGAGTTAATGAATACAGAGAAACACTTGGGGCAATTTATTTGGAAAATTGTGGTCCTAGAGCCCCATTGCTTTGCATGCCGCCTTAAGAAATTTGGAAATACATTCCTGTGGCACAACAAAGGCATAATTGGAACACTTTTTTTAAAATGTTGCTTATACCAATAGCATATTGGTAATAATAAATCTATATCATACTGTCAACATAGTATTCAAGAGTATTCGGGTAATGGTAACTTTTTTTTTTTTTTGAGACAGTCTCACTGTCACCCAGGCTGGAGTGCAGTGGCGACATCTTGGCTCACTGCAACCTCCACCTCCCGAGTTCAAGCAATTCTCCTGCCTCAGCCTCCCGAGCAGCTGGGATTACAGCTGTGCACCACCATGCCCAGCTAGTTTTTGTATTTTTAGTACAGACAGGGCTTCACCATGTTGACCAGGCTGGTTTTGAACTCCTGACCTCAAGTGATCTGCCTGCCTCGGTCTCCCGAAGTGCTGGGATTACAGGCGTGAGCCAACGCACCTGGCATGTAATGGTAACTTTTCACTACATTTGGTATCCTATTTACTGATAATCTGATGGAAACTGTGGACCTCGAGCTGGCGTGGGAAGGGTTGGAATACATTTTTGCTCACACACACAATGGTATATACTATTTCAGGAGGCGCACAGACCCTTTTTGATACCCCCAGATCCCCCTATATTTGAAGATTCTGATTCAAACCAACCTCCTTAAGAAACTGAGGCCCCAATTTCAGATGACTTTCCCCCAGTGCCAGTCAATAGGCACACCAGCAGAGTCCAGATAGAGCCCAGTTCTTCCGATCTCCCCCAAGACATGCACATACACAAACACATACACACACACACACACACACACACACACACACACACACCCCCCGCACTGAGGTGGAGGAGGTGGGAGAATGGTTTTAATCAATACTCAACACTTCAGTACCTCAAGGTTACTGGCTTATCTCCTGATAAGCCCTCAGGAGTCTTACTTATAGCAAAACCTCTAGGCCTTTACTGTGGAGAGGCCTTTGCAACACTCAAATCCCAGGACCTTGTGACTGAACCTTTCCAATCAAAGGAGATCAAGAAACTCAAGGCCTCCATGGCCCACCTAGGGAGTCACAAAAGTCACCCTGGCTCAGCCCTGGGTCCCAAGCTTACAGCAGTTGGCAAGGAAGAGTGTGCAGTGCAATAACAGGCAATACTACTCATATGCCCTCCACTCTGAGGAAATAACCTCTATTTAGAGACTAAACAAAGTCAGGTGCCTCTTGCAAGTCTAAAAAAGAAAAGAAGCTACAAAGGTTGCCCACCAGTCAAAGAACCTAATCATCTCAGTCTATATTCATTTGTGAACCCCTCCTCTCACTAGACACTAAAAGATTATCCGCTTAAGGTTCAATAGTTTTTTGTTTGAGACAGAATCTCACTGTGTCGCCAAGGCTGGAGTGCAGGGGCACGATCTCAGCTCACTGCAACCTCTGCCTTCCGGTTCAGGCGATTCTCCTGCCTCAGCCTCCAAAGTAGCTGGGACTACAGACGTGCACCACCATACCCGGCTAATTTTTGTATTTTTAATAGAGATGGGGTTTCGCCATGTTGGCCAGGCTGGTCTCGAACTCCTGGCCTCAAGTGATCCATCCACCTCAGCATCCCAAAATGCTGGGACTACAGTCGTGCACCACCACGCCCGGCCTCAATAGAATTTTCAAGAAGGGAACACAGGGTTATGAGAAAAAGCACTTGAACAAGACCATGGAGCTTTTGTAGAAGACCTTTCACATTGCAAGCTAAAGTCAACTGTGGCCCCTCTCATAATAACTTTTAGTCTGTCTTCAAATAGTTTAACAAAGGTTTTTTGTTTGTTTTTAAGTACTATAAACAAGACAGAACCCTTACAACTGAAAACAAAGTCCCCAGGAACAGTGAGATCCAGGACCCCCAAGAGAACTGATGGGGTTAATGTGAGTCAAAAGCACTATGAGTCACATCAGGGGGACAGGCCCACTGGCAGCGAGATAACTTCAGAAACTGGAGCAGGTGTGAGCCCCCTGGGATGCAGCCAGGCAGAAAACTTGGAAAGGCTGGCACGCTCGGGTGAAAGGGATTAGGGAGAGCCAGACACGCTCTGGAGTCTAAGGCCCTCAGGCCTTAACTGTGCCAGCCGGGAAGATTACATATACAAAAAGGCATCCTCCCTTACCCACGTGGCCCAATCAAAGCACCCAGCCTCTTATAAGGGCTTTGCGGCTCATTAAAGATAAAGTTCAAATCGGCACCAGGGCCCTAGACGCACAGTCCTAGGGTCCTGGGAGCCAAAAGGTACCCTGCAATCTCTGCCAATGTTACAACAAACTTAAGTCAGAGCCCAAGCAGGTCAAGCATTTAATCCTAAAAATGTTCTCCAAAGGAGGATGAAGGACTAGAGGTAACATAGAACTCCAAATACTATCTTTCTGACAAGGGGCTACCCCAACGCGGCTACCAACCACACCCCGGATGAGCAAGGCGAAAGGAATTTTAGGGAACACCCAACTTCCTCCCTTAAAAGTGCTGCTTTGCTTTTTAATATCAAACTCAGTGCTAGAAGTCACCAAAGCGGGGGCGAGGTTCTCCCAACCAAAGGCCGGCGGGCTCATGTCCGGCCGGAGTCACAGTGGGCGAGCGCTCCTTATCATCGAGCCCAAATGCCCATGCGTGGCCCACTTCTTCCGCCGGGGCCAGCCCGAAGCTCTAGGGGAAGACGGTGGCACCCCAGGCTACCGCCCTGCCAGCCCCTTCCACGCCCCGCCACCTACCGCAGTGCTGCCCGCCTCATTGCGCTAGGCTGCCGTGCGCGCGATGGAGAACCAGGCCCCGCGCGCTAGTCGGCGGAGGGAAACTGAGGTGATAAAAGACGCACGAGCACCAGACCGCGCCCTTGCTGAGGACAGCCCGGGAGCCGGACAGCGGTGTCCGGGGGCGGGACGGCGGCGTCCGGGGGGCGGGGCCGCGCTGTGCCGGGGCGGGGCCGCGCTGTACCGGGGCGGGGCCGCGCTGTGCCGGGCGGACCCTACCCGTTCATTGGCTGGAGGCTGGAGTCCGCCTCTGCGGAGCTTCCCACTCAATCAGCTGTGCGGGTCGTGTTGCTAGAGCGAGGACCGGTCTATTCTCGGTTGAGTAAACGAACCACGCAGCAACGCCAGGGCGTGACGTCGAGAAGAGGCCCGGCTCTGCCTAGTGGAGCTTGTCTCCTTTATCCTTGATCCCCGCGCCTTGGCTCCGTCTGTTCTTGCCCTTGGCTGCACATTGGAATCTCCTGGGCAGCTTAACAAAATACTGATACTTGGCCGGGCGCGGTGGCTCACGCCTGTAATCCCAGCACTTTGGAAGGCCTAGGCGGGCAGATCACCTGAGGTCAGGAGTTCAAGACCAGCCTGGCCAACGTGGCAAAACCCTGTCTCTACTAAAAATACAAAAATTAGCCAGGCGTGGTGGCAGACGCCTGTAATCCCAGCTACTCGGGGGACAGGCACGAGTATCGCTTGAACCTGGGAGGCGGAGGTTGCGGTGAGCCGAGATCGCACCACTACACTTCAGCTTGGGCGACAGAAGGAGACTCTGTCTCAAAAAAAAAAAAAAAAAAAAAAAAACTGATGCTTGAGACCCACTGGCTGGAGATTCTAGTTTAGTCCTGGGTGCGGTCTGGGCTTCGGGATGATGTCTAAAGGTGCCCCCAGGTGACGGCTAATGTAACCAAAGGCTAAGAACCACTGACCTAACAGGAAAAAATTGTTCCTCTTCTCTTCTCGGCCTGACCCCTAATGTTTGACATCTTGGCCGAGCTAGAGAGATTCAAGGCCAGAGAGTTTAAGATTATTTCACCCTATGATCTAATTCTCCATTTCTTTCAATGAATTATTATTGAGCTGTTTGCATTGTGCGAGGCACTATCGCAGAGGTTGGGGTTGCAAAAAGAAAAAAGGACAAAAATCCCTGCCCTTAAGGGGCTTGCCTGTTGGTAAGGAAGGAAAACAAATCAACAAACAAGTTAGCAAATAACATGATCTCAAATATGGTAAAGCGGTTTAAAGGGGAAATAAGGTAATGAGTGGGGATATTTTGAGAATATAAGCAAGTCTTGCTTTGCCTCTAAATATGGCAATTTCCTAAAAGGCAAGGGCCATATGCTTTTTCGTAATACCCCATACTTAGTAAAAATGTATTGATTTGAATTAAGCTAGCTTTCTGTTTTGAATCACTTCATGAGTTACACATGGAGCATGGTCTTTGGCTTTCTCTTTCTACTGAATTTTCCCTGCTTTTATCAATCTCACATCTGGAAGACTCCCCTTTTAGCCTACAAGGATCTCTCCTTCATTTTTGTTCACATTGTCTGTACCTTTTCAGTGATTGTCTTGTTGGTTTTGGGTCAGCCATATTTCTTTATACTCTACCACACCTAACACAGAGGGCAATAAATATTGTATTGAATTATACTATTTTTGTTCTTCTTTTTACTTGAACTTTTCTTTGAAGCAATAGGAGGCTCAGGGAGAAAAAATAAGTACAAGAGAGAATTTTTTGTAAATGGTATAATAGGTAGGTACAGTTTATAGTTTTTCCTGCAATCAAGTCACCTTCCATCAATTTCCAAATTATAAAGACACATTCTCATCAACATAATAAGCACCATCGATTTTGGCTGGAACAGCTGAAACCAGGGACTTAATGCCATGCAGATGCCTTCTCTCTATTGCTTATCTTTGCTTTCCTTTGCATACTGGCTTCATTCTTTTTTCTCTCTATGTAATGACATTCTCCATATGGCAATAGAAGCTCCTGAACTTTACATCTTACAACCACAGCCACACACATACAGACTGACTGAAATTTCTATGGCCCAAGTACAAAAAAGTTCTGAGAAGAGATTCATTGGTCCAATTTGGATCAGGTACACACTCCTGGACTAGCCAACTGTGGCATCAGGGTAAGGAACCCTTGCCCTGACTTACCAGGAACCCCCTTACCCAGACTCATGGCCAAGTACTGGGTCACAATCTAATAACACGGCTATTTCTGTAACTGTACAGATGGGGATACGGAGCACCTTCTTAGAAAAGGAGTACCAAGGCTGGGCGTGGTGGCTCACGTCCGTAATCCCAGAACTTCGGGAGGCTGAGGCAAGTGGATCAACTGATGTCAGAAGTTCAATACTGGGCTGGCCAACATGGTGAGACTCCTGCCTCTACTAAAGATACAAAAATTAGCTGGCTATGGTGGTGGGTGCCTGTAATCCCAGCTACTCAGGAGGCTGAGGCAGGAGAATCGCTTGAACCTGGGAGGCGGAGGTTGCACTGAGCTGAGATTGTGCCACTGCACTCCAGCCACGGCAAAAAGAGCAAAACTCCATTTCAAAATAAATAAATAAATAAATAAAATAGAATAAAATTAAAAAAAAGATTAAAAAACCACTCTAAAGATAAAGAGGCACAAACATGATAAAAGGAAAAATTCACCATGAAAATATTAATATAAAAACTTTGAACTTGCTTGCACCCAATAACGTAGTCTCAGTTAAAAATGCATTGATAAATTTGACTTTTTTTTTTTTGAGACAGAGTCTCACTCTATTGCCCAGGTTAGAGTGCAATCGCACTATCACAGTTCACTGCATCCTCAATTTACTGGACTCAAGGAATCCTCCCACTTCAGCCTGCTGAGTAGCTGGGACCACATGTGTGCACCACCATGCTCAACTAATTTTTTTAATTTTTAGTAGAGACAGGGTCTGCCATGTTGCCCAGGCTGGTCTCAAACTCCTGGACTCAAGGGATCCTCCCACCTCGGCCTCCCAAGTGCTGCGATTACAGGCATGAGCCACTGCACCTGGCCAAACTTGACTACTTTAAATTGAAAGACTTCCATATGACCAAAGACACTATTGACAAAAAAGTATCCTAGCCACAGATTCAGTACATGTCTGTAACAAAAATAACAAAAGGGGAGGGATTAGAATAATGAATTATATAAAAGGGCTACTACAAATGCATAAGAAAAAGAAAAACAAAACAATCAAAAATGGACAAAAGTCAGCCCAGCGCGGTGGCTCACATCTGTATTCCCGGAACTTTGGGAGGCCAAAGCAGGCAGATCACCTGAGCTCAGGAGTTCAAGACGAGCCTGGTCAATATGGTGAAACCCCAACTCTACTAAAAATACAAAAAAATTAGCCGAGTGTGGTGGCGGGTGCCTGTAATCCCAGCTACTCAGGAGGCTGAGGCAGGAGCATCACTTGAACCCGGGAGGCAGAGGTTGCAGGGAGCTGAGATCACGCCACTACACTCTAGGCTGGGCAACAGAGCAAGACTCTGTCTCAAAGAAAAAAAGGACAAAAGTCATCAGTTAGCATTTTACAGAAGAAGAAAAATATATGGCCAATAAACATATGAAAAGATCACTATCACATTAATCAAATTTAAACCATGATAAGATGCCATTTCATGCCCATCAGATAAGCAAAACCAAAAGGTCTGAAAATATCAACTGTTGGTAATAACAGAGAGCACCAAGAATTCCCATTCACTGCTAGTACAGGTTGTAAATTGGTATGCTCACTTTGGAGAGCAAGTTAGCACCATTTCACAAAGTTGAACACGTGTATACCCTGTGACCCAGCATTCCAGTCTTAGGTAAATACCCTACAAATTCTTGCTCCCATACACAAGGACATACACAAGAATATTGTTTCAAACAACACTGTTTGAAATGGCCAAAGAAAAGAAAAACAAGGCCAGGCGGGGTGGCTCACGCCTGTAATCCCAGCCCTTTGGGAGGCCGAGGCGAGCAGATTGCCTGAGCTCAGGAGTTCGAAACCAGCCTGGGCAACATGGTGAAACCCCATCTCTACTAAAAATACAAAAATTTAGTGGGGCCTGGTGGCAGGCACCTATTATCCCAGCTACTTGGGAGGTTGAGGCAGGAGAATCACTTGAACCTGGGAGGTGGAGGTTGCAGTGAGCTGAGATCATGCCACTGCGTTCTAGCCTGGGCAACAGAGCGAGACAGACAGGAAGGAAGGAAGGAAGGAAGGAAGGGAGGGAGGGAGGGAGGGAGGGAGGGAGGGAGGGAGGGAGGGAGGGAGGGAGGAAGGAAGGAAGGAGAAAGAAAGAGAAAGAGAGAAAGAGAGAAAGAGAGAAGGAAGGAAGGAAGGAAAGAAAGAAAGAAAGGAAAGAAAGAAAAGAAAGAAAGGAAAGAAAGGAAAGAAAGAAAAGAAAGAAAGAGAGAGAGAAAGAAAGAAAGAGAAAGAAAGAAGGCAAGAAGGCAAGAAAGGAAGAAAGAAAGGAAGAAAGAAAGGAAAGGAAGGAAAGGAAGGAAGGAAGGGAAGGAAGGAAGGAAGGGAAGGAAGGAAAGAAAAAGAAAGAAGGAAGGAAGGAAAGAAAGAGAAAAGAAAGAAAGAAAGAGAAAGAAAGAAAGGCAAGAAAGCAAGAAGGCAAGAAAGGAAGAAAGAAAGGAAAGGAAGGAAAGGAAGGAAGGAAGGGAAGGAAGGAAGGGAAGGAAGGAAGGAAAGAAAGAAAGAAAGAGAAAGGAAGGAAGGAAGAGAGAGAGAAAGAGGGAGGGAGGGAGGAGAAAGAAAGAGAAAACAAATCTAAATGTCCGTCAACAGGAATTTTTTTTAACTTTGAATGCTCCAAGGAATGATTTTTAATCCAATTAATTCATAATGCATTGCCAAATCAGTTTCAAGGTCAGTACTCCTTCCTTGGATAGATTTCAAATGCTTGTAATTTAATATTTCCATCTTGTATCCCTTTCACATATATGAATACGTGTAAACACTCTAAATAAGGGAAAGTCTACCCTGCGTGGTTGGTGTCATTAACTGGAAAAAGCTATGTGGCTCTTTGTCTCCCACAGTTGCTCACAGGATTGAAATGCCTTGTTGAGTTTACCATGGTTCAGATACTGGCCCTCCGATATGCAAGTCCGAAACTTGATTTGTCACTTCACTAAAGGTAAATCTGTGTGTCTAGGAGGACTCATATTAGCCAAGAGACTGATACATGAAATTAGAATATCAATTTTTTTTTTCTTTTGAGACAGGGTCTCTCACTCGGTCACCCAGGCTCAAGTGCAGTGGTGAAGTCATGGCTCACTGCAACCTCAACCTCCCAAGCTCAAGCAATCCTCCCACTTTAGCCTCCCAAGTAGCTGGGACCACAGGTGCACACCACCATGCCCAGCTAATTTTTTAATTTTTTTTTGTAGAGGCGAGGTCTCCCTATGTGGTCCAGGCTGGTCTCAAACTCCTGTGCTCAAGTGATCCTCACACCTCAGCCTCCTGGGATTATGAGCCTGAGCCACCACATCTGGCCTCAATTTTTTTTTTTTTTTGAGACGAAGTCTCTGTCACCCAGGCTGGAGTGCAATGGCGCAATCTCAGCTCACTGCAACCTCCACCTCCTGGGTTCATGCAATTCTCCTGCCTCAGCTTCCTGAATAGCTGGGATTATAGGCACGCACCACCATGCCTGGCTAATTTTTATATTTTTTAGTAGAGACGGGGTTTCACCATGTTGGTCAGGCTGGTCTCAAACTCCTAACCTTGTGATCCACCCGCCTCAGCCTCCCTAAGTGCTGGGATTACAGGCGTGAGCCACCACACCCAGCCTTTTTTTTTTTTTTTTTTTTTTTTGAGACAGGGTCTCACTCTCTCGCCCAGACTGGAGCGCAGTGGTGCAATCTCGGCTCACCAAAACCTCCACTTCCTAGGCTCAAGCGATTCTCCTGCCTCAGCCTCCCAAGTAGCTGGGATTACAGGCACATATCACCACTACCCGGCTAATTTTTGTATTTTTAGTAGAGACGGGGTTTCACCATGTTGACCAGGGTGGTCTCGAACTCCTGACCTCAAATGATCCACCCACCTCGGCCTCCCAAAGTGCTGGGATTACAGACATGAGCCACCACACCCGGCCTGGCCTCAATTTTTTAATTTATAATGAGATGTGGGTCTGCTTGAGGGTCGTGAGAAGCCCAATTATAACTAGAAGATTTATTGATGAGCAAGAAATCAGTTGCATTCAGCTAAGATACATTCACAAGAATGTAAGCACCATGATGGTAAAGATTTGTCTGATTTTTCTACTGTTATAATTCCAGAGATGATAATAGTACCTGACACAGTAAAAAAATCTGTTAAACAAATGAATGAATAAAGACAGACTGATGTATCTATCTCCACAATATACAGATACCTGACCGGGCGCAATGGCTCACACCTGTAATCCCAGCACTTTGAGAGGCCGAGGTGGGCAGATCATGAGGGCAGGAGAGTGAGACCATCCTGGCCAACATGGTGAAACCCCGTCTCTAATCCAGCTACTTGGGAGGCTGAGGCAGGAGAATTGCTTGAACCAGGGAGTCAGAGGTTGCAATGAGCCAAGATCGCGCCACTGCACTCCAGCCTGGTGAAAGAGTGAGACTCTGTCTCAAAATAAATATATATATATACATATATATATATATGTATATATATATATATATATATATATATATATATATATACAGATCCCTGTCTCAAGATTCAGCCACTAAAGTTCTTGCATCAGGGTATTCTTGTGTCCACTGCAGTACCAGACTGAGTGGTGCCAATTTGCCAATTTTGGCCTTTGAGGTTTTCCTTTTTCTGTGTGTCCAGGACTGAACCTAGTAAACACCTTTAGTCGCCTACCCTAAGCCATTCCCTTCTTTTTTTTTGAGACTGAGTTTCACTCTGTTGTCCAGGCTGGAGTACAATGGCGTGATCTCGGCTCACTGCAACCTCCGCTTCCCGGGTTCAAGTGATTCTCTTGCCTCAGCCTCTCGAGTAGCTAGGATTACAGGCGTACACCACCATGCCTGGCTAAAATTTTTGTATTTTTAGTAGAGACGGGTTTCACCATGTTGGCCAGGCTGGTCTCAAACTCCTGACCTCAGGTGATCCACCTGCCTCAGCCTCCCAAAGTCCTGGGATTACAAGCATGAGCCACCACGCATGGCTCTCCCACTAATTTTTTGTATTTTTAGTCTAGACGAGGTTTCACCATGTTGGCCAGGCTAATTTTGAACTCCTGACCTCAAGTGATCTGCTCGCCTCAGCCTCCCAAAGTACTAGGATTACAGGTGTAAACCACTGTGCCCAGCCACTTCTACAAAAGTTATAAAGCCCATAATACATGTCCATTACTTTCACCCTCGATAGTTAAATATCTTTTATAGATGTTAAAAACAAGAAAAATATATTTTCTATTTACCCACACATTTGCCATTTCTGGTGCTCCTCATTCCTTTGGGTAAATTCCAGTGTCCATCTGGTATAGTTTTCCGTCAGTCTGAACAACTTCCTTTAGCATTTCTTGTAGTACAGTTTTAGTGATGAATTCTTTCGCCTTTAGCTTTCCTGAAATATGAATCCATTTTTGGGTTATGCCTTCATTTTTGGAGAACATTTTCACTGGATATAAAATTCTAGGCTGGCAGTGTTTTTCTTTCAGCTCATTAAAGATGTCATTCCACCATCTCTGGTTTGCATTGTTTTTGATGAGAAACCAGCCATCAGTCTCATCTTTAAAATTTTCTCTCAATCAGGCCAGGTGTGTTGGCTCATGCCCGTAATCCCAACACTTTGGGAGGCTAGGGTGAGTGGATCACTTGAGGTCGGTAGTTCAAGACCAGCCTGGCCAACATGGTGAAACCCTGTCTCTACTAAAAATACAAAAATTAGCCAGTGATGGTGGCACATGCCTGTAATCCCAGCTCCTCAGGAGGCTGAGGCAGGAGAATCACTTGAGCCTGGGAGGCAGAGGTTGCAGTGAGCCAAGATCGCACCACTGCACTCCAGCCTGGGTGACAGAGCAAGACTCCATCTCAAAAAAAAAAGAAAAAAAAGAAAAAGAAAAATTCTCTAATCACTGGTTTTCAGAAATTTGATTCTGAAATGCCTTGTGGTTTCCTTTGTGTTTATGCAGCTTGGGATTCACTGGAATTCTTAGATGTGTTAATTTATAGTCTTCAATAAATTTGGCACATTCCAAATGTAGAATAAGAATTACAAAATTGAGAATTGTGTTGCACTAATATATATTACAGAAGGTAAAGAGTGCTTAACTACTATTCACAGGTCCTTAAATTTGTTTTTTGTTGTTGTTGTTGTTGTTTTTTGAGACGGAGTCTCGCTCTGTTGCCCAGGCTGGAGCGCAGTGGCATGAGCTTGGCTCACTGCAAGCTCCACCTCCGGGGTTCATGCCATTCTCCTGCCTCAGCCTCCCGAGTAGCTAGGACTACAGGTGCCCGCCACCACACCGGCCTAATTTTTTTTGTATTTTTTAGTAGAGACGGGGTTTCAACGTGTTAGCCAGGATGGTCTCGATCTCCTGACCTCATGATCCGACCGCCTCAGCCTCCCAAAGTGCTGGGATTACAGGCATGAGCCACCGCACCCAGCCCTATTTTTGTTTTTAACCATGGCTTCAGAGACTAGGTACTGAAAGAAAGTTTGGGAAAATTTAGCAAGAAATAGGTTTCTGACATTTTTTTTAAAAAAGGAAAAAATATAGAAAGTCTGGGAAATGGTAATGTCTGCTGTCCTGTCCAGATTCTAAGCATTATAACTGCATAATTTCCTCCTATCTGGTATCTGTAAAATATCTATAAAAAGAACAAAGGGCCAGGTACAGTGGCTCACGCCTGTAATCTCAGCACTTTGGGAGGCCAAGGCAGGCAGATCACTTGAGGTCAGGAGTTCGAGACCAGCCTGGCCACCATGGTGAAACCCTGTCTCTACTAAAAATACAAAAATTAGGCAGGCGTGGTGGTGCACACCTGTAATCCCAGCTACTCGGGAGGCTGAGGCAGGAGAATTGCTTGAACCCGGGAGGTGGAGTTTACAGTGACACAAGATCGTGCCACTGTGCTCCAGCCTGGGTGACAGAGCAAGACTCCGTCTCAAAAAATAAAAATAAAAAGAACAAGGAAGAAAAGTTGTGTGAATTGATATATTCTGAATCATTTTCTCCTACTTTCTTTTGAACATTTTCTCCTACTTTCATCTTTTCTGTAAGCTTGCTTCTTTAAAAAAAAATCTCCAAGTGTAGATTATAGTTGAATGCTATTTAGGTCATGAATAAGGTCCACTTCTAAAGTGAGACAGACTTGTAAATAATTTACCCAGATGATGTGTTCTGGATTGAACCCTGTTCACAAGGTGTCTGGCCAGGCAGATAAAATGCTCCAAGCAAAGTGCAGTGGGGTTTACAATACTGATTATCCATACTCTAATGATTCCTGATTCTATGACTATTGAGCCATACCTCATTGGTTGGCAAACAAGAATCATTACACATTTATTATTCATGAGGAAGATCAATGCTTCATGCCAAAGGTCAATGAATAAGAGAACGGTCCTGTGTAAGGGCAGGATAAAACAACTTTAGGGCCCCATTAGGCCATTCGCAGCTGTTCTTCCTAACCCAAAAATAGTTGGAATCCTTATATCGCCAGGTAGCCAGAAAGGAACAAACATTTAGAGGGTGTCCTGTTATATTCTAGGCATTCTACAAAGGGCTTTACAACATCATTTAGTATTTACAACCCTAGGAGGAGGAAGCTATTATTATTCACTTCATTTTACACACAATCACACTCAAATTCAAGTACCTTGTCTAAAATCACACAGCTGGTAACTGGCAGCACGGAGATTTGCATCTAAATGTGCCTGGCCAAAAAAAAAAAAAAAAAAAAAAAAACCCTGCTTTTTCCACCACACAAGTACACTTAGCTCCACTTTCCTAAAAGGACTTACTGAGTCAACTACCCTTTGGCATCATGCCAAAAGGCTGGCATTCTCTAAGTCACTTGTATGGATTGGAAAATCCATAATCCCTGTCTGAGGATAAGTGTGTATTCTATCTATGAGGGAAGAACATAAATGAAGAGATGTGGACCATTTTTTTTAAAGTGAAGGCAAGTTTAGTTTGTTTTTGTTTTCGTTTGATTTTGTTTTTTAGACAGAGTCTCACTCTGTCACCCAGGCTGGGGTGCAGTAGCACAATCTCGGTTCACTGCAACCTTCACCTCCCAGGTTCAAGCCATTCTCCTGCCTCAGCCTCCTGAGTAGCTGGGATTACAGGCATATGCCACCACACCCGGCGAATTTTTGTATTTTTAGTAGAGATGGCATTTCACCATGTTGACCAGGCTGGTCTTGAACTCCTGACCTCAAGTGATCTGCCCACCTCCACCTCCCAAAGTGTTGGGATTACAGGCACGAGTCACCACACCCAGCCTTGAAAGCAAGTTTATTAGGAAAGTAAAGGAATAAAGAATGGCCACTCCACAGGTAGAGCAGCCAGTAGACCATTTTCAAAGTATTGGGATAGCGCTCATCTCAGAAAGAAATGATGGTATTGTGATGCCTCACCTTTACCAACTAGATTCACCAACCAGTGAGATCTGCCTCAATCATCGTAGAATCAGGAATCATCATCTCAGAGTCATTCTGAGATGATTCATCATAGAATTGGGAATCATCTCAGAGTCATTATCAGAGTCTCAGATCATCAGTATTATAATCCCTATTGCACTTTCCTTGAAGCATTTTATCTTCCTGACAGGACATCATCTGTTCCTGTGAGTAGAAAAATCCTACGGTCTCTGCAATTCTCCTTCTGTGAAGAGGCCTGGATGGAGGCAGCTTCCTGCAGCCTCTCAGGGTGGCAGGGATCTCCTAGCATGTTCATTGTGTCACGGGATCCTTCGGGTGTTGCTTTTCCAGCTAGAAAGCTCTGTGACCAGTGGTGCCTTTGCCTGAGTTTTGATCAGGCCCGCTAGAGTTGTTCCACTGACGTGGCCTGGCAGGCTGTGCTCAGTTCATGCTACCAGCCAGGATTCCACGTCTGCCAAGGGTGAGCCAGGCACGGAACAGCGAGTGGTGTGCAGGCGAACGAACGCAGGGTCTGGCCACTGCGCACAGCCACACACACCAGCTGCTGCAGCTGGGCAGGCAGCTCCAGGCGCTGGCAAAGGTGCCAGTTCCATGCAAGTCTGCAGCTGGATCTGATGAACCACAAGCGGCTTCTGCTGTAGGCACCTGTGTCTGGACAAGAGGAATGCAGTGGTGCCCGGAAGTTTGAAGATATCAGAAACCGCAGAGCCCCAAAGAGGGTGTCACAGCCCTGGCTCAGGGAGCCCCTAGGTCTGGGCTCCCTGAAGGGCCACAGCACTTCTCTCCTTCACATCACCTGCAACGTGGCAAGTCGCGGGGGCGTGGAGAGGGGAGGAGGGCGTGTTTCAGCCCTGTTTGTGTTACTGCTCTTTCAGTTCCGCCATTCAGTGGGTCCTGAGTTCTCGTCCCACATCCAGGAAGAATGAGGTACACGGGCAACTAGAGGGTGAGCAAGGCTGAGAGGAGCCTTACTGAGTGACAGAACAGCTCTCGGGAAACTTGAAGTGGGTAGGTAGCTCCTTTCCACAAGCAGGTTGTCCCAGTAAGTGTCCAGCTCTCAGTGGAGAAGAGACCCAGAGTGGGTAGCTCCCTTCTTCAGGCAGGTTGTCTTGATGAGTCGAGGAGACCTGAATTGGGTAGCTCCTTCCCACAGCTGGTAGTCCCAGCGTCTGTGAGTCTGGCTAGGCTCAGAAGGGAGGAAGTGCATGCTGATTGGTCCATGGGTGGCCATGGGCTGACCCGGAAAAATCACCATAAGTTCTCACTCCGGGCCACAGACTTCACCCGGGACTGACAGCCCAGCCCCTGGGCTTCAGGCCTGCCTGGCTTGATGGTGGGGCTTTACCGGGGACCCACCTCTTTCTGCCCAGGAGCCTGTCTGCCTCCTGCCACCATCAATCATGTCGTCCCCAGCGCCTGGGCTGTTCCTGCAGAGGAGTACCGGCAGCCCACACCGAGTGCCCTCAGCTCCCCCACTGCACGCCGCCAGCCTCCCTCCTGTGCTTCTCAGTGCCTAAAGTCTAGAGGGGGCCAAGGTGGCAGGGGGCTGGCATGTCAGCAGCGCCCCAGGCGCTGTCTAGCTGGGTCTAGACAGCGCTTGGGCTCAGCCACAACTTTGCTCCACCCCAGAGTGGGCTCCAGGAGCAAGGAGAAGCCAGGCAGCGGGAGCAGGCACTTCCAAGCCTGTGGGGCAGGGGGTCTTCCCAGCCCCCGAGAGCACAGGGATGTCCAGGTCTGCAGCTGTGGCTGGGTGGTTGCAGCTGTGCCGGAAAGCGTGAGGCTCCCACTCCGCCAACTCAGAAGAGCGTGGGGCTCCGGCCAGCTCCACGGAGCACGCAGACCCCACCGTGCCTCCCACACTACAGCTGGCATCTTCGCAGTAGCCGCTCCAGACAGGCCACTGCTGCCATCAATTGTTTACTTGTCTTAAACTGCAGGTGTTCATAACCCATATTGCAGAGCTCTACTTATCAGTCCTATCCTTGTGACTGGGGACAGGGATGCAAAGCAGAGGAGAAAGGCTTACGAAGAGGAAGAGGTTGAGGAGACTGGAACTGTCAAGAGCACTCCCTGTTGTAATTAAAACAAGACGTGTGCTAGTGAAACAATTTGTAAGAAGTGGACTCAAGTGTTTTGATTGTTTACAGATTTTTGCCCAAGTTCCAGCCCTAGGAGAATATTTCATATAACATCTGTTTTCTTAGAGAGAATAAATTTTTTTCTTGAGACGGAGTCTCGCTCTGTCGCCCAAGCTGGAGTGCAGTGGCGCGATCTCGGCTCACTGCAACCTCTGCCTCCTGGGTTCAAGTGATTCTCCCGCCTCAGCCTCCCGAGTAGCTGGGACTACAGGAGCACGCTAGGACACCCAGCTAATTTTTTTTGTATTTTAAGTAGAGATGGAGTTTCACCATGTTGGCCATGATGGCCTCGATCTCTTTTTTGTTTTGTTTTGTTTTGTTTTTTTGAGACGGAGTCTCGCTCTGTCGCCCAGGCTGGAGTGCAATGGCGTGATCTCAGCTCACTGCAACCTCCGCCTCCCGGGTTCAAGCCATTCTCCTGCCTCAGCCTCCCGAGTAGCTGGGATTACAGGCGCCGCCACTATGCCCGGCTAATTTTTTGTATTTTTAGTAGAGATGGGGTTTCACCATGTTGGCACTATGTTGGTCTTGAACTCCTGACCTCGTGATCCGCCCATCTCGGCCTCCCAAAGTGCTGGGATTACAGGCGTGAGCCACTGCACCCGGCCACGTCTGTTTTTTTTATTTACCATTTCTGCCAGAAAATCTATGAGGGTCATAATTTCACAGTAGTACGGTAAAAGATTTCTTGACTTCAAAGTCAGTAAACCAGCCAGGCATGGTGGCTCACGCCTGTAATCCCAGCACTTTGGCAGGCAGAGGCAGGCAGATCACTTGAGGTCAGGAGTTTGGGACCAGCCTGGCCAATATGGCAAAAACCCGTCTCTACTAAACATACAAAAAATTAGCTGGGGATGGTGGCATGTGCCTGTAATCCCAGCTACTAAGGAGGCTGAGGCAGGAGAATCGCTTGAACCTGGGAGACAAAAGTTGCAGTGAGCTGAGATCGCGCCACCACACTCCAGCCTGGTGGACAGAGCCAGACTCCATCTCAAAAAAAAAAAAGTCAGTAAATCTCAGCTGTATTTCTCACTCTCTTTCTTTTTTAATGAGGTTCTTTTTTCCTTTCTTTTCTTTCTTTTTTTTTTTTTTTTTTTTTGAGACGGAGTTCCGATCCTGTTGCCCAGGCTGGAGTGCAATGGCACGATCTCGGCTCACCGCAACCTCCACCTCCCGGGTTCAAGCGATTCTCCTACCTCAGCCTCCTGAGTAGCTGGGATTACAGGCATGTGCCACCACGTCCGGCTAATTTTTTGTATTTTTAGTAGAGACGGGGTTTTTCCATGTTGGTCAGGCTGGTCTCGAACTCCCGACCTCAGGTGATTCATCCGCCTTGGTCTCCCAAAGTGCTGGGATTACAGGCATGAGCCACTGCTCCTGGCCTTTTTAATGAGGTTTCTAGTCAACTATCTGCCACTTTCTAGCTGGGTGACCTGGGACAATACCTTCTCTGGGCTTCAGTTTTCTTAGCTTTTAGATGAGGGATGTGGACTACAGAATTACTTTCTATGCTTCTAAGATAACAGAAATCTCAACAGTAGAGGATGTAAGACTTTGAAGAAAACCCTTATACTTCCAGATCATATTCATCCAGACCAGTTTTACTTAAACAGCTGGTTTTATTACCAGTTTTCCCTGAAGCTCTAGAACGGAAATGTACAATTAATCTCTCCTTTTTGGAGTACAACAAATATTTTCTAATTTAATAGACTCCAGATAAGAAAGCAGGACATACATAAAAAATAAGTAACAATACATGGTAATTAGGATTAAATGAGGCCGGGGCCAGGCACGGTGGCTCACACCTGTAATCCCAGCACTTTGGGACGCCAAGGCGGGAGGATCACTTGGGGTTAGCAGTTTGAGACCATACTGGCCAACTTGGTGAAACCCCGTCTCTACTAAAAATACAAAAATTAGCCGGGTGTGGTGGTGCATGCCTATAATCCCAGCTACTCAGGAAGCTGAGGCAGGAGAATTGCTTGAACCCGGGAGGCGGAGGTTGCAGTGAGCGGAGATCCTGCTACTGCACTCTAGCCTGGGTGACAGAGCGAGACTCCATCTGAAAAAAAAAAAAAAAAAAAAAAAAAAAAAACTAAATGAAATCTCATTTGTAAAATGCCAAACAAGGAATACCACTCACAGTAGGCACAAAGAAATGGAAGAAATGCTGGTTGCATATTTTGTTTTTCCTCTGCTGTAGTACCCTCCTATAATTAATCTCATAAGGAGACACTAAAATGTACTACACTTCTCTCAGTTCTATGGTTCTGGGTCCCCTTTTGATCTTCTTGCACCCTTCCCCTACCTCCATCATCCTCCCAAAAGGAATGACTCACCCCAACATCCTCCACCTCCAGAATGAGTTTTCAGGTAATAACTTCTGTTGTTGCCAGCAGACTATGCCAAACATTCACTCACACCAGGGCCAGAACCTTGGTCTGTTCCTTGTTCCTCAGGCCAGAGGCTGCTTGGGTGCGGGGTACTCTCGTGTTTCCTTCTTTGAAGCATCCTCTATTTTCCTGGATTCACTGTTAACATTTAATTGCCAGTTGACAAATGGTACAAAGGTTGGTAAGCTGGATTTTGAACTTTAAAATCTACTGCATGTACCCAGAGGCCACAGAGAAAAGAGGGGGTATCTTATGCTTTGTGCACTAACAGGCAATTATTTACTATGATCTTCCTATTGAGTAACCTCTATACCTAGATTCAAAGAGCTGATACTTGTTTTTTGTTGTTGTTGTTGTTTTGAGATGGAGTCTCACTCTGTCACCCAGGCTGGAGTGCAGTGGCAAGATCTCGGTTGACTGCAACCTCCACCTCCTGAGTTCAAGCAATTCTCCTGCCTCAGCCTCCCGAGTAGCTAGCATTACAGGTGCCTGCTACCATGCTTAGCTAAATTTTGGTGGTTTGTTTTTTTTTTTTTTTTTGAGATGGAGTCTCGCTCTGTCACCCAGGCTGGAGAGCAATGGCATGATCTGGGCTCACTGCAAGCTCCTCCTCCCAGGTTGAAGTGATTATCCTGCCTCAGCCTCCCTAGTAGCTGGGATTACAGGCATGCACCACTACACCCAGCTAATTTTTGTGTTTATAGTAGATACAGGGTTTTGCCATGTTGGCCAGGCTTGTCTCAAACTGACCTCAAGTGATCCACCAACCTGGGCCTCCCAAAGTGCTGGGATTAAAGGCATGAGCCATGGCGCCCACCCAAAAGTTGATACTTTAGGAGGCCTAAGGATGGTTGACTGCACTTTTCAGATACCCTAAGTATTTATAAGGAGTTAAAGGCTTGATCTCTGAGCTGAGTGATAGGCAGTAGTCTTCCTTTTAGACACAGTCTCAGGAGGGGAGAGAGGAAGGGCTGCCCGGAGGAGGTAGGTCACACGGAATGGGTTACGAATCGTGTATCTGCCCCTCAGTTCTAATTGTACCTGTCCTTTTTCTCCAGAAGGCTGGATCCTTTCCGACTAAAACCAGTACCTTAAGGGCTTGTAATATTGAACTGTGAGTCCCCAGAGGGCAGGTACTATGCCATATTTATTTTGGCACTCTCCAAGCACAATGCTTGGCAGGAAACAGACCTTAGTAAGTTTTGGCTATGCCAGACACGGTGGCTCAGGCCTGTAATCCCAGCATTTTTGGGGGCCAAGGTGGGCGGATCACGTAAGGCCAGGAGTTTGAGAACATCCTGGCCAACACAGAGAAATCCTGTCTCGGCTGGGTGCGGTGGCTCACGCCTGTAATCCCAGCACTTTGGGAGGCCAAAGCGGGTATATCACCTGAGGTCAGGAGTGTGGGACCAGCCTGGCCAACACGGTGAAACCCCACCTCTACTAAAAATACAAAAAATTAGCCGGGCGTGGTGGCAGGTGCCTGTAATCCCAGCTACTCAGGCAGCTGAGGCAGGAGAATCGCTGGAACCTGGGAGGTGGAGGTTGCAGTGAGCCAAGATCACGCCACTGCACTCCAGCCTGGGCAACAAGGCCGAAACTCCATCTCAAAAAAAAAAAAAGAAAGAAATCCTGTCTCTACCAAAAAATACAAAAATTTTCCAGGTGTGGTAGCGCATGCCTGTAGTCCCAGCTACTCAGGAGGCTGAGGCAGGAGACTTGCTTGAACCCAGGAGGCAGAGGTTGCAGTGAGACGAGATCCACGTCACCGAACTCCAACCTGGGCAACAGAGTGAGAGGCCTGTCTCAAAAAGAAAGAGAGTATTGGTTAAAGGTTGAATTAAAAGTAGGCTTTTACTGCCCTTTAAATGTTTGGCATCAGTTCTGGGAGCCAGGAATAAATAAATAAATAAATAAATAAATAAATAAATGTATGGCTGACAGACTCCATGGTGGCCTTCGTGATCCTGCCTCCTGGCGTTCATGCCTTTGTGTGATACCTTCCCCTCGAGTGGTGACAGGACCTGTGACTTGATTCTAACCGATATGGTATAAGTGATAGGATGTTACTCCCATGATTATGTCACATGATGTAAGATTCTCTCTTGGCAGGAAACAAAAGCAAAAAATAGACAAGTGGAACTACATCAAACTTAAAAACTTTTGTGCAGCCGGGCGCGGTGGCTCCCGCCTGTAATCCCAGCACTTTGGGAGGCCGAGGTAGGTGGATCACCTGAGATCAGGAGTTGGAGACCAGCCTGCCAACATGGTGAAACCCTGTCTGTACTAAAAATACAAAAAGTTAGCCAGGTGTTGTGGCGGGCACCTGTAATCCCAGCTACTCGGGAGGCTGAGGCAGGAGAATCGCTTGAACCTGGGAGTTGGAGGTTGCAGTGAGCCGAGATCACGCCATTGCACTCCAGCCTGGGCAACAAGAGTGAAACTCTCGAAAATTCATGAAGGGAGGAAAATACTCAGTGAAGGGAGTACAGCATAACCAGCCCAGAGAAAGAAACCAGAAAGTTCAGTGCCTCAGTTTCCTCATCTGTGAAATGTATCAAGGAGCCAGACCTGAGCCCCTCTGGGGCAGAGACTATTATTTTCACTCTTATGGCTCCAGCATCTAGCAGAGTGTCTCTCACAGAGTTGCACTTGATAAAGCACTTTTTTGTTGTTGGTTTTTGTTTGTTTGTTTTTGGCATAGGATCTCACTCTGTTGTCCAGGCTCGAGTGCAGTGGCATGATCTCAGCTCACTGCAACCTCCACCCCCTGGGTTCAAGCGATTCTCATGTCTCAGCCTTCTGAGTACCTGGGACTACAGACACGTACCACCATGCCCGGCTAATTTTTGTATTTTTAGTAGAGACGGGGTTTCGCCATGTTGGCCAGGCTGATCTCCAACTCCTGACCTCAAGTGATCCGCCCGCCTCGGCCTCCCAAAGTGCTGGGATTACAAGCGTGAGCCACCGCGCCCAGCTGATAATGTGTGTTTTGACATGACCGTGGTGGCATATGAACAAGATGGTTTGGGACTTGTTTATCCAGGAATAAAGTTCATGTTAGCAAGCAGTGAATCTCCCTCAGTGACTTGGGCTCAGCTTGGAACCATCCTGAGAGGCACATTATTTCTTGCAGAGTGCGTAATTGGGGTCCTCTGAAAATGAAACCAAAATGGAACTCTTGCTTATGCCACCTGCTTCTGCTGAGGGACACACAGCTCTAGTCGCCTCCAGCACAAGATTCATGTGGGGTGGTGGTAATAGTGACACTGCCAGGTCACTTAGGGAAATCTCTCGCCAGGAGATGGGCAACTGGGCCATTGATACAGTGGTACCCGGCCACCTTTCATGAGTGCCTGTAATTAAAATGACATTTTAATTAGGATTTAGATATATGATAAAATGAGACAGAAAGACAAATAAACATGTTTTCCTTTAATTTTTTGGAAATTTTCTTAGCCCCTTATAAAAGGTTTACTATGAAACTAGAAAATTCAATTTGGATAACTTAGTTTATTTTTCCCTAATTTAGTTTCATTTCTCTTTACACAAATGTCACTTCCTCTCTGTAGCTTTCCAGGCCACTATGCTGCCTCATCACCGAGACTTCACTAGCACTCCATCCTGGCAGAATTAATTGTTTACTGCTTCCTGTAGATCATGTGGCACATTATTCACTGAAGCAGTTATCACAATGTATTTGATTACATTTCTGTTTTTTTCTCTCTAGGTGGCAAATTCTCAGAAGTCAGGAACTCTCCCTGTTTGATCTTTGTAGTCTCAGGACCCAGCATAATACCTGACATATAGTAGGTGCTCAATAAATGAATTAAATGGAATTGAATTAGTATATTGGCTTTACTTATTATTTTGTTTGTTTTAGTCCCCTCCCCCCTTTACTGATTCTTTCTTTCTTTCTTTCTTTCTTTTTTTTTGGGGGGGACTGAGTCTTACTTGTTCCATCACCCAGGCTGGAGTGCAGTGGCACGATCTCAGCTCACTGCAACCTCCGCCTCCTGGCTTCAAGCAACTCTTGTGCCTCAGCCTCCCAAGTAGGTGAGATTACAGGGATGCGCCACCATGCCTGGCTAATTTTTGTATTTTTGGTGAAGACGAGTTTTCACCATGTTGGCCAGGCTGGTCTCAAACCCCTGGCCTTAAGTGATCTGCCCAGCTTAGCCTCCCAAAGTGCTGGGATTACAGGCGTGAGCCACTGCACCCAGCCTGATTATTTTCAAAGAATTGGAGATAGAGTGCATCAGAAAAAATTCTATATTCATTATCTTTACTTTCTGTTGCTCAGACTATATGAGCCTCTTGGCCAAATAAAAGCCATTTATGGAACTGGTTTGCAGATGATTCTGAAAAGAGGCTGAGAGGAGAGAGATTAGGGAGGAAAAAACTCCTTGTGGGATAGGGTCAGAATTCAAAGAGAAAATGGAGAATTAAAGACAAATTCAACTGAATTCTAATAAGATCAGGTGTAGAATCATAAACCTGAGGACAACCTAGGTATATAAACGCAAGACATGGACCAGGCATGGTGGCCCACACCTGTAATCCCAGCACTTTGGGAGGCCGAGGTGGGAGGAACGCTTGAGCCCAGGAATTTGAGACCAGCTTGGGCAGCATAGTGCGACCCCATCTCTTCAAAAAGTAAAATATTAGCTGGGTATGGTGGGAGATACTTTTTCTTTTTTTTGTGACAAAGTCTCGCTCTGTCACCAGGCTGGAGTGCAGTGGCATAGTCTTTGCTCACTACAACCTCCACCTCCCAGGTTCAAGCTATTCTCCTGCCTCAGCCTCCCAAGTAGCTGGGACGACAGGTGTGCACCTGTCACACCTCGCTAATTTTTGTATTTTTAGTAGAGACGGGGTTTCACCATGTTGGCCAGGATGGTCTCGATCTCTTGACCTTGTGATCTGCCTGCCTCGGCCTCCTAAAGTGCTGGGATTACAGGTGTGAGCCACCGCGCCCAGCCAGGTGGCACATACTTATAGTCTCAGCTACATGGGAGGCTGAGTTGAGAGGATTGTTTGAGTGCAGGAGTTCAAAGCTGCAGCGAGCTATGATTGCACCTCTGCACTCCAGCCTTGGAGACAGAGTGAGACCCTGACTCAAAAAAAAAGGAATAAACCCAAACCCAAGATGCGCAGGAGTGGCATTTCAGAAGCTAAGTTCTAGGAGTCATGTGATCCTCCTACCTCAGCCTCCCAAGTAGCTGGGACTACAGATATGTACCACCATGTCCAGCTAATTTTTGTGTTTTTTGTAGAGGTGGGGTTTTGCCATGTTGCCCAGGCTGGTCTCAAACTCCTGGGCTCAAGCAATCCACCCGACTAGACCTCCCAAAATGCTGGGATTACAGGCGTGAGCCATGGCTCCCACCAACAGCTGATACTTTAGGAGGCCTAAGGATAGTTGACTGCACTTTTCAGATATCCTAAGTATTTATAAGGCGTTAAAGGCTTGATCTCTGAGCTGAGTGATAGGCAGTAGTCTCTCTTTTAGACACAGTCTCAGGAGGGGAGAGAGGAAGGGCTGCCTGGAGGAGGTAGGTCACACGGAATGGGTTACAAATCGTGTATCTGCCCCTCAGTTCTACTTGTACCTGTCCTTTTTCTCCAGAAGGCTGGATGCTTTCCTACCAGAACCAGTACCTTAAGGGTTTGTAATATTGAACTGTGAGTCCCCAGAGGGCAGGTACTATGCCATATTTATTTTGGCACTTCCCAAGCACAATGCTTGGTAGGAAACAGACCTTAATAAGTTTTGGCTAGGCCAGGCGCGGTGGCTCACGCCTGTAATCCCAGCACTTTGGGAGGCCGAGGCAGGTGGATCACCTGAGGTCAGGAGTTGAAGACCAGCCTGGCCAACATGGTGAAACCCCATCTCTACTAAAATACAAAAACTAGCCAGGCATGGTGGCATGCGCCTATAATCCTGGCTACTCAGGAGGCTGCGGCAGGAGAATTGCTTGAGCCTGAGAGGCAGAGGTTGCAGTGAGCTAAGATCGTGCCACTGCACTCCAGCCTGGGCGACAGAGCTAGACTCCATCTCCAAAACAAAAAAAAAACACCCAAAACAACAAATAACACAATTTAAAAATGGATGAAGGAGGCTGGGCACAGTGGCTCACGCCTATAATCCCAGCACTTTGGGAGGCCGAGGGAGGCGGATCACTTGAGGCCAGAAGTTTGAGACCAGCCTGGCCAACATAGCTAAACCCCCTTCTTTATTAAAAATACAAAAAGTTAGCCAGGCATTGTGGCATGCACCTATAATCTCAGCTACTTGGGAGGCTGAGGTAGAAGAATTACTTGTACCTGGGAGGCAGGGGCTGCAGTGAGCCAAGATCGCACCACTGCACTCCAGACAGAGCAAGACCCTGTCTCCAAAAAGAAAAAACAAAAAAATGGATGAAGGACTTAAATAGACATATCTCCAAAGAAAATGTATAAAAGGGCAACAAGCATATAAAAAGACATTAAGCATCACTAATCATCAGAGAAATGCAAATTAAAACCACAATATCACCTCACATCTATTATAACTGCCACTATTTTTTGAAAGGTGGCCAGGTGTGGTGGCTCGCATCTGTAATCTCAACACTTTGGGAGGCCTGTGTTGGAGGATTACTTGAGCCTAGGAGTTCAAGACCAGCCTGGCCAAGATAGTGAGACCCCCATCTCTACATAAAAATACTTTTAAATTTTTTTAAATTAAAGAAAGGCCAGGCATGGTAGCTCACACCTGTAATTCCAGTGCTTTGGGAGGCTGAAGTGGGAGGATTGCCTGAGCCCTGGAGTTCAGGGTTCAATGAGCTAGGATCGTGCCACTGCACTCCATCTAGCCTGGATGACAAACCAAGATCTTGTCACTTGAAAAATAAAAAAAAAATAAAAATAACCAGAAAACAAAATGACAACTGCTGGTGTAGATGTAGAGAAATTGGAACCTTTATACACTGTTGGGAATGTAAAACAGTGCGGCTGCTATGGAAAACAGCAGGGAGATTCCTCAAAAAGTTAAAAATTTAAGTAACATGATGCAGCAATCCCACTTCTGGGTATATATCCAAAAAAAAAAAAAAAAAATGAAAATAGGGCCAGGCGCGGTAGCTCACGCCTGTAATCCCAGCACTTTGGGAGGCCGAGGCAGGCAGATCACATGAGGTCAGGAGTTGGAGACCAGCCTGGCCAACATGGTGAAACCCCATCTCTACAAAAAGACAAAAATTAACCGGGCCTGGTGGTACATGCCTGTAATCCAGCTACTTGGGAGGCTGAGGCACGAGAATCACTTGAACCTGGGAAGCGGAGGTTGCAGTGAGCCAAGATCGCACCACTGCACTCCAGCCCGGGTGACAGAATGAGACTATGTCAAAAAAAAAAAAAAGTGTTCATGATAGAATGGTAGAGAGCAATGGCCCTTGGTCCAACAAAACCAGTCTTAAATCATAAACATTCATAACTCTATCATGTCCCAGCTTTAACAATTTTGTAACCCCTGTTGAGCCTCAGGTTTTGCCAACTGTAAAGACACTGCTATTACTTACTTCACAAGATAGTTGTAAGGGCCAGGCGTGGCAGCTCACACCTGTCATCCCAGCACTTTGGGAGGCTGAGGCAGGAGGAGTGCTTGAAGCCAGGAGTTCGAGGCTAGCCTAGGCAAGTTAGCAAGATCCCATCCTTACAAAAAAATTTTAAAGATTAGCCAGGCATGGCGGCTTGTGCCTGTGATCCTAGCCACTCGGGAGGTTGAGGCGGGAGGATTGCTTGAGTCCAGGAGTTGCGGTTGCAGTGAGCCATGCTTGCTTGGGCAACAGAGCAAGACCCTGTTTAAAAAAAAATAGGGCCTGGTGTGGTGACTCACGCCTGTAATCCTAGCACTTTGGGAGGCCGAGGCAGGAGGATCCCCTGAGGTCAGGAGTTCGAGATCAGCCTGGCCAACAGGACGAAACCCCGTCTCTACTAAAATTTTAAAGAAAAAAAAATTGGCCAGGTGTGGTGGCTCACACCTGTAATCCCAGCACTTTCAGAGGCCGAGGCAGGTGGATCACCTGAGGTCGGGAGTTTGAGACCAGCCTGACCAACATGGAGAATATCCGTCTCTACTAAGAACACAAAATTAGCCAGGCGTGGTGGCACATGCCTGTAATCCCAGTTACTTGGGAGGCTGAGGCAGGAGAATCACTTGAACCTGGGAGGCGGAGGTTATGGTGAGCCAAGATTGCACCATTACACTCCAGCCTGGGCAACAAGAGTGAAACTCTGTCTAAAAAATAAAAAATAAAAAAAAATTAGCTGGGTGTGGTGGCACATGCCTGTAATCCCAGCTACTCAGGAGGGTGAGGCAGGAGAATCGCTTGAACCCAGAGGGCGGAGGTTGAAGTGAGCCAAGATCACACCACTACACTTCAGCATGGGTGACAAAGCAACACTCCCTCTCAAAAAAAAAAAATTTAGGCTGGGCGTGGTGGCTGACGCCTGTAATCCTAACACATTGGCAGGCCGAGGCTGGTGGATCACTTGAGGTCAGGAGTTCAAGACCACCTTGGCCAATATGGTGAAACCCCATCTCTACTAAAAATACAAAAATTAGCTGGGTGTGGTGGCTCATTCCTGTAATCCCAGGTACTTGGGAGGCTGAGGCAGGAGAATCACTTGAACCCAGGAGGCAGAGGTTGCAGTAAGCTGAGATCATGCCACTGCACTCCAGCCTGGGCAACAGAGCGAGACTCTGTCTCAAAAAAAAAAAAATAGTTGTAAGAATCAAATGAGACAATTAAAGCAAACCGCCTAAGACAATGCCTTGGCTGATTCCCTTCCCAATACTCTTCCCCTACTCAGTCCTCCTCAGTTACAGGGATTCTCTTTCTCACAAAGATTAAATTCTGCTGTAAAAACCACACGCACATCTCTAAAAGTAATGTGTATACCCTGAGGGCTGGTTTCAAAACTTGGTCATCCTTTAAAACCTCCAAGTACCTAGCACAAGACTCAGTAAAGACATGTTCATCTGCCGACTCACTAACCAAATAAAAGTTTTCCAAATGCTAGACAGTTAATCCCTTTTCTCACGCCATTTTCCCCCCTGCTGTTCAGGAGCTGTATATGCCATTTTAAATATAAATTCCACGCTGGACATGAGATTTCTCATGCCTGTAATCCCAGCACTTTGGGAGGCTAAGGCATGAGAATCCCTTGAAGCCAGGAGTTCAAAACCAGTCTGGGCAACACAGAAAGACCCCTATCTCATTAGCCAGGTGTTGTGGCACACGCCTATAATCCTAGCTACTTGGGAGGCTGAGGTGGGAGAATCGCTTGACCCTGGGAGGCAGAGCTTGCCTGGGTGACAGAGAAAGACTGTCTCAAAAAAAGAAAGAAAAGAAAGACTCCCATCTCTACAAAAAATTTTAAAGATTAGCCGGGCATGGTGGCACATACCTGTGGTCCCAGTTACTCAGGAGGTTGAGGTGGGAGGATCGCTTAAACCCAGGAGTTCAAGGCTGCAGTGAGCTATAATCATGCCACTGCACTCCTGCCTGGGCAACAGAGCAAGACCCTGTCTCTTAAAAAAAAAAAAAATAGGCCAGGCGCCGTGGTTCACACCTGTAATCCCAGCACTTTGGGAGACCGAGGCGGGCGGATCACCTGAGGTCAGGAGTTTGAGACCAGCCCGACCAACATGGAGAAACCCCACCTCTACTAAAAATACAAAATTAGCAGGGCATGGTGGCACATGCCTGTAATCCCAGCTACTCAGGAAGCTGAGGCAGGAGAATTGCTTGAACCTAGGAGGTGGAGGCTGCGGTGAGCTGAGATCACACCATTGCACTCCAGCCTGGGCAACAAGAGAAAACTCCGTCTCAAAAAATAATAATTTATATATATATATATATATATATATATATAAAAATGTGGTGGCTCACACCTGCAATCCCAGCACTTTGGGAGGCCAAAGCGGGTGAATCACCTGAAGTCAGGAGTTCAAGACCAGCCTGGCCCACATGGTGAAACCCCCTCTCTACCAAAAGTACAAAATTAGCTGGGCGTGGTGGCAGGTGGGAGGCTGAGGCAGGAGAATCACTTGAACCGAGGAGGCAGAGGTTGTGGTGAGCCGAGATTGTGCCACTGCACTCCAGCCTGGGCAATATAGTGAGACTCTGTTTCAAAAAAAAAAAAAAAAAAATATATATATATATATATATATATATATATATATATATATATGTAATGTTGGTTGCATCTATCCATTCATGACAATGGAAAAGCATAATGTGATTCACTGCCATGAAAAACATTCAAACTTCTTAGGGTTCTAGGCTTCTTCATGTCCACAAACACAGTCACAGTGGGCTTTTTTAGCCGTCTGTTTTGTTTCGGTTTTTTTGAGAGAGGGTCTCACTCTGTCACCCAGGCTGGAGTGCAGTGGCGCAATCATGGCTCACTGCAGCCTCGACCTCCTGGGCTCAAGTGATCCTCCCACCTCAGCCTCCCAAGTATAATAGCTGGGATACAGGCACACGCCACCACACCCAGCTAATTTTTGTATTTTTTTTGTACAGACGGAGTTTCCCTGTGTTACCCAGGATGGTCTCAAACTCCTGGGCTCAAGCGATTCATCCACCTCAGCCTCCCAAAGTGCTGGGTTTACAGGCATGAGACCCCACTCCTGGCCACCATCTGTTTTTCAGAATAGGTTCTTCTTGTCATAAGGACAAAGCAAAGCAAAAGATCATGAAACTTAAACTGGGCCAGGCACAGTGGCTTACGCCTGTAATCCCGACACTTTGGGAGGCCGAGATAGGTGGATCACCTGAAGTCAGGAGTTTGAGACTAGCCTGACCAATATGGTGAAACCCTGTCTCTATTAAAAATATAAAAATTAGCCAGGCATGGTGGCGTGTGCCTGTAGTCCCAGCTACTCGGGAGGCTGAGACAGGAGAATGATTTGAACCCGGGAGGTGGAGGTTGCAGTGAGTGGAGATCACGCCACTGCACTCCAGCCTGGGTGACAGAGCGAGACTCCATCTCAAAAAAAAAAAAAAAAAGAAAAGAAAAAAGAAACTTAAACCGGAAAAACAAACAGAAAAAATAGAATGCATTTTAATGAAACAATCACTATTCCACAATTTTTTTTTTTTTTTTTTTTTTTTTTTTTTGAGACGGAGTCTTGCCCTGTTGCCCAGGCTGGAGTGCAATGGCGCCATCTCGGCTCACTGCAACCTCCGCCTCCTGGGTTCAAACGATCTCCTGCCTCAGCCTCCTGAGTAGCTGGGATTACAGGCACTCGTCACCATGCCCAATTTTTTTTTATTATTTTTAGTAGAGACGGCGTTTTACCATGTTGGCCAGGTTGGTCTCGAACTCCTGACCTCGTGATCCACCTGCCTCTGTAGAAGGAGGGATCAGACTATCCCCAAAAGACCACCCCTAACATTCAACAAGTGATTCTCTGCCTTTGCTAGTAATATCCTGTATGTAGAAAAGAAAGCAGAAGTAGATTCTCTGTTGACCTTCCTGCCCTAGGGGGATTCCACGGGTCCTGAGTCACCCTGAGAGATTATGAAACTCAAACGTCTTTCTCAAAGATCTTTAAAAACCACTGATTCTCAACTGCCTAAGTTACAGCTACTAGTCTTTCCTGACAGTGTTGGCTAGACCTCATAGATGACCAGAAGGTCTTTTCCTCCTCTGCTTCTGTCTGAAATGTCAGGACTTAGGAGAGCTTGTTATATATTTCCTGGTAACAGTAAATTAGACTGCTATGACTAAGCACTAGTGATAGCTGCGTAGCTAAAGCAAAACCAAAGCCATCTTCTGTTTAGGTTGCTTAGTTTAATAGAATAGTGATTGTTTTGGCGGGGCGCGGTGGCTCACGCCTGTAATCCCAGCACTTTGGGAGGCCGAGGTGGGAGGAGCACTTGAGCCCAGGAGTTCGAGACCAGCCTGGGCAAGATGGTGAGGCCCTATCTCTACCAAAAAAAAAAAAAAAAAAAAAAAAAACTTATCAAGGAATCCAAAGCTCTTACCTTCGAAAATTGTAAAAAACATAGTAATACACAAGCACATATTATTTTAGTCACCAGAGCAATGACATCATCACATATTCTGTAAATGTATAATTATTTCAAAAAAAAAGTTAAAGGAAATGAAGCACAGAAGATGAATCAAGTAGGGATTACAACAACTTTCAACAGCAACCGAAGTCAGAAGACAGATATCATCAATGTGCTGAAAGAGGAAAACTTCTGAACCTCAAAATCTATAAACTGTGAAATAAACCCTTCAAGAATTTTAAGATGGGCTGGTCCAAAGGTAGTGAGTTATCTCAGTTGATTGTTCACAATCAGTTACAGATCAAACTCCTTATTTTACTCTCACTACTGCACTTGACTAGTCAAAAAAAAGAATTATAAGATGAATTAAAGACACATTCAGATAAGCAAAACTGAGAACGTTTGGCAAAAGCAGAGCTTTACTAAAGGAAATTATGAAGAATGTACCTCGGGCAGAAGGAAAGGTGTCAAGATCAAGTGTCAAGGAAGATTAGAGATTTAAGAAGGTATAAGAAGGTTAGAAAAGTACGAAAAAAATATGCTGTCATCTCTACAAACTACAAGTATAAAGAAAAAAGATTATTGGGAAATCCAAATAACCTACCTTAGGAAATTCTAAAAGAATATACGAGCTCACATTCCTTTGGTCATAAGAGCAGTGTCATCATCAGACATCAGGTCACCTCTGGAAAATTCCATTGTGAGTTTAAAAGGCAAATGACGTCTATAATTCTAAAACTAGTTCTCCCACCGAAACTCTAGAAAGGATCTTGGGACCTGCAGGTCTCTTGGATCACACTTTGAGAACTGCTGCTTTAATCTTCCTCCCATCTCCTAAGGCCAGGGATCCTGAGTTTGCTTCCCACTGGCCAGGGAGAAAAGAGCAAGGTCACTTGTCGGGGGGCTGCAGAGGGAATTCCCTTCTTTCATTTGCAAATGTTACTGGGGGACACACCGGCTCCCAGTAGGGTTTCCGCCAAGGCTCCGCGAAGCGCCACTAGACGGCGCCGCTAGCGAATCCCACAGCGCGCCCCGCTGCCCCCACTTTTGTCCTCCGGGTTCACACGGGCGCCCGGAAGAGAGGGTGGTGCCTGGGAGAGGAAACGATGCGCCCCGGGGCCGCGGCCTCATTGGATGAGAGGTTCCACCTCACGGCCCGAGGCGGGGCTTCTTTGCGCTTAAAAGCCGAGCCGGGCCAATGTTCAAATGCGCAGCTCTTAGTCGCAAGTCGACTGAGGTTTATCCGTCACTCGCCGAGGTTCCTTGGGTCATGGTGCCAGCCTGACTGAGAAGAGGCCGCTCCCGGGAGACGAATGAGGAACCACCTCCTCCTACTGTTCAAGTACAGGGGCCTGGTCCGCAAAGGGAAGAAAAGCAAAAGACGAAAATGGCTAAATTCGTGATCCGCCCAGCCACTGCCGCCGACTGCAGTGACATACTGCGGCTGATCAAGGTAGCGGAAAGCCAGAGCTCCTCCCGGGGCGTGGGGTGGAGGTGGCTCCGTTTCCCGGGGTGGGGTGATTCACGTCTTGAGGTCTCGGCCGGTGTGAGAGCCCAGCCTGTTCCCCTTTCTGCGCCCATCCCCGGCCCGGCCGCCATCCCGCCCGCCCGCCCGCCCCATTCCGTTCCCCTGAGCTGGCCGGGCCGGAGCCTCATTTTGTTTTCAATTTTTTTCTCTCCTATGTGCATTCCCCCAGGAGCTGGCTAAATATGAATACATGGAAGAACAAGTAATCTTAACTGAAAAAGGTAATTCAACAGTGGCGGGACGGGGGACAAACGTTCGGTGCCTGTCACCTTCGCCAAGGCCATTACCGTCCCTGCCCCCCCTTCTTGCAGATCTGCTAGAAGATGGTTTTGGAGAGCACCCCTTTTACCACTGCCTGGTTGCAGAAGTGCCCAAAGAGCACTGGACTCCGGAAGGTAACCCCTCTCCCTTTCCAGAAGCCAGAGAGACCGAGTGTTATGTAAGAAGTAGTGTCGGCTGTGTAGAACCACTGACTACACAGACCGAAGTTACTGAGAACTTGGACAGAAAAAATAGCCAGCAAGTGTTCAAACTACTGAGGAAAAAAAAAAATTAGATATGCTGCACTTAAGAATACTAGGGCAGGTTAAAAGAGCTGTTTAAGTAAGTATCAGAATGCTGTGGAGACTCGGAAGAGTTTAAGCTGCTTAAGTAAGTATAAGTGCTGTGGAGACCCGGAAGAGTTAGGTATAATGTCATTTGTTGTAATTCAGTTTCATAAAATGGTTCTTGTTTGACCCTAACGTAACAGTTTTTGTAATTGTGTTAAATCACATTTTTTTCTTTAATTTGTCCCAATCTTCAGGTTACAGTCTCTAGCTTCGCCATGTACATGGCCCTTCCGTGTACATGGATGGGCGGGGAGGTAACTAAAAGATCCTTTACACAATAAAGTAGATGATCATGATAAATGAGGTAAGGTCCTATTATCACACACTTCAAACACGGTAGATCAGAAACCCACTATGATACTCGCTTCCTGTCTGTTTGCTAAGGAATATAAAATGGCTAGAAAGTTTAATTTGAAACCTTTGCCTCCATTTGGAATAGTAGACACCCGTTAAGAGGGTGTCAGATGCCTTTTTTTTTTTTTTTTTTTTTTTGGCTGGTCCCTGTTGATTGGTCAGAAGACAGCTCAGCTAAAAGGGGAAGTTGTTTGGGTGGTTGCTTTTTTTCTGACGTCTGTTCCTCAGGCTACAAGAAATGAGCAGAAAACAAGGGATGAGTACTTTTTAGAGTGTGTGCATGTTACGTAATACCTGTTTCTGGGCAATGCTGCTTCTTCTGACTCAACAAATGGGGAGAGCAAATTGAAAATGCATAAATTGGAAGGCAAGTTCTGAAATTAAACGTTGTACTTTGGCCTGATGTTCTGACCTTTATTAAGGAAGCAAGAGTTTGTAAACTTCCAAATATTTACTATTCTGAACTGCCGTGTAAACCTGACGTATTCCCAAGTCAACATACCAGTATACCAATAGGATGTGAATAATGTGTGTGTTGAGTTTAAAACCATAGCAGTTTTGCTCTGGCAAGTAATGAAAGCGTTCTCGCTTCCTGAGTGTGAGCTCCAGCAGACTGCAGAGTGGCCAGTCCACAGTTGTAGCCTGACTTCATTGAGTTCTGATGTGTGCTTTTTGCAAATATATGTTCTCAGAACGGTGAGATCATCCAGCAGTGGCCTGGACTGCACTCACATAAAAATCATGAGACAGTCATGGCTACTTGTTTCTGTAATACATGCATGTGTGTTTTTTAAAACCTATGATAGGCCTCTGATTCTGCAGCTGCAATTTTATGGAATGTTTTCCTTCTCCACATCTCATGTGCTGCTCTTATTACAGGACACAGCATTGTTGGTTTTGCCATGTACTATTTTACCTATGACCCGTGGATTGGCAAGTTATTGTATCTTGAGGACTTCTTCGTGATGAGTGATTATAGAGGTACGATTGAGTTCGGAGCAGAGGGTCTGAAGAGAGTTCAGGGTTATCAATCCTTACAAAGACTTTTTAAATTGTACTTCTCTTTCTTTTTAGGCTTTGGCATAGGATCAGAAATTCTGAAGAATCTAAGCCAGGTATGTCTTAGTTTTTGGTTTCCAAATTTGTAAGTTTACTGGATTATTTTAATGATGGAATAAAAATTGGGTCTTGAAAGCAGGCTGAAATGTCACTGAGTGTGTGTTTTACTCTCTCGTAATAGGTTGCAATGAAGTGTCGCTGCAGCAGCATGCACTTCTTGGTAGCAGAATGGAATGAACCATCCATCAACTTCTATAAAAGAAGAGGTGCTTCTGATCTGTCCAGTGAAGAGGGTTGGAGACTGTTCAAGATCGACAAGGAGTACTTGCTAAAAATGGCAACAGAGGAGTGAGGAGTGCTGGCGTAGATGACAACCTCCATTCTATTTTAGAATAAATTCCCAACTTATCTTGCTTTCTATGCTGTTTGTAGTGAAATAATAGAATGAGCACCCATTCCAAAGCTTTATTACCAGTGGCGTTGTTGCATGTTTGAAATGAGGTCTGTTTAAAGTGGCAATCTCAGATGCAGTTTGGAGAGTCAGATCTTTCTCCTTGAATATCTTTCGATAAACAACAAGGTGGTGTGATCTTAATATATTTGAAAAAAACTTCATTCTCGTGAGTCATTTAAATGTGTACAATGTACACACTGGTACTTAGAGTTTCTGTTTGATTCTTTTTTAATAAACTACTCTTTGATTTAATTGTTTGGTGTAAGCATTTTTACTAATTCTTTATTTCTTACACATCTTTCTTGCTGTTGAAGACAAAAATGACCCGCAAACATCATTGGATAAACAGAATTGCTCAAAATAGTTTTTAACCCAATTTGAAGTTTTTATGGTCATGTGTTATGCTAGTATTAACAAAGTCTGAATAGAAGCCAGTTGACCAGCTGACTATCAAGGTTTTATACATAGCAACATGTAAAACCTGACTTTTTTTTTTTGAGACACAGTCTCATTCTATTGCCCAGGCTGGAGTGCAGTAGCACGATCTCAGCTCACTGCAACCTCTGCCTCCCGGGTTCAAGCAATTCTCATGCCTCAGCCTCCTGAGTAGCTGGGACTATAGGCATGTGCCACCGCACCCAGCTAATTTTTGTATTTTTAGTAAAGATGGGGCTTCGCCATGTTGGCCACGCTGGTCTTGAACTCCTGACCTCAAGTGATCCACCCACCTCAGCCTACCAAAGTGCTGGGATGACAAGGGTCAGCCATAGTGCCCGGCAAAACATGGCTTTTTACATTGATGACACCATACACTGCATCTGATGGAATTTTCTTTTTTTTTTTTTTTTTTGAGACGGAGTCTTGCTCTGTCACCCAGGCTGGGCAGTGTGGAGTGCAGTGGTGTGATCTCGGCTCACTGCAAGCTCCTCCTCCTGGGTTCACACCATTCTCCTGCCTCAGCCTCCTGAATAGCTGGGACTACAGGCGCCCGCCACCACGCCCGGCTAATTTTTTGTATTTTTTAGTACAGACGGGGTTTCACTGTGTCAGCCAGGATGGTCTCGATCTCTTGACCTCATAATCCACCTGCCTCGGCCTCCCAAAGTGCTGGGATTACAGGCATGAGCCACTGCGCCTGGCCTGACGGAATTTTCAAGAGCTGAAAACCAAGTTAGAAACTGAGGCCCACAGTGAATAAACCCATCATTATACAAGTAAAATGTGGAGATGGGATTATGAAACATTGAAAATCAAGAAAAAACATCTTGTCCCTAAAAACCTCATGCCACATAAGATTTTTTTTTTAATAGAGCCAAGGTCTCATTCAATGAATAAACTCATCATTACACAAGTAAAATGTGGAGGTGGGATTATGAAACATTGAAAATCAAGAAAAAACATCTTGTCCCCCAAAACCTCATGCCACACAAGACTTTTTTTTTTTTTTTTTTTTTTTGAGACGGAGTCTTGCTCTGTCGCCCAGGCTGGAGTACAGTGGCACGATCTTGGCCCACTGCAAGCTCCGCCTCCCAGGTTCACGCCATTCCCCTGCCTCAGCCTCCCGAGTAGCTGGGACTACAGGTGCCTGCCACCACGCCTGGCTAATTTTTTTTCTTTTTTGTATTTTTAGTGGAGACGGGGTTTCACCGTGTTAGCCAGGATGGTCTTGATCTCCTGACCTCGTGATCCGCCTGCGTCAGCCTCCCAAAGTGCTGGGATTACAGGTGTGAGCCACCGTGCCCGGCCAAGACTTTTTTTTTTAATAGAGCCAAGGTCTTACTCTTTCGCCCAGGCTGCAGTGCAGTGGTGTGATCACAGCTCACTGCAGCCTTATCCTTCCGGGTTCAAGCAATTTTCCCACCTCAGCCTCCCAAAAGTAACTGGGACTACAGCTGCATGCCACCATTTCCGGCTAATTTTTTTTATTTTTAGTAGAGACAGGGTCTCGCTAAGTTGCCCAGGCTGGTCTCAGATCCTCCTGCCTTGGCCTCCCGAAGTGTTGGGATTACAGGTGTGAGCCATGGCACCTGACCAAGATAATTTTGAAGGTAAAGCAGATCACTGAAATTAGGGTCTCTTATGTGTACTGAAAAAGTACACATTTTTTTTTACAGGAAATTTGCAAACAGAAAAGCTCCAGTTGGACACAAGTATAAATCAGATAAATTAACATCTCATTTGGAGGGTGAATTTGTAGTCCTGTGTTAATACAATGGATTTTTAGAGCAGAGAAACAATAGCCCTTAAAACTGCCAGGGGGTAAAGAAGTAAACAAATGCTTTCTTAAGGACTGAAATGAAAAAGAAAAGGACCATTTCCCCCTAGATATGTGAACTCCTTTCATTATTCATTACATTGGCCCAAATTCCTAAACCGACTAATTTCCACAATAATGAAAACGGTAGTTGATAAGAACAACTGTAGACTAATGTCCAAGATAAATGTTTTCCAAAAGAAGTCAGATACCTGAAAACAATGCTCTATATCTCTCTGAGTTCTCCAGGAAATCAATACTCAGCTCCTCAGTCAAAGGTAATGTTGTCTGTCCTGCAAGCCTTTGTATCAGTGTCTGTTCCAGCTTCCTAGATTAGAAGGCAGCCATATATAAAAATGTAGCCCTGTATTATATTTAATACAGGAGGGCTTTGGGATTTATTGGTGGCTCAGAGAGCATGCCATGAAAACGGGCTTACAGAGTCAATTATCAGCCAGGGGCCCTATTAGGCAGGCAAGTAACTACATAAGAGAAACTCTGGCAAAAATGAAAGGGTAACTAAACACAAAGAGCCTTGTGGAGAAGTAAGATATTTTGCAAATTGTGTTTTGGAAAGTGAGCCTCTTAGAGGAAAACAACTACATGCTGACTGTGGTTAAATATATGAATAAATTAAATTAACCACCAAGTTACAATATAACTCTTTGTTTCCTCATCTTTCTTAGAACTTAGCCTTAAAGGCCCAGTGTTGTGAAGATGAAGGCTTTTATGAAGTTTTGTATCCACTTTAAAGAAGCCCCTTAAGTGTAAATTTTATTTATTTTAATTTTTATTTGTTTTTATTTGTTTTTTGGTTTTTTTTCTTGAGACAGGTTCTCACTCCATTGCCCAGGCTGGAGTGCAATCACAACTTACTGCAGCCTCGACCTTCTGGGCTCTAGCAATCCTCCTACCTCAGCATCCCAAGTAGCTAGACCACAGGAACACACCACCATGCCCAGTTTTTCTTTTTTTTTTTTTTTTTAATTTTTTGTAGAGATGAGGTCTCGCTACATCGCCGAGGCTGGTCTCCAACTCCTGGCCTCAAGTGATCCTCCCACCTCGGCCTCCCAAAGAGCTGGGATGACAGGTGTGAGCCTGCACCCAGCCAACTGTAAAATTTAGAAGCTGAAATGCCAAGTGGGAGCAGTAGCTCACACCTGTAATCCCAACACTTTGGGAGGCCGAGGCGGGCAGATCACGAGGTCAGGAGTTCGAGACCAACATGGCCAATATAGTGAAACCCCGTCTCTACTAAAAATACAAAAAATTAGCCAGGCGTGGTGGCAGGCCCCTGTAATCCCAGCTACTCAGGAGGCTGAGGCAGGAGAATCACTTGAACCCAGGAGGCGGAGGTTGCAGTTAGCAGAGATTGCACCATTGCACTCCAGCCTGGGCAACAGTGTGAGACTCTGTCTCAAAAAAAAAAAAAAAAAAAAAGAAGCGGAAACACCACAGCATTAGCCCACTACTAGCTCAACTCAATTACAAAGACACCTCTTTAAAAACTGAACTATAAAGCAAACCTATAAAGTTTGAAGTCACCAGGCAAGTAAGAAAACATGTTACGGGGAAATTATCTGAAAAGAAACAACAAACAATGATAAACATGGAAAACCAGAGTCCAAGATCATCAACTGCTTAGATTCCACACAGTAGTCTTTCTAGGGAAAGAAAGTAGAGTCTTTTTTACAGAAATGCTGAAGAAACAATTCAGAAGAAACCTAATGATTTCTTAACGCCTTCGACCCGTTCTACCCCTTCCTGTGAGTCTCCTTTCCACTGGGGACCCAGCAGGGCCTAGAATGGATGATGCTCATCACGGTTCATTGAAGCAAGTGGCTGCTCACCAGCAACTGATGGAACTGCCAGGCCCTGGGAAACCAGCCACCTTCTCCTGCTAGGAGTGAAGCAACTTCCTCCCTGACTGTAACAGCCATGGCCTTCCTCTGAGTCTGCAGGTGACCATGTCTGCTCCTAGAATTCTATTTCCTTGACTGGTGCCATGTTTGTTTGTTTGTTTGTTTTGAGACAGAGTTTCGCTTTTGTTGCTCAGGCTGGAGTGCAGTGGCGCGATCTCGGCTCACGTGAACCCGGGAGGTGGAGGTTGCAGTGAGCTGCGATCACGCCACTGCATTCCAGCCTGGGCGACAGGGCAAGATTACATCTCAAAAATAAAAAAAACAAGAAAAAAGAAAAAAACTAGTGATAAGAGCTAACATTTATTAAGCACTAATCAGGAACCAGGCTTTCAGTTTAACACTTTGTATACATTATTATCTCATCTAATTCTCACAACCACTGTATGAGATTGGTACAATTATAAGTTTCTTTTTACAATGAGAAACTAAACCTAAGAGAAGTTAAGTTGCCCAAGGCCACACAACTAGACCTGGGAATCAAGCTCCAAACCAATTTCTCAAACCCCTGGGGCTTCCTGCCATAGTCTCGCAGGACCTCACAGTCTCTATAAGAATGATTGAATATGGTGTTTCTGTGTGATTCTACTGCAAAGAATAATCAGTATAAGCATTTTCTGGATAATCAAAAGCAGTGGTTCTCAGTATGGGCTACACATTAGAATGGCCTAGAAAGCACTGTAAAAATACTAATGCCCCACCCTGAGAGAGATTTCTTTTTTTTTTTTTTTTTTTGAGACGGAGTCTCACTCTGTCCCCCAGGCTGGAGTGCAGTGGCGCGATCTTGGCTCACTGCAAGCTCCGCCTCCCGGGTTCACACCATTCTCCTGCCTCAGCCTCCTGAGTAGCTGGGACTACAGGCGCCCACCACCACGCTCAGCTAATTTTTTGTATTTTTAGTAGAGACGAGGTTTCACCGTGTTAGCCAGGATGGTCTCAATCTGCTGGCCTCGTGATCCGCCCGTCTCGGCCTCCCAAAGTGCTGGGATTACAGGTGCGAGCCACCATGCCTGGCCCGAGAGATTTCTAATTTACTTCTATTTTTATGCACATACCAAAGTGATGCCAGGCGCCCAGTGCAGCAGCTCACGCCTGTCATCCCAGCACTTTGGGAAGCCGAGACAGATGGATCACTTGAGGTTGGGAGTCCGAGACCAGCCTGGCCAACATGGTGAAATCCTGCCTGTACAAAAAATACAAAAATTAGCCAGGCGTGGTGGCATGCACCTGTAAACCCAGCTACTTGGGAGGCTGAGACACAAGAATCGCTTGAACCTGGGAGGTGGAATTTGCAGTGAGCCGAGATCACACCACTGCACTCCAGCCTGGGCAACACAGTGAGACTCTGTCTCCAAAAAAAAAAAAAAGTGATGTCAGGGTTGAGACCCACTGATCTGGATAAGCAGCTTGCAGCTTATAACTGAATCTTAGTCACAGTTGTTAGTACAACCATTTCAGTTTGTGTTTATGCTGTTCACCTTGGCTCTTGCCAAGCAAAACCAAGTGGTCATATCACAGTGCCTAAAGAAGAACCTTCTCAAAAGTTTTTGGAAAACAAGGCAGAATTGTCCTCTCACTCCATACAGTGCTGAAATCAAAGAATATCCACCCAAGCAGTCAGTACCATGTTCCTTTGCAAGCAGCAACTTCATTACAGAAAAACATCTTCCATCACATTAAATCAGCATTGTTCATGTGAATGTTATTAGTTTGGTAATTTTGTTTGTATTTGATTTATAAATGGATACTGGTTTTACAGTTACAGAGGAGCAGTAAACACAAAATATTCACATCTAGTGTATAATTATAGTAATATAATAAAAATAATTTCTAACACCCCTGAGGGTCTGTGAGAATTTTTTTTTTTTCTATTTTTTTGAGATAGAGTCTTGCTCTGTCTTGCCCAGGCTGGAGTGCAGTGGCGCGATCTCGGCTCACTGCAACCTCCACCTGCCTGGTTCAAGCAATTCCCCTGCCTCAGCCTCCCAAGTAGCTGGGATTACAGGCACACGCCACCACACCTGGCTAATTTTTTTGTATTTTTAGTAGAGATGGGGTTTCACCATGTTGGCCAGACTAGTCTCGAACTCCTGACCTCAGGCAATCTGCCCGCCTCGGCCTCCCAAAGTGCTGGGATTACAGGCGTTAGCCACCGCGCCCGGCCAGATAATTCTTTTTCTTTTAAAAAGAGTCCGTGTTACTCAAGTTTGAAAAATCCAGCTATGACCAGTATACAACACTGCCTTCTTTTGTTTGGTTAAAAAAATAGTGCCAAAGGCATCAGAGATAGGACTTGATCAGATTCAGGTTTGAGTTGTGGGCAAGAATATTTCATAGGTGATGTTTTTCCCCTCAAGAAGCAAATAATGCCTGGTCGTCTCTGTGCTGCTAGCAGCTGTTAATAGCAATACTTAGGTCTGCTGATTCATTAGGACTTGCAAAATGGTGACATTCTATCATTCCTTCTTTATTTATCACCTAGAATACTTCTATAAAGAGAACTTCCACCCAGTTGCCGTGGCTCACACCTGTAATCCTAGCACTTTGGGACGCCAAGGTGGGAGGGTCATTTGAGCCCAGGAGTTCAAGACCAGCCTGAACAACATAGTGAGACCCCGTCTCTATAAAAAATAATTATTATTATTAAAATAAGAGAACTTTCCCCCATCTTACATTTTGTTACCTTGAGGTACACAGTTCACCCAGAAGAGGCAGAATAAATGCTTAATTACTCCGTTTTATTTACTAGTTTTCAAAAGAATGAATTTAGTGCCCCCCAGCATCTTCCAATTAGGCTTTTTTCCTTTCAAGTAGCATTATTATTTTTTAAAATAATATACAGACGGGGTTTCACCAAGTTGCCTATGCTGGTCTTGGACTCCTGAGCTCAAGCAATTCTCTCGCCTCAGCCTCCCAAAGTGCTGGGATTCCAGGCATGAGCCACCGCGCCCGCCTGAAGTATCATTATTAACTCAAGGACTCTTAGCATTTCCTGTGTCTTAATTACTTGCCATTTTTTTCTTATTGAAGCTCAGATTTCCCTAATTGTCCAGTGAAAGCTTCTTCAAGTTGGCTCCAGAATTGAGTCCTTTGGACTCGACCCCAGAAGCCTTTGTTAACTTCTTCCCTTTTAAGTTGTCCCAGGCTCATCTAGTACATTTCCTCCCCCAGACCTGACATCAATGGCTAGGTAATTCTGGGCTTCAGCAGTTCCCAGGGGAAACAACATTTATTGGGAGCAGGTGGTGTTCACAGTTCTCTGTTTTGATAATAACACAGGCACAGCAGGGAGATCCTTTTAAAAGTGGGGCTTGAGAGTGGCGGCATTCCCTCCAGGCTTTCCTGAGGAAGTGTTCCACCAGCTGTGGGCCAACACTGTCTTCTTCCACCTCAGTGTTTATACTGCTTTCTTTTATCCAGTGAATCAATAACAACAACAACAATAAAAATGGTTTCAAAACAGCTACATCCACAACAACAAATCTGTTTGCAGAGATGTGGTCCAGAGGCAGTTTGGGTCTGGTGAACACTTGACTTGGAGTCAGAGGAAATTGAATTAGATTCTGGCTTTTCTTCATTTGTGAGAATAAAAACAAACTTCATTTTTTATTTATTTATTTATTTATTTATTTTTTGTTTTTTGAGACGGAGTCTCACTCTGTCACCCAGGCTGGAGTGCAGTGGCGCGATCTCGGCTCACTGCAAACTCCACCTCCCGGGTTCACGCCATTCTCCCGCCTCAGCCTCCCAAGTAGCCGGGACTACATGAGCCCGCCACCACACCCGGCTAATGTTTTGTAGTTTTAGTAGAGATGGGGTTTCACTGTGTTAGCCAGGATGGTCTCGATCTCCTGACCTCGTGATGTGCCCGCCTCGGCATCCCAAAGTGCTGGGATTTTTTTTTTTTTTTTTTTTTTTTTTGAGACAGAGTCTCACTCTGTCACCCAGGATGGAGTGCAATGGCGTGATCTCGGCTTACTGTAACCTCTGCCTCCTAGGTTCAAGTGATTCTCCTGTCTCTGCCTCCTGAGTAGCTGGGATTACAGACATGTGCCACCATGCCTAACTACTTTTTTTGTATTTTTAGTAAAGACAGGGTTTCGCCATGTTGGCCAGACTGGTCTCAAACTCCTGACCTCAGGTGATCCATCCACCATGGCCTCCCAAAGTGCTAGGATTACAGGCATGAGCCACCGTGCCTGGCAGATATACATTATTAATATAGTCTATGTGATCTATTTATAGTAACCCTACACTGAGCATCTACTATGTGCCAGACATTGTGGTTTTATTTCACAAATGCCCGTAACAATATTGTAGGGTATTCCAGTGGTATGCTTAGGAAGTCAGCTGGAGGTGGGGTATCCTTGATTTGTAGAATTGGCTGATTTCCATGGTGTGAATACTTCCACTAAGGGTGTACCAAAGGTTTTAGCAACTGGCTGACAAAATTCCTGAATATTTAACAATAGGTTCTCCCAAGCCAGAAGGAGCAGGTTGCAGCACACCACTGGGTCAGGCCCATCTTATTTTATTGTATTTTATTTTATTGAGACAGGGTCTCGTTCTGTCACCCAGGCTGCAATGCAGTGGTGTGATCGCAGCTCACTGCAGCCTCAACCTCCCAGGCTCAATTGATCTTCTCACCTTAGTCTCCTGAGTAGCTGAAACCACAGGTGCATGCCACCAAACTCCTGGCTAATTTTTGTATTTTTTTTGGCAGAGATGGGGTCTTGCCATGTTGCCCAGGCTGGTCTTAAACTCCTGGGCTCAAGTGATCCACTGGCCTTGGCCTCTCAAAGTGGTAGGATTACAGGTGTGAGCCACCGCACCTGGCCCAGGCCCATTTTAAAGATGAGGAAATGGAGGCTCAGAGAGGTTAAGCAAATTGGATTCACTACAAGGGATGCAGGTCTGGGCTGTCAACCAGGTTTGTGCCTTCACCGTGTGCTTTTTCTACCACATTCCTGCCACTTTTTTTTTTTTTTTTTTTTTTTTGAGATGGAGTCTTACCCTGTCACCCAGGCTGGAGTGCAGTGGTGGGACCTCAGCTCACTGCAACCTCTGCCCCCTGGGTTCAAGCAATTCTTCTGCCTCAGCCTCCTGGGTAACTGGGATTACAGGCTCCTGCCACCACTCCCGGGTAATTTTTGTATTTTTAGTAGAGACGGGGTTTCACCATGTTGGCCAGGCTGGTCTTGAACTCGTGACCTCGTGATCCACCTGCCTCGGCCTCCCAAAGTGCTGAGATTACAGGCGTGAGCCACCACATCGGGCCTCCTGCCACTTTTCTAAGCTGTTGAGCTACACCAGCAGTCCCAAACTTTTTGGCACCAGGGACCAGTTTTGTGGAAGACAATTTTTCCACAGACGGGGGGATGGTTTTGAGATGAAACTGTTCCACCTCAGATCATCAGGCATTAGATTCTGATAAGGAGTGTGCAACCTAGATCCCTCTAATTTGCAGTTCACAATAGGCTTCACTCTCCTATGAGAATCTCATGCCGCCACCGATCTGACAGGAGGCTGAGCTCAGGCACTAATGCTCACTGGTCCACCACTCACCTCCTGCTGTGTGGCCTGGCTCCTAACAGGCCACACACCGGTGCCGGTCTACGGCCTGGGGACTGGGGACCACTGAACTACACTATTTGACTTCTGACTTATTTATTTATGCTTTTGGCATAAGAATGTGCACAAAAATGTTTACTTCTCTTGATTGTAAACATCCTGGGGGCAGGGACTGTGCCCCATAATTTCTGTATCCTCAGGGGCTCATTCCATGCATGGCACATACTAAACACTTCATGAACATTCATTAAATAAATGGAATAAAGCAGTCTCCGTTTTAGGGGGAAACTGAGATAGAAATCAATTATAATGTCATTCTTTACCTATAACAGACACCCATTTTGAGAATCACAGTTTAATTGAAAAAAGAAAGCTAATAATTACAGGACACTTTCTACATCCCACATGTTATACATGGATTATGTCATTTAATCCTTAAAGCAAAGCCATCGTTTTGTGTATGAGGAAGGTAGGGTGTAGGAAGCAAATTTATTTATTTATTTATTTATTCGAGACGGAGTTGCGCTCTTGTTGCCCAGGCTGGAGTGCAATGGCACGATCTCGGTTCACTGCAACCTCCGCCTCCCGGGTTCAAGCGATTCTCCTGCCTCAGCCTCCCGAGTAGCTGGGATTATAGGCTCCTGCCACCACACCCAGCTAATTTTTTGTATTTTTAGTAGAGACGGGGTTTCTCCATGTTGGTCAGGCTGGTCTCAAACTCCCGACCTCAGGTGATCTGCCTGCCTCGGCCTCCCAAAGTGCTGGGATTACGGGCATGAGCCACCATGCCCAACGCAAATCAATTTATTTTATGTCATACAACCAGGAGGCAATAGGATTGAGATCTGAACTGGGTAGCCGGGTTCCACGTATACCTCACGAACTACAACTCATGGTCTAGTCTCACTAACCATTCATGGTAGTGTTTCCTCATTAAACACTGGTGGTGCTTTAGGGCTAAGACTGTTTCTCTGAAACCTGGAAAAGGTCTTGCCTGTGCTTAGATTCGGCGTCAAGGAACAGGGAGAATGCAGGCTTCCTATCCACTGTTACCTGTCTCAACATGTCTCTGCCAGCTCTGCAAGAAAATTCGACACTTCCACAAAAGACCAGTGAAGGAAACCAAAATGTTTTACCCCAAAACATACTTCTTTGACGTATTTCAAGATGGCTATTCAGAAGGCTGGAAATCAAGAATAGCTGCAAAGCTGCCTTTTGTGGAGCTTTGTATGTGTGGAGAAAATCCGCATTGATGCAGCCCTGCTTTCTCGGAGGCCCTCCCTTGTCCGGATCTAGGAAAGATTAACGGAGAGTCTGACACCTTTGGAGGCCTTTCGAGGCCTGAAAAAGGGCTACCACTTGTGAGGTTTGATCTACATAACAAGACCCACTTTGCTAGCCAGGCCTCCTCTTCTCCCCCTAAACAGGTTAGAAGAGGCCTTCTCTTCCAACCTGTTTTGCCAGGATCCAAACCCCATTCTTTTATTTTTATTTATTAATTTTATTTTGAGACGGAGTCTAGCTCTGTCGCCAGGCTGGAGTGCAGTGGCGTGATCTCGGCTCACTGCAGCCTCCACCTCCCGGGTTCAAGCGATTCTCCTGCCTCAGTCTCCCGAGTAGCTGGGATTACAGGTGCCCGCCACCATGCCCAGCTACCAAGCCCCATTCTTTCTGTAACCTGAAGATGGTATATAAACTTCTGTACCCCCTGGGGGATGGGTTGCAGTAATCACTCTGTGATTTCCCTCCGCGAACGTTGATAAGTTTGCATATGCTGTTTCTTCTACTAATCTGCCTTTTGTTAGTTGATTTTCCAGTGAACCGTCAGAAGGCGAAGGGAAAGATTTCCTTGGCCTCTACAGCAGCTTTGAGGCAAGGCAAGTGTTTGAGACGGAGTTTCGCTCTTGTTGCCCAGGCTGGAGTGCAATGGCGCAATCTCCGCTCACGGCAACCTCCGCCTCCCGGGTTCAAGCCATTCTCCTGCCTCAGCCTCCGGAGTAGCTGCGATTACAGGCATGCATCACCACGCCCGGCTAATTTTGTATTTTTAGTAGAGATGGGGTTTCTCCATGTTGGTCAGGCTGGTCTCGAACTCCGGACTTCAGGTGATCCGCCCGCCTCGGCCTCCCAAAGTGCTGGGATTACAGGCGTGAGCCACCGCGCCCGGCCATTTGTTTTGTTTTTGAGATGGGGTCGCACTCTGTCACCCAGGCTGGAGTGCAGAGGTGTGATCTCAGCTCACTGCAACCTCTGCCTCCAGGGTTCAAACTATTCTCCTGCCTCAGCCTCCCCAAGTAGCTGTGATTACAGGCGCCTGCCCGGACACCCAGCTAATTTTGATATTTTTAGTAGAGATGGGGTTTCACCATGTTGCCCAGGCTGGTCTCGAACTCCTGGCCTCAAGTGACCCACCTGCCTTGGCCTCCAAAAATGCTGGGATTACAGGCATGAGCCACCATGCCTGGCCAAATTACGTATGAGTTCTGTTGCTAGAAACAAAAATTTGCTCTCCTGAATTTTCCACACAGGCCTCCAAGGAGTTAAAAGACAAAAATCATTTTCCAGTTTCTCTGGCGTCAAGCCTGATTCCCAGACGGGATCCAACACTAATCGCCATCCAAATGCCTGTCAGCAAGATAGTCATGATGTACTCTGGCATATAGTACTGAGGCAGTCTTGGGCAATGTTGTTATAGAATTATGTTATAATTATACTCGGCCTTGTTTCCTGCACATCTCACAGATGCTTATCCACCAACGGAGTGTTAGCTGACAATCATTGTGAACAAGCCCAGACAAAAGGAATAATAGCGGTAACCTGAGGAACTTTGGAAGAAATACACAGCTAAGGTCTGAGAATGTTCGGCCAGTTCAATAGCCTCTTACGGGCGAGTCCAATGTCAGGTGGCATTTCTACCTTCTCCTGTTCTGCCTTTGACCTCTTCGCGCTCTCTTGTCCTGTCCAGAACAATGTCACTTAAACTCCTCTGTTTTTTTTTTCTTTCTTTTTTTTTCAAACAGGGTCTTGTTCTGTCACCCAGGCTAGAGTGCAGTGGCACAATCACAGGTTACTGCAGCCTTGAGCTCCCAGGCTCAAGTGATCCTCCCACCTCAGCCTCTGGAGTAGCTGGGATTACAGGCACATGCTACCACATCTGACTAATTTTTGTAAAGACGAAGGCTCACCATGTTGGCCAGGCCGGTCTCGAACTCCTGGCCTCAAGTGATCCACCTGCCTCAGTCTCCCAAGGTGCTGGGATTACAGGCATGAGCCACTGTGCCTGGCCAAAAACATGTAACACTGGGGGAAATTCTTTCAATCCTCCATTCGCCCCGACCCCCACTCCAATACCACCCCACTTTCCAAAAGGGCTCAAAGGCTTAAGGAGCTGAATGTCGGGGTGCTGTTTGTTAGAACTGCGAAGGAGGGGCCTGTCTATCCACTGTCCTCTTGCTCCTCCCCTGAGATGGGAGAAAAAGGCTTGTGTTATGGTTAGGGGCACCATGGTCTCAGCCAGACCAGATGGAATTCTGGGGAAACGTTCGCACCGAAATCCAGGGAAGTGGAGAGGAGAAAGCTCCTGAAGGAAGAATCTAGGTGGTGCTGTGTGTGTGTGGTTTACATTCCTGTCTGTATTTTAAGAGGTTTCCAAGCCGATTTTAATTAACCTCCAGCTGAAACTTGCTAAACAAGTTTTGCAGCCCAGGTTATTGTGTTAGTATTTTTCCGGGTATATTGTCCTAGGTTTGAATTTCATGATGTTTATTATTCTTTCTAACTACAACTCAGTGGGGAAAAGCCCAGGGTACCTTTTAAGACCTAAGTATTTCCTGGTAATGACTTGTAGGAAAGAATGACATTTCCATAACATTTGGACCAAAAGAAGAAGTGAGAATTTAAAGTTGACATTTGCAAGTGATAAAAGCCAAAACCAAAAGTATTATTTTAAAGAATATGCCTTTCTTCTAATGAAATATACACAAGTCTTGATTCAGATGATAACTTTTTTAGAATTACCTTTGAAAACAAACCCTTAGGTTTCTTATGCTCCAACCCCTTGGGGACAGATTCAGAACAGCTTGTTTCTTTCAAGTCTACTCAATCAAGGCCTGCCTTCTAGAGACTTTTTTTTTTTTCCGAGATGGCATTTCACTCTTCTTGCCCAGGCTGGAGTGCAGTGGCGCAATCTCAGCGCACCGCAACCTCCGCCTCCTGGGTTCAAGCCATTCTCCTGCGTCAGCCTCCCAAGTAGCTGGGATTACAGGCATGTGCCACCACACCTGGCTAATTTTCTATTTTTAGTAGAGACGGGGTTTCTCCATGTTGGTCAGGCTGGTCTCGAACTCCCGACCTCAGGTGATCCGCCCACCTCAGCCTCCCAAAGTGCTGGGATTACAGGCGTGAGCCACCGCGCCCAGTCTCTGAAGACGATTTTTAGTAGGCACCATATGATCTCTCTGGAACTGAGAAGAGCGGACTTTGGGGAAATTAGAAAAGATGTAGAAGGATGCTGCCCCAAGGGCCTTCAGAATAATCACTTGACATCATCTCTGATAAGTTACTCTCTAGGTCATTTATATAAGGCTCTGCCACAGCATACAGGAGACATCTAGTTTAGGGCCATCAAACTGGGAAACATTTGTTGCTTGAGGTATATAAGAGCATTCCAAGGTACTGAGTTTTAAGGAACTTGGGTTCCAAACCTCAACTTGTATATATACTCTTTCCAGAAATGATCTGCCTGAAAATGCTCCTGAGGTTAAGAGGTCACACTTGGGCTGGGCGCAGTGGCTTATACCTGTGATCCCAGCACTTGGGGAGGCCAAGGCGGGAGGATCCCTTGAGCCCAGGAGTTTGAGACCAGCCTGGGCAATATAGTGAGAGCTTGTCTCTAAAAAAGAAAAAAATTTAAAATAATAATAATAGGAGGTCACACTTGGCTCCTCTTGCCTCTCTCCTCTTTCATAAATGCCCTTCCTGGCCAGATGGAGTGGTTCACAGCTGCACTCTTTTTATTTATTTATTTTTGAGACAGAGTCCCGCTCTGTTGCCCAGCCTGGAGTGCAGTGGTGCAATCTCGACTCACTACAACCTCCACCTCCCAGGTTCAAGTAATTCTCCTACCTCACCCCCTGCTGATTTTTGTATTTTCGGTAGAGATGAGGTTTCACCATGTTGGCCAGGCTGGTCTCGAACTCCTGACCTCAGGTGATCCACCTGCCTTGGCCTCCCAAAGTGCTGGGATTATAGGGGTGAGCCACCGTGCCTGGCCTCGGCTGTACTCTTAACACTTTGGGAGGAGGAGGTGGGTGGATTGCCTGAGCCCAGGAGTTCGAGACCAGCCTGGGCAACACAGTGAAACCCCTGTCCCTAAAATAAATAAAATGCCCTTCTCCCACCTTACTAAAGAAAGGTATACCCCTAACCTACCCTGAATCTTAGCAGAGGGTGCTACCCCCAAGGTGTAAAAACCTCTGGGCACCAAACCAAAGAATTATTCAGGAATGTACCGCTCTCGAGGGAAGAGTTCCCAGAGAGTTGAGACCGCTTCTCAGATTGCTTAGGTAGGAGCATGTACTGGGGTTTTATTTCAAGTTTCACAAAGAAAGAAGCTCCTGAGCAAGTCAGTTCGAAGACTTCTTTCTTGGTAGAGATAAAAGTGATAAAATGAACTATGGGTTACAGAGTCTCAGCAGCCAGGCAGCTGGGGGGAAACCATAACTTTCCAGAAAAAGATTACTCAAACATTATATCAGGATTGCTGATTACGTCCCGGAACAGACTGTAAATTACCTCAGCCCTAAAAGTTCTCTTCCAGATTAAGTTTGGGACAATTTGCTTTCTCAAGACCTGAAAAAAGAGAGCTTTGATTAAAAAAAATAGAAGAAAGAAAGAAAGAAAAAAGAGAAGAAAAAAAAATGGCAGCTGTTTAATCCAGATTACAAACTGCTTTTTTTTTTTTTTTTTTTTGAGACAGAGTCTCACTCTGTCACTCAGGCTGGAGTGCAGTGGTGAGATCACGGCTCACTGCAGCCTCAACCTTCCAGGCTCAAGTGATCCTCCACTTTAGTCTCCCGAATAGCTGGGACTACAGGTGCATGCCACCATGCTTGGCTAATATTTTTATTCTAATTGGTTTTTTTTGTTGTTTTGTTTTGTTTGTAGAGACGGGGTTTCGCCATCTTGCTCATGGCTGGTCTTGAACTCCTGGCCTCAAGCTATCTGCCCACCTAGGCTCCCAAAGTGCTAGGATTACAGGCATGACCCACCATGCCTGGTCTGCGCAATCATTTACAAGTTAGTCTGATTTGGCTGATTGGTTTGATAGTAAGGACTGGCTTTGTCATTAGGTTATAGAACAGGCACTTTCCATTAACCGAACAAGCTAAATGAGCTGTGCCAAGATTCTGAAGCAATAAAAATAGATTTAAATTACCAGGGCGTGGTGGTGGGCACCTGTAATCCCAGCTACTCGGGAAGCTGAGGCAACAGAATCACTTGAACCCAGGAGGCAGAGGTTGCAGTGAGCCGAGATCATGCCACTGCACTCTAGCCTGGGCGACAGAGCAAGACTCTGTCTCAAAAAAAGAAAAAAATAGATGTAAGCCATGTGCATAATGTATAGTATACCAGAAATCAGATTCTTTGCACCTTTTTTTTTTTTTTGAGACGGAGTTTCACTCTGTCACCCAGGCTGGAGAGCAGCGGTGTGATCTCGGCTCACTGCAACCTCCGCCTCCCAGGTTCAAGCAATTCTCCTGCCTCAGCCTCCCGAGTAGCTGGGATTACAGGCGTCCACCACCACGCCCGGCTAATTTTTTTTTTTTTTTTTATTTTTAGTAGAGACAGGGTTTCACCTTGTTGGCCAGGCTGGTCTCGAACTGCTGACCTCAAGTGATCCGCCCTCCTCGGCGTCCCCAAGTGCTGGGATTACAAGTGTGAACCACGGCACCTGGCCCTTGCAACTTTTAAACCTATGATTTTACAAATATAAGACATCTATTTGAAACAGACGGAGGAAAATTTTACAATGAAAAATTTAAAAGACAAAATAGGTGAGGGGGTATATAGCTATTCAAAATTCTTTTAGGGCATATGTGAGCAAAAATGTCTGAACAAAACTGAAATACTACAATCACTGCCTTGACACAGGACTACGATTTCTATTGTTCCTGGGTGGGCGTCGGTCAGCATCTGCTTGAACACATTCAATGATGGGGAAATTACTACTTACCTGGTAGCTCAAAGCACTGTTTGAAAGTTCTGTTTGTCAAAATCTTCAACTAGCGTGGTTGAAAGCTGCCTCAGTTGTTTGCATTCACCCAATTGTGTCCTTAATTCCGCCCTGCTGAAGCAGGAGTACTGCCTCATCCACTGAGCAGGCTTTTGATGATTTGAAGATAAAGTCAGATATCCAGTCCTTCAATCATTCTTTATTAAATGTAATTTCTTGGCAGGGCACTATTCTTTGAAGATCTCTGATCTCCTACATCTAATTAACTCCTACCAATTCTTCCTTAACTCTCAACTTTTTTTTTTTTTTTTTTTTTTGAGACGGAGTCTGGCTCTGTTGCCAACTCTGGAGTGCAGTGGCGCAACCTCGGCTCACTGCAGCCTTTGCCTCCTGGGTTCAAGCGATTTTTCTGCCTCAGCCTCCCAAGTAGCTGGGACCACAGGTGTGCACCTCGCCCAGCTAATTTTTTTTTTTCTTTTTTTTGAGACGGAGTCTGGCACTGTCGCCCAGGCTGGAGTGCAGTGGCGCGATCTCGGCTCACTGAAACCTCCGCCTCCCGGGTTCAAGCGATTCTCCCGCCTCAGCCTCCCGAATAGCTGGGATTACAGGTGCCTGCCACCACACCCAGCTAATTTTTTGTATTTTTAGTAGAGACGGGGGTTTCACCGTGTTGGCCAGGCTGGTCTCGAACTCCGGACCTGAGGTGATCCTCCCGCCTCCGCCTCCCAAAGCGCTGGGATTACAGGTGTGAACCACCGTGCCCGACCCCTCAGCTCTCAGCTCAGTGTCGCTTCCTGCAATGTGTCCATTCTACACAGGGAAATGGCAGACAGCAGCAGGTAAAAAAAAAATCACAGCCTTTCCTCATACTGCTTGGCCTTTTTTTGTTTTTTAAATTCTGAAGAAAGCCATCTCCTAGCACTTCCACCTACATTTCATTGGCTGCAATGTGTCACCTGGCAACCCTTAGCTGTAAGGGAGTCTGGGAATTCTAGTATTTTGCTTTCCAGTTTCTCTAGTAGAAAAGTGTGTTTCTCATGTGTGTAAAGTGAGCAAAGTGATAAAGCATATATTCTAAAAAGTAATTTGGGGCTGGGGGCAGCGGCTCTTCCCTGTAATCCTAGCACTTTGGGAGGTCAAGGTGAGAGGGTTGCTTGAGGCCAGGAATTTGAGACCAGCCTGGGCGACACAGTAAGACTCTGTCTCTACAAAAAATTAAGAAAATAGCTGGGCATGGTGGCACATGCCTGTAGTCCTAACTACTTGGGAGGCTGAGGCAGGAAGATTCCTTGCACCCAGGAGTTTGAGGCTACTATTGTTGTGCCACTGCACTCCAACCTGGGTGACAGAGCAAGACCCTGTCTTTAAAAAAACTAAATAAATAAATGAAAAGAAAAATAAAAAGTAGGCCAGGTGCAGCAGCGCACGCCTGTAATCCCAGCACTTTGGGTGGTCAAAGCAGGAGGATTGCTTGAGCCCAGGAGTTCGAGACCAGCTTTGGCAACATGGCAAGACCCCCGTCTCAATTTAAAATTTTAAAAACCAATAAAAGTAAAAAGTAATTTGGAAGACTGTGAGGTAAACCAAATAATCAACTAACAAAGTAGTTACTTAAAAAAACAAAACAAGCTGGGTGTGGTGGCTCATGCCTGTAATCCCAGCACTTTGGGAGGCTGAGGCAGGCAGATCACGAGGTCAAGAGTTCGAGACCAGCCTGGCCAATATGGTGAAACCTCGTCTCTACTAAAAATACAAAAATTAGCTGGGCATGGTGGCGCGCACGTGTAGTCCCAGCTACTCGGGAGGCTGAGGCAGAAGAATCGCTTGAACCCGGGAGGTGGTGGTTGCAGTGAACCGAGATTGTGCCACTGCACTCCAGCCTAGGCGACAGAGTGAGACACCATCTCAAAAATAAAAATAAAAATAAAAATAAATAAACAAAAATAAAAAACAAAACAAGGCTAGGCTCAGTGGCTCATGCCAGTAATCCCAGCACTTTGGGTGGTCAAAGCAGGAGGATTGCTTGAGGCCAGGAGTTCAAGACCAGCCTGCACAACACAGTGGGACCCTGTCCCTACAAAAATAAATAAATAAATAAATAAAAATATAAATAAAAATAAAAACAAGCCCTCCAAAAACCTTTGACAGTGTGTAAAGCTATGCAATTTTCTAATTGTGTTAAAGTAAAAGCAGTTCACAAAAAATTCAGACTATAAAGAAATAAAAAGTAGTATATATGGCCTAACATTACTTTGTTCTTAAAATTTTCCAGTGACTTTTCTTCCCACTTCCAACTCCAACTGCCCTATTCCAGAATGTCAAATGATTGTGACTTGCAGGTTTTCTAATCAGCACGTAAGTCGGAAATTCTAAAAATACATTTTAAATTGTGGATCACACCATTACATGACTGTCTATAGAGCCATTTAATTTTGAAGGCAAGTTAATTTTAAAAATACTTACACACAAATGTTCAGTTAATTACGCTTAAGACAGTTTTATTCTGGTGATTCAGCATGATTTTTTTCAACAAATTAGGTACTTTGTCTGCTTTGTGGAACATTGGCAGTTTCATTTCCTGTTAAGGAAGCTATCATCAGAACTCAGATAAACCTTTGCCTTTACTATTTGAGTACTGAAAATAAACAAAGAATATAAAACACACATATAGGCTGGGTGCGGTGGCTCACACGTGTAATCCCAGTACTTTGGGAGGCCAAGGCGGGTGGATCACTTGAGGCCAGGAGTTTGAAACCAGCCCGGCCAACATGGTAAAACCCCATCTCTACTAAAAATACAAAAATTAGCCAGGCATGGTGGCACATACTTGTAATCCCACTTACTTGGGAGGCTGAGGCAGGGGAATCGCTTGAGCCCAGGAGGCAGAACTAGCATTGAGCCGAAATCATGCCACTGCACTCCAGCCTGGGTGACAGAACAAGAGTCCGTCTCAAAAAATAAAATAAAATAAAAAATAAAACACACGTATATACTTGGGGACAGAAACATCAAATATGTTTTCTGGATGATTTAAAGGTTTAGAAGGGGATTATTTGTTCTAAATAAAAAAAAATCTTTTAATATGAATTATTTATATGGAAGACTTCTTTTTGAAGCTGTTGTGGCTGATGCTGTTGGATTCATGTCTAACTTGTTTCATTTTATAAAACAGAATCATATCATCATCATAATCTATACACTCCCACCTGTACTCTTAGGGGGCAGTCTGGGGTGGTTCCTAGGGTAACAGGCCCAATTATTCCAGTATACGTTGCATACAGTACCCTAACAACTTTTAGGAAAGGTTTTCATTATTAGTGCTTTGTTTTAGAAAAAGTCCAAAACAAGACCTAATGAAGAGTCCAAAGGATAAGGAAGATGAAGAGAAAGAGAAAGCGCTGAAAAGTAGAATCACATGATTTGCAAGTAGGACAAGGAAAGCGAGCAGGAAAAAAAACAAAGGAGTTGTCAGAACCTGTGGGGAAAATGTGCTGAACAGCAAGGGCTGAGAAATGAGCAACATACTAAACTTTTTTTTTTTTTTTTTGAGATGGAGTCTCACTCCTGTTGCCCAGGCTGGAGTGCAGTGCCGATATCTCGGCTTACTGCAACCTCCATCTCTTGAGTTCAAGTGAAGCTCCTGCCTCAGCCTCCTGAGTAGCAGGGATTAGAGGCACCCACCACCACGCCCGGCTAATTTTTTGTATTTTTAGTAGAGACGGTTTCACCATGTTGGCCAGGAACTCCTGACGTCAGGTGATCCACCCGCCTCGGCCTCCCAAAGTGCCCCCATTTCTCTTATTCGTTTGGAGAACTCCTCTACTGCTTGCATGGTTACCTGGTAAAATGATCAGTCACGATGCCCTGCCTCTCTCCAAGACCCTCCCAAAGAGTTGGCTCAGGGCTGGGCGAACTGGGCCAAGCCAGGATTTCATGGCTAACACTATTTCACAATAGTTCGCAAGCCGGAGGCTGTAGCCTGGGACTGTTGGCTGTCATCTTCCTTGCCTTGAGGGTGCGCCTGCTACAAAATGCAGCTGAAGGGTGGCAGAATACTCTATGCCAAAATATGCCACCATGACGTAAGGATTACTTCAAGCTAAAGGCACTTGAAAAACAGCAGATACAAGAAGGGCATTCTAATCTCCCCTTTGCTTCCTGCAAACAGGAGAGAGAAACTCCCACGTGAACATGCCCTCCCTGTACCAGGAAAAAAGTAACATTCTTCCCTGGGGAGTCACAGCTCTGAGAATCCTGTACAAACATACTTTGTGAAACTAATTCTTACCTTCCTTTAACAAACTCCCCACATAATTTAGTTACTTTTCCACAATTGCCTCTCTTTGTTCAACCTAATACAAAAGCCTGTTGGTTTTGTCACTTCTTTGGGTCTTCATTTCCTTACCAGGGCTCTTGAGTCACATAAAACTTACATTAAATTTGTACGCTTTTCTCCTGTTAATATACTTTATGTCAATTTAATTCTCAGGCCCAGCCAGGACACTAAGAGAAGAGAGTTTTGCCTCTCCTGCACATTCAAGACCTGTGGGAATCTGAGCCAAGCATTGACATAACAGCGCAGCAGCAGTTTATGATGTCTCCCTTTCCTTTCCTTTCCTTTTTCCTTTCCCCTTTCCTTTTCTTTTTCTTCTTTCTTTCTTTCCTTTCTTTTTTCTCTTTCTCTTTCTCCTTCCTTCCTTCCTTCTTTCCCTCCTTCCTCTTTCCTTTCTCCCTCCCTCCTTCCTTTCTTTCTTTCTTTTTTTTTTTTTGATACAGAGTTTTGCTCTTGTTGCCCAGGATGGAGTGCAGTGGTGTGATCTCAGCTCACTGCAATCTTTGCCTCCTGGGTTCAAGCGATTCTCCTGCCTCAGCCTCCCGAGTAGCTGGGATTACAGGCACCCGCCACCATGCCCAGCTAATTTTTGTATTTTTAGTAGAGATGGGGTTTCACCGTGTTGGCCAGGCTGGTCTTGAACTCCTGACCTCGTGATGCACCTGCCTCGGCCTCCCAAAGTGCTGGGGATTACAGGCTTGAGCCACCATGCCCAGCCTAAATTTGATTTTTTTTTTTTTTTTTTGAGACGGAGTCTCGCTCTGTAGCCCAGGCTGGAGTGCAGTGGCATGATCTCGGCTCACTGCAAGCTCCGCCTCCTGGGTTCACACCATTTTCCTGCCTCAGCCTCCCGAGTAGCTGGGACTACAGGCGCCCGCCACCACACCCGGCTAATTTTTTGTATTTTTAGTAGAGACGGGGTTTCACCGTGTTAGCCAAATGGTCTCGATCTGCCTGCCTCGGCTTCCCAAAGTGCTGGGATTACAGGCATGATCCACCACGCCTGGCCAATTTGATTCTTTTCTTATGATAGAAACTATAATACAGCGAGAATGTTTTTCTTTTTCTTTTTTTTCTTTTTTTGTTTTTTGAGATGGAGTCTTGCTCTGTCACCAGTCTGGAGTGCAGTGGCACTATCTCGGCTCACTGCAACTTCCGCCTCCAGGGGTCAAGTGATTCTCCTGCCTCAGCCTCCCGAGTAGCTGGGATTACAAACACCTGCCACCACGTTTTTAGTAGAGACGGGGTTTCACAATGTTGGCCAGGATGGTCTCAATCTCCTGACCTCGTGATCCACCCACCTCGGGCTCCCAAAGTGCTGGAATTACAGGCATGAGCCACTGCGCCCAGCTGGGAATGTTTTTCTAATACGTGATTAAATAGGCGGCTACTCCAGGAACAACATTTACTGCACATAACTTACATTGTCTTGTTTAATCTGTACAAGCAATTTATGAGGTAGATGTGTAAGTTTATGACCTTGGAATGTTGAACCGGTTGTAGACAGATGAAAACAAGTACCTCTGACTCCAAATTCTGTGTAAGAGAATGACTGCCCATGGCCAGGCACGGTGGCTCAAGCCTGTAATCCCAGCACTTTGGGAGGCCAAGGTGGGCGGATCACCTGAGCTCAGGAGTTCCAGACCAGCCTGGCCAACGTGGCGAAACCCCGTCTCTACTGAAAATACAAACATTAGTCAAGCGTGGTGGCAGATGCCTGTAATCCCAGCTACTTGGGAGGCTGAGGCAGAAGAATCGCTTGAACCCGGGAGGTGGAGCTTGCAATGAGCCGAGATCGCGCCACTGCACTCCAGCCTGGATGGCAGAGCAAGAATTTCTCCCCCCAAAAAAAAAGAAAAAGAAAAGAAAACGACTGCCCATAAAGACTCCTCTTCACCCCCTCCCACCAGCTAATAAGCAAACATGTACCATCATATCATTATATCCAGAATCTAAGGGGTAAAGGGCATTCAAGGACGAGGCCTTACATGCTAAACAAACTGTGACAAATTCTCCACTTGAGTCTTGTCAAATAGATTTCCCTAGCAGCAAGATATGTGACTCAGTGTAGGAAAAACTAACCACTGGTGCAGAACACACATTTGCTTAGAAAGCCTTAGGCCAACCTTAATTACCCTGCCTAAGAAAGAGAGGCCTCCACAGGGGGCGGGGAGGAGGGAAAACAAGCTAGCTGTTGGACTGGAAGCTTCCAGAACCACAGCTGTAGCCCTTAACAGGATAGCTGACCTGCGCCTTTCATTTGCTTTGACTTCATGTATGAGTTTAATTCCAAAGTTGCAAATAACAGGAAATGAACCAGTGTTAGCCAGTTAACATCAAAGGTAGAAGGAGACCAGCAGGCGGACTGTTAAAAGAATTAAAAGAGTAAACATTCCGGTGAGTCATTAGCTTTCAATACTCACTAAAACCACTAGAAGCAAAACTGCGTGGGAACCTACAACTGGACACTCCAAGTAAGAGCCTACCTGGAGGCCGGGCACGGTGGCTCACTGCTGTAATCCCAGCACCTGGGGAAGCCGAGGCGGGCGGATCACGAGGTCAGGAGTTCAAGACCAGCCTGGCCAGGTGTGGTGGCTTGTGCCTGTAGTCCCAGCTACTCAGGAGGCTGAGGCAGGAGGATTGCTTGCACCTGGGTGGCAGAGGTTGCAGTGAGCCAAGATCGCACCACTTGCACTCCAGCCTGGGTGACAGAGTGAGACTCCAACTCAAAAAAAAAAAAAAAAAAAAAAAAAAGCCTACCTGGAGCTCTTTGAAACATGCAAAGTTCTGGCCGGGCGCAGTGGCTTACGCCTGTCATCCTGTCATCCCAGCACTTTGGGAGGTCAAGGCACTGCTTGAGGCCAGGAGTTCGAGACCAGCCTGGCCAAAATGGTGAAACCTCGTCTCTACTAAAAATACAAAAATTAGCTGGGCCTGGTGGCGCACGCTTGCAATCCCAGGTACTGGGAGGCTGAGACAGGAGAATCGCTTGAACCCAGGAGGCAGGGGGTTGCAGTGAGCCGAGATCACACTACTGCACTCCAGCCGGGGTGACAGAGTGAGGCTGTGTCTCAAAAAGCAAAACAAAAAAAGAGATTGGACCGTGTGTGTGTGTGTGTGTGTGTGTGTGTGTTTTGAGACAGAGTCTCCCTCTGTCACCAGGCTGGAGTGCAGTGACACGATCTCGGCTCACTGCAACCTCTGCCTCCCAGGTTCAAGCAATTCTCCTGCCTCAGCCTCCTGAGTAGCTGGGACTACAGGCGCCCGCCACCATGCCCAGCTAATTTTTGTATTTTTAGTAGAGACTGGGGTTCACCATGTTGGCCAGGATAGTCTCGATCTCTTGACCTCATGATCTGCCCACCTTGGCCTCCCAAAATGCTGGGATTACAGGTGTGAGCCACCGCGCCCGGCCATGTGTGAGTATTTTAACAAACAATCAGAGTACTTTGGTGTAAAGGTGTAGCACAGCAGAGCTCGATCAAGAAGTTTTCTTTTTTTTTTTTTTTTTTCAGTTGGAGTCTCGCTCTGTCGCCCAGGCTGGAGTGCAATGGCGCGATCTCGGCTCACTGCAACCTCCACCTCCCGGGTTCAAGCAATTCTCCTGCCTCAGCCTCCCGAGTAGCTGGGATTACAGGCGCCTGCCACCTCGCTTAGCTAATTTTTGTATTTTTAGTAGAGACGGGGTTTCGCCATACTGGCCAGGCTGGTCTCTTGGCCAGGCTGGTCTCGAACTCCTGACCTTGTGATCCACCCACCTCGGCCTCCCAAAGTGCTGGGATTACAGGCATGAGCCACTGCGCCCAGCTAGAAGTTTCCTTCTTAACAGCACCATCTGTCTGAACAAAAGTATACATAATATTAGCCATAAAAATATGTAATGGTGGGCATGCAGTAGTTTTGTTTTTTGTCTAGTTTTATTTCACCTGTCTAATAATTAAAGAGAGCTCCAAGGGAGAAAAAAGTAGATTTCTAACTCCTCTTTATCTCTGAGAATTCATTCTAGTAGAGGAAATGAAGTTTGATGAGACCAAAAACAGTACAAAGTGAAAAATCATAGATTGAAAATGAAGTTAAATTTTGAAGAGTCTGATCTCAAAATGAAAGGCTCACTACTGGAAGGCTGCTATAATTTCATTTTGTAATTTCAATTTGATATAAATTCTGCTCCACCCATTTTTTTCTCATTGTGTGACAAAATATTGGTGTTTCGTTGACATACACTTCTTTTCCTTTTTTCTTTTTTTCTTTTTTTAGACAGAGTCTCACTCTGTTGCCCAGGCTGGAGTGCAGTTGCATGATCTGTGCTCAGTGAAACCTCGGCCTCCCGGGTTCAAGCGATTCTCCTGACTCAGCCTCCCAGGTAGCTGGGACTATAGGCACGTGCCACCACGCCCGGCTAATTTTTGTATTTTTAGTAGAGACGGGGTTTCACCATGTTGGTCAGGCTGGTCTCAAACTCCTGACCTCAGGTGATCCGCATGCCTCGGCCTCCCAAAGTGCTGGGATTACAGGCATGACCCACTGTGCCTGGCCTGACGTACACTTCTTAATCAACAAACAGATTAAAACTTACATATCTGAGTTAAAAACCAAAAGATGAAAACGGTATAGTGGTTCCTCAAAAAATTAAAAATAGAACTACCTGTTGGGTGTGGTGGCTCACACCTGTAACTCCAACACCTTGGAAGGCCAAGGTGGGAGCATTGCTTGAGGTCAGGGATTCAAGACCGGCCTAGGCAACATAGTGGGACTCCATCTTCATAAAAAAAAAATTAAACAATTAGCCAGGTGTGGTGGTGCACAACTGTGGTCACAGCTACTCAGGAGGCTAAGGTGGGAGGATCACTTGAGCCCAGGAGTTCAATGCTACAGTGATCCAAGATTGCATCACTGAACTCCAACCTGGGCAACAGAGTGAGACCCTGTGTCAAAATAATAAAATAGAATTACCATCTGATCCAGCAATCCCACTTCTGGGTATATAGCCAAAAGAACTGAAAGCAGGATCTCGAAGAGATATTTGCACACCTACGTTCATGGCAGCATTATTCACAACAGCCAAGAGGTAGAACCAACCCAAATGTCCACTGATGGATGAATGGATAAACAAAATGTGGTATTGTCAATACAATGGAATATTATTCTGCCTTAAAAAGGAAATCCTAGCTAGGCATGGTGGCGGCTCACGCCTGTAATCCCAACACTTTGGGAGGCCAAGGGAGGAGGATTGCTTGAGCCCAGGAGTTCGAGACTAGCCTGAGCAACATGGAGAGACCCCCATGTCTACAAAAAGTCAAAAAATAAAAAAGGAAATCCTGTCACATGCTACATCATGGATGAACCTTGAGGACATTCTGCTAAGTGAAATAAGCTCATCACAAAAACACAAATGCTGTCTGATTCCACTTATATGAGGTGTGTAGAGTAGACAAATTTGTAGAGACAGAGTTGAAAATAGTGGTTGCCAGGAGTTGGAGGGAGGGAGAAATGGGGAGTTATTTAATAGATACAGAGTTTCAGTTTTGCGAGATGAAAAAGTTCTGGAGATCTGTCTCACAATTTGCATATAGTTAACCCTACTGAAATATATACCTTAAAATGGTTAAGATGGTACGTTTTATGTGTTTTTTACCACACACACAAAAAATCTTGGTTTCAAACATCAGAAACAGAATTTAGGTAACTTGAGGGAAGAAAATTTTGGAAGCCTATCTGACCACTCACAGAATCTCTGGGATGACTAAAGATCCAAACTCAGCCCGTAAGAACATGAAAGGCTGAGAATCAAGAAATGGGATGTTCCCTTGAAGTCTGAGAGATTTGCATGTTCCCTTGACTGGGAAGCAGCCAGTAATAAATCTCAGGTTTGCAAATATGGTGAGAAAAAAATTAGAAAAGAGGAAGCCTGAGCTGAAAGAAGTCAAAGGGTTTAAGCAGCAGGCGCACCCCGCTCTAAATTAGGGACGGGAAGAGACGTGCAATCACAGATTATGAAACAATGAAAGGCAGAGGATGCAATCGTACTCCTAAAAGATCTTCCATTGTAACATAAGTATTTTGATCTAAGTCTGAGTCTGTTCTCATTGTATTAAAAAAAAAAAAGTCCCTCTTTGGCGGGGGCTAAAAACAAAATCTGATTCATATTGAATTTCTTCCCAAAAGTTACACAAAGGGAAGTAATAATGCCAACTGTGAGAATTGAAGTGAAAATCAGATCTCAGCCCAACCAGAAAAACCAATGGGAACAATAGACAATAACTGTGACTCTAATGAAATTCATTTCTCAGCTGAAGGCACTGAGCCGATGTTTCTCTTGCTCTATTCTTAGTACTAAATCGAACTTTTTCCCCTTCAGGGAAACAGCTCCCTTCAGATTTAAACAATAGATATTCACACTGCATTCCATATTTGATGGGTTCTCAGTGTTGGCTAAAATGTCATAACCTCCTCTCTTCCCCCAACAAGATATGACCCACATTTCCTCTCTTCGATGGGGGTCCCAGCTGTTTTAAGGACATGCGTGTGTAGAGTTGGAGTAAGCGGCCTCAAGAGCAGTGCTGATAGAGTGGGCAGGCCCAAATTTGGGAAATGGGTAAAACCTGTAAAAATAGTCTTGCAGGTTTAACCCAATTGCAGGCTAAAATGAGAATTTATGACAACAGAAGGCAGAGATGACACCTATACCTATATTCCTTTGTTTGTATAGTAATTTATTTTCCTTTTTTTTTTTTTTTTTTTGGAGACGGAGTCTCTATAGCTCAGGCTGGAGTGCAGTGGCACAATCTCTGCTCACTACAACCTCTGCCTCCTGGGTTCAAGCCATTCTCTTGCCTCAGCCTCTCGAGTAGCTGGGATTACAGGCACGCACCACCATGCCCAGCTAATTTTTTTTTTTTTTTGTATTTTTAGTAGAGATGGGGTTTCACCATGTTGGCCAGACTGGTCTTGAACTCCTGACCTCAAGTGATCTGCCCACCTCCGCCTCCCAAAGTGCTGGGATTACAGGTGTGAGCCACCGTGCCCGGCCAGTAATTTCTATCTTATGGAAAATACCTGATTAAACAGGACCTATGGTTGCAAGTGAGAGAAAGCAACTCAAACTAAGCAAAAATAAATAAATAAATAAGTGAATAAAAAATAAAGCCAGGCACAGTGGCTCAAGCCTGCAATCCCAGTGCTTTGGGAGGCCAAGGCAGACAAATCACGAGGTCAGGAGTTCAAGACCAGCCTGACCAACATGGTGAAACCCCATCTCTACTAAAAATACAAAAATTAGCTGGGCGTGGTGGTGCATGCCTGTAATCCCAGCTACTCAGGAGGCTGAGGCAGGAGAATCACTTGAACCTGGGAGGTGGAGGTTGCAGTGAGCCAACATCGCACCATGGTACTCCAGCCTGGGCAACAAGAACGAAACTCTGTCTCAGAAAAAAAAAAAAAAGGAATGTGTTTGGTCCAAACAACTGGAAAGTCGTTGGATCTGACTTTAGTCATGATTAGATCCAAGAGTAAATAGTCACCAGGCTCTTGTCATTCCATCCCTTGATTATGGAGGAGGAATACAGTCAAACTCATCCAAAGCACATGGAATATATTTCTCAGTGGAAAGAAGGCTTATCAGATGAAGAGGAAATGAGTCCTGGGAAGACAAAAACAGCAAATATCCACCAGACTGCGAGATTTTGAAGATTAAAAACCATGTCAGGCTGGGCACGGTGGCTCATGCCTGTAATTCTAGCACTTTGGGAGGCCGAGGTGGGCGGATCACCTGAGGTTGGGAGTTTGAGACCAGCCTGGCCAACATGGAGAAACTGTCTCTACTAAAAATACAAAATTAGCTGGGTGTGGTGGCACATGCCTGTAATCCCAGCCACTCGGAAGGCTGAGGCAGGAGAATCGCTTGAACCCGGGAGGTGGAGGTTACCGTGAGCCAAGATCACGCCATTGCACTCCAGCCTGGGCAACAATAGCGAAACTGTCTCCCCCCCCAAAAAAAAGCTATGTCTTTTTTTTTTTTTTTTTTTTTTTGAGATGGCGTCTTGCTCTGTTGCCCAGGCTGGAGTGCAATGGCGCGATCTCGGCTCACTACAACCTTCTCAGCTAATTTTTGCATTTTTTTGTAGAGACGGGGTTTCACCATGTTGGCCAGGCTGGTCTTGAACTCCTGACCTCTGGTGATCTGCCCACCTTGGCCTCCCAAAGTGCTGGGATTACAAGCATGAGCCACCACACTCGGCTAAAAACCATGTCTTAACGTTTCATCTCCAGTTCTATGCCTGCAATTTACTGACATTCAGTAAGTGTTTGCTGAATGAATAGGACAAGTATATCTGGTATCTTTATACTGAACACATCAAAACGAGCTCATTCCCTAAATGCAAAGGGAATGAGGGAATGAACTGGATTTCCTAGTGACCATGTCCACACTGGGTTTTAGGCTGTTGTGGTATAGACTTTAGCTGGCTACCATATCTCTACTCTCTAATTCTCTCTCAAATTAAAAGAATCCCAGTTTTTTTACTTAGCATATTGCCTCCCAGCTGAAAGACTACATTTTTCACACTCTATTGCAGCCAGGTTAAGTTACAGTCAATGAGTAAGCTGAAGTATTGGGTGGAAATTTGGGGAAGTCTTGGAAGGGAGGTGGCACATACTCCTTCCTCTCTTCTTCTGTTCTGCTTCTTGGAACTATGATGTGATGGCTGGAGCTCCAGCAATCATTTTAGACCTTAAAGATGAAGACTATACCCCAGGAATGGCACTGTGAAAAGCTGAAACAAACCTGGGTCCCTTATGTCCCTGGAGCTGTCATACCAGTCCTGGACTGCTTACGTATAAACTTCTTTTATTTGAGAAATAAATTCTGTATTTTTGCCATGAGTTTTAAGGTCTCTATTACTCATATCTGAACCCATTCCAAACTGATACAGCTGTGGTCTCCAAATATACAGAACTAAGGGAGAGGTCTCAGACCCCACAGTCCCTCTCCCCTTCCCCTCCTCAAAGCATGAAACCCAGTCTATGAAGAGTACTAGTCCTCTACCTCCCAAAGGCATCCCAGCTTGGACTGCTGTCATGATCTCTTCCTGTGTAACTGAAGGCATCCTCCCAGTTCCTGACTCCTCTTCCCTGCTTCTAGGAGCCACTGCAGTGCCATGGTGCTTCCTAAAGATTCCCCTTGCCGGACGGGCGTGGTGGCTCACGCCCATAATCCCAGCACTTTGGGAGGCCGAGGTGGGCGGATTACCTGAGCTCAGGGGTTCGAGACTAGACTGGCCAACATGGTGAAACCCCGTCTCTACTAAAAATACAAAAATTAGCCGGGCATGATGGCAGACACTTGTAATCCCAGCTATTTGGGAGGCTGAGGCAGGACAGTCGCTCGAACCCTGGAGGCAGAGGTTGCAGTGAGCCAAGATCACGCCACTGCACTCCAGCCTGGGCAATAGCGCGAGACTGTCTCAAAACAACAACAACAAAAAACAAAACTAAAAAAAAAAAAAACAAGCATCTATTACGCTCAGATTCTGTGAGTCAGTAATTCCATCACGGCACAGCAGCAGGGACAGGTTCTCACTGCTTATAACATCTCAGCTGGAAGATTTGAAGGCTGGGGACTGACATCACTAGAAGGCTCACACCGTCACAGAGCTGCTGGGTGATGCTGCCTGTCAGTGGGTACCTACACCATTCCTCTCCATGGGGCCTGCATTTCCTCACAGAACGGTGGTTGGGTTCTGAGGGTGACAATGACAAGAGACAACCGGGTGGAAGATTATGACCTAACCTCAGAAGTCATGCAGTATCACTTCGGCTGCATCCAGGTCATTGTGGGGGAGGTCACTAAGGTCAGCCCATATTCTTTTTTTTTGTTTCTTGAGACAGAGTTTTGCTCTGTCGCCCAGACTGGAGTGCAGTGGCGCGATCTTGGCTCACTGCAACCTCCACCTCCCGGGTTCAAGCGATTCTCGTGCTTCAGCCTCCCGAGTAGCTGGGATTACAGGCACATGCCACCACATCTGGCTAATTTTTGTATTTTTAGTAGAAACGGGTTTTTGCCATGTTGGCCAGGCTGGTCTTGAACTCCTGACCTCAGGTGATCCACCAGTCTCAGTTTTCCAGAGTACTAGGATTACAGGCGTGAGCCACTGCGCCCGGCCAAGTCAGCCCATATTCAAAGGGAGGAAAATTAGACTCTACCTTTCGGTGGGAGGAATGGCAAGGTTCTACAAGAATATGTGGAACTAGAAATATTGCTGTGGCCAGCAGGTTTGGTGGTATATGCCTCAGGCTGAAACCACCTGGGCGTGTATTGGGACTCCCTCTGGGATAATGGCTTTGTCCATGGGTACAAATCACCTATAGGAGTATGAAAAACTGGCCACAACTCCAGTCCTTGCAATTACTAATTTTCAGTAGATGATCAGGTGGTAATGAACACATGGCTGTCTTTCATTTAGGACTGACCCATTCAGACCTAGTAAACCCCTCGGGGGGAAGAGAGGGAGCCAGAGAGAGAGAGAGAATATGAAACCGGACTGCCTACTAATTTGGGTATGTGTGTGTTTGACCAATTAATTTCATTACAGCAAAGTGACACTGGTACCTTAAGCTGGTCAAGAGGTCATACCTACTACAACTTTAATATACTAACTTGTGTGTCTGCCTGTCTCACAACCCAGATTAGAAACTCTTTTGAGGACAGGACCCATCTTATCTGGCTTCCCCAAAGGATTTCACGACGTGGCTCCTTGGAGCAAGGGATTTAAATTGCTCTGGCAATTTGCCTCACCCCTTCCTCCCAAGGGCTTTGGAATCACACAGCCCTTGATTTAAGTCTCAATTCTGCCACTTCGTGGCATGTGGCCTTAGATACAGTACTTAATTGTGCCAGACTTTAGTGTCTTCATCTCAGATTAACAGGATTAAATGAAATTATGTCCTGAATCTAGGAGGATGCTCGATACATGTTAGTTCCTTTCTTTCCCATACACGGATTCTCCCCACCCCACCCTTCCCCATTTACCTTATTTATTTCCCATGAGCCCTTCCTCTTCCCAACTCCTCAGGATTGTAATGCTCCAGGACTTTCCTCAGCCCTGCAGGTCTGCTTCCCACAGGGAGTTTCACTGCTTCAACTGCAGGTAGGAGCTGGAAGGCAGGAAGGAGCCAGGGTCCTCCTGACTGAAAGGAACGGGGAGCTGGGCTGCCCTGGGGTTAGGGGTGAGGTGAGTTGCTACAGCAAGTTATATCCCTTTCATTTATTGATCAAACAAATATTGATTGCCTCTCACCAGGTCCCATGCACTGTGCAAAAAGCTGGGGATACAGCGGTGGGGAGGAACCAGGTCTCTTAATCTTTGTAGACTTTTGGAATTTATATTGCTCATTAGCGTTTTGTTTGTTTGTTTGTTTTTGTTTTTGTTTTTTGAGACGGGGTCTCGCTCTGTCACCGAGGCTGGAGTGCAATGGCACGATCTTGGCTCGCTACAACCTCTGCCTCCCAGGTTCAAGCGATTCTCCTGCCTTAGCCTCCTGAGTAGCTGGGATTACAGACGTGCGCCACCACACCCAGCTACTTTTTGTATTTTTAGTAGAGACAGGGTTTCACCATGTTGGCCAGGCTGCTCTTGAACTCCTGACCTCATGTGATCCGCCCACCTCGGCCTCCCAAAGTGCTGGGATTACAGGAGTGAGCCACCATGCCCGGCCCTGCTCATTAGTGTATTGTATGTGTGGGCAGGTAGGGGAAGATGGGGTAGATAAAAGACTAACAAATAAAATATAATAGAGTGATAGCGCAACAAGGAAAACAAAACTACCTTCTGCTGGTTGGTCAGGACACACCCAAACAAAGGTGAATTTAGGTCAGACCTGGATGACAAGGAGCTAGCCTTGCAAAGTTGTGGGGGCAGACCTGTGCACTGCAAGATGCTCAGCAGCATCTCTGGCCTCTACCCACAAGATGCCAGTAGCATGCCCCTCCTAAGGTGACACAACCCAAAATGCCTAGGGGACACGATGGCCTGACTGAGAACCACTGGGCTAAGGCAAGGGCATTCCTGGCAGGAGAAACCAGCAAGTGCAAGGAAGGAAGAAGGCCCCAGCCTGCCTGGCCTCACCAGCTCCCGCTGCCCTGCCTGCTAGGTGAATCTGTCAACTGTGGCAAAGTAGCAATTGATGCTCAGAGTGGAGAGGAGTAATAAACCAGGAAGTGAGACTGGCCAACTGGGGGTGAATACTTCCTGGTTCAACACTTCAGCTGTGGGCTGCTGGTCTTCCCCACTCACAGTCTGAGACTGAGGCCAGACAGTCTCTGAATACATCAGGGCACACAGTCAAGTAGGTACCATGGGTGAGTCTGGGCTATGTATTGCTTCCCTGAAGAGGACTCCTTGCTGCCCAGGGAACTCAGAGAAGGGCCAGGCAGTCACTTTTCTATCATTTGAGACCAGATTTTTTTTTTTTTTGGAGACACAATCTTGTTCCGTTGCCCAGGCTGCAGTGTAGTGGCATGATCTCTGCTCACTGCAACCATCTGCCTCCCGGGTTCAAGCGATTCTCCTGCCTCAGCCTCCCAAGTAGCTGGAACTACAGGGGTGCATCAGCATGCCTGGCTAATCTTTTTATAATTTTAGTAGAGATGGGGTTTCACCATGTTGGCCAGGCTGGTCTCCAACTCCTGACCTCAGATGATCCCCTGCCTTGACCTCCCCAAGTGCTGGGATTACAGGCGTGAGCCACTGCGCCTGGCCGAGACCAGATTTTTAGTTGCTTTTAGCAGCTGCCTTAGTTACTGGAAAAAATAAATCCAAACAACTCTAACTCAAATTTATATCCTGTCAATTCATTATCTCCATCATTGGTTTCCTAGAAATAGGTAATGAAATTAAATAAGCCATGAACAGATAAACAATTGAGCCAGTACCACCTGAACTCTCTAAGTATATTTTGATTATACCTTGAGGATGTTCTCATTTAGAGACTATATGCAACTCTATATGGTACAGAAAAGGGTGCTGGGGCAGAGTTCAGATAACAGGGGTGCTGCTTGGGCAACGCAGGACAGTCTTTTTTTCATTATCTTATTATTGTAAAAAACAAAATTTGCCATCTTAGCTTTTTTTTTTTTTTTTTTTTGAGATGGAGTTTTGCCACCACATCCTGCCCATAATTTGTCTTGTGACTGGCTTAATTTCACTTAGCAACAAGTCCTCCTTTTTCATCCATATTGTAGCATGTGACAAGATTTCCTTCCTTTTTAAGACCAAATAACATTCCACTGTATACACATATCACGTGTTTATCCATTTATCTGTCAATGGACATTTGGGTTGCTTCCACCTCATTGCTACTGTGAACAGTACTGCTATGAACAGGGGTGTGCAAATACGCAGTTTTAAAAAACATCTTTGGCTGGGCGTGGTGGCTCTCGCCTGTAATCCCAACACTTTGGGAGGCCAAGGCAGGCAGATCACGAGGTCGAGAGATTGAGACCATCCTGGCCAACATGGTGAAAACCCGTCTCTACTAAAAATACAAAAATTAGCCAGGCATGGCGGCGCACACCTGTAGTCCCAGCTACTCGGGAGGCTGAGGCAGGAGAATCACTTGCACCCAGGAGGCAGAGGTTGCAGTGAGCTGAGATTGCACCACTGCACTCCAGCCTGGAGACAGAGCAAGACTCCGTCTCAAAAAACAACAAAAAACCATCTTTATTGAGATATAATTCACATATCATAATTCACCCATTTAAAGTGTACAATTCAATAATTTTCAGTACAGAATTGTGCAACCTCACTCCAAAAAGAAACACCATTAGAAGTCACTTCCCACCCCTCCATGTCAGTTTATGTGTCAGCTTGACTACAGTCCCCAGGTGATCAAATACTAATCCAGGAGCTTTGGTGAAGGTTATCCTGTAGATGTGATAAAAGTGCATAATGAGGCCGGGCGTTGTGGCTCACACCTGTATTCCCAGCACTTTGGGAGGCCGAGGCAGGGGGATCACTTGAGGTCAGGAGTTCGAGACCAGCCTGGCCAACATGGTGAAACCCCGTCTCTACTAAAATACAAAAATTAGCCGGGCGTCGTGGCACATGCCTGTAATCCCAGCTACTCAGGAGGCTGAGGCAGGAGAATCGCTTGAACCTGGGAGGCGGAGGTTGCAGTGAGCCGAGATTGGGCCACTGCACCCCAGCCTGGGTGACAGAGGGAGACTCCATCTCAAAAAAATAATTTAAAAAAATACAAAAATTAGCCGGGTGTGGTGGCACGCACCTGTAGTTCCAGCTATAGGTGAGGCTACATCTCAAAAAAAAAAAAAAAAAAGTCCATAATCAGTTGACTTCTATATAAGTGGGCCTGATTCAATCAGGTGAAAGACCTTACGAGCTGAACTGAGGTTTGCCTGAAGAAGAAATTCCATCTATGGACCACAGCTTCCACTCATGCCTGAAAACTCCAGCTGCCCTTTCTGCTTACCGGCCCTATGGATTTCAGACTTGCCTGGCCAGCCCCCACAGTCGGCTAAGCCAACTCCTTGCAATAAACCTCTCAAAATACATCTCCTACGTGTTCTGTTTCTCTAGTTGAACCCTGATTGATATGCTCCACCCTCCCCCAATCGTTGGAGTCTTAAGCAACTATGAATCTACTTTCTGTCTCTTTGTACTTGTCTATTCCATACATTCGAGATAAATGGAATCCTATACTATGTGCTCTTTTGTGATGGTCTTCTTTCACTTTAGCATAATGTTTTCAATTGTCATTGATGTGGCATGTATCAGTATTTTTTCTGAGACAGCATTTTGCTCTGTCACCCAAGCTGGAGTGCAGTGGTGTAATCATAGCTCACTGTAACCTTGAACTCCTGGGTTCAAGTGCTCCTACTGTTTTAGCCTCCTGACTGGCTAGGACTACAGGCATGTGCCACCACACCCAGCTAATTGTAATTTTGTAGAGATGCGGTCTCACTATGTTGCCCAAGCTAGTTTTGAACTCCTGGCCTCAAGTGATCCTCCCGTCTCAACTCCCAAAGTGTTGGGTACAGGCGTGAGACACCACACTTGACCAGTACTTCGTTCTTTTTTATGGCTGAATAATATTCCATTGTATGGAAATACATTTTGTTTATACATTTATCAGTTGATGGACATTTGGTTGTTTCTGTTGTGACTATGATAAATAATGCTGCTATGGCTGTCTATGTACAAGCTTTTGTGTGGACATGTGTTTTCATTTCTCTTGGGTATATACTGCAGTAAAGAAGAAATGCTGGGTCACATGTTTAGCATTTTGTGGAATTGCCAAACTGTTTTCTCCACATCCTTGTCAACACCTGTTCTTATCTTTTTTATCCTAGTGGGTATGAAATGGTACCTTGTGGTTTTCATGTGCATTTCCCTGATGACTAATGATGCTGAACAGCTTTTCATGGGTTTATTGGCCATTTGTATATCTTCTTTTTAAAAATGTCTGTTCAGGCTGGGCACGGTGGCTCATGTCTGTAATCCCAGCACTTTGGGAGGCCGAGGCGGGCAGACTGCCTGAGCTCAGGAGTTCGCAACCAGCCTGGGCAACACGGTGAAACCCCGTCTCTGCTGAAATACAAAAAATTAGCCGGGCATGGTGGCGTGTGCTTGTAGTCCCAGCTACTCAAGAGGCTGAGGCAGAACTGCTTAAACCTAGGAGGCACAGGTTGCAGTGAGCTGAGATCGTGCCACTGCACTCCAGCCTGGGTGACAGAGCGAGACTCCATCTCAAAAAAAAAAAAAAAAAAAGAGTCTGTTCAAATCCTCTGCTGAGTTTTGTTTTATTTTTTGAGAGGGAGTCTCACTCTATCGCCCAGGCTGGAGTACAGTGGCGTAATCTCGACTCACTGCAACCTCTGCCTCCTGGGTTCAAGTGATTCTCCTGCCTCAGCCTCACGAGTAGCTGAGAGTACAGGCGTGTGCCACCACACCTGGCTAATTTTTTTTTTTTTTTTTGAGACAGAGTTTCGCTCTGTTGCCCAGGCTGGAGTGCAGTGGCATGATCTCAGCTCACTGCAACCTTCACCTCCCAGGGATTCTCCTGCCTCAGTCTCCCCAATAACTGGGATTACAGGCGCGTGCCACCACGTTTGGCTAATTTTTGTATTTTTTGTAGAACAGGGTTTCACCATGTTGGTCAGGCTCATCTTGAACTCCTGATCTCAAATGATCCACCTGCCTTGGCCTCCCAAAGTGCTGGGATTACAGGCGTGAAACACCACACCTGGCCAATTTTTGTATTTTTAGTAGAGACGGGGTTTCACCATGTTGGCCAGGCTGGTCTTGAACTCCTGACCTCAGATGATCCACCCGCCTCGGCCTCCCAAAGTACTGGGATTACAGGCTTATGCCACTGCGCCTGGCCCTCTGCTCAGTTTGAATTGGGTTGTTTTCTTATTGTTGAGTTGTAAAAGTTCTTTAAATATTCTGTATATGCGAGCCTCTTATCAGATCTATGTATAAATATTTTCCTGTATTCCATGGGTTTTTTTCTTTATTACTTTTTTAATAGAAATGAGGTCTTGCTACGTTTCCCAGGTGGGTCTCGAACTCCTGGGCTCAAGCAATCCTCCCACCTCGGCCTCCCAAAGTGCTGTGATTACAGGTGTGAGCCACCGCATTCAGCTTGTTTTTTTAAAGAAAGGGTTTCATTGTCACCCAGGCTCATGGCCCACTGCAGCCTCAACCTCCTGGGCTCAAACAGTCCTCCATCAGCCTCCTGAGTAGCTGGGACTACAGGCGTGTGCTACCACGCCTGGCTAATTTTGATATTTTTTTGGTAGAGACAGGGTCTTGCTAAGCTGCCCAGGGTGGTTTCAAACTCCTGGGCTCAAGTGATCCACCTGCCTTGGCCTCCCTAAGTGCTGGGATTACAGGCACGAGCCGCCACACCCAACTGCCTTTTTATTTTCTTGATGGTATAATTTATAGCACAAAAGTTTCTAAATTTTGAGGTAGTCCAATTTATCTGTTTTGTCACCCGTGCTTTTGGTGTTGTATCTAAAAAACCACTGCCTAAGCCAAAGTCACGATTTACTCCTTTTCCAAGATTTATTCCTATACTGTCTTCTGAAAGTCTAACAGATTTAGTTACGACATTTAGGTGTATGATCCCACACAGACTTCTAAAAGTCTCACCTATTTGGTAGTGCTTTCCCAGGGAAATATTTATGGCACCACTAAGAAACAAACAATTAAACTATTGTGTTTAAAACAAAATGTGCAATGTGTGCTCTTTAGCATTCTGATCTAGGCTGAGAACAATATTTGAAATGAGCCAGTGCTCTCTCTGTAGGACAAATAAATGCTTTCATAAAGACGTCACTTTTGAATGGAGTGCAGTTTATGACCTATTTACTTATGAACCAGCCCAAACCGCTTGCCTCCATAGCGTGAGGGAAGGAAGAAAGACTCTACTGTGAGAATCAGGAAAAAAACCCAATCACTAATTTGGTCTAAACAAGGGAGCTTAGAGTTTTCTGTGGCTCTCAAAAACTACTTTCTCTTTGCTTGAAGAAGATGAATAAAAACAGTTTTTTTAATGTCTTGTGACCTGGAAATATTTAATGTAAATATAATGGTTCTTTTATTTATGTTCTTCTTCTAAAGCTGATGGCAAGATGGCATGACATAAAACAAACACCATCTTAACATGCTGTTTTGGGGGGTGGGTCCTCAACATTTGCTTAAAATGACTCAAAGGATTCAACATACATGTTCTCATGCCTTAGGTTTATCCTAACAAAGGATTCATGACAGGACCAGCAAAGGAAAAAGACACAGCAGAGTCTGGAGAAATCCACACACAGGCTTCCCACGCTTTCTCCCTCCCAACCCGGGAGGGCACACGTTGAGCACGCTCCCTTCTCCAGCAGCAAAACTGAAGCCACACGTGTGCAATGCTTCTGCCCAGAGAAGCCTATTAGAGATTCACCGCCAAAGCCTTTGTTTGTTTTGTTTTGTTTTGTTTTGTTTTGAGACAGAATCTCGCTCTGTCACCCAGGCTGAAGTGCAGTGGCATGATCACGGCTCACTACAGCCTCAAACTCCTGGGCTCAAGCGATTCTCCTGCCTTGGCCTCCTGAGTAGCTGAGACTGCAGGCGCGTGCCACCACACCTGGCTAATTTTTGTGTTTTTAGTAGAGACGGGGTTTCACCATGTTGGTCAGGCTGGTCTCAAACTCCTGGCCTCAAGTGATCCACCCGCCTCGGCCTCCCAAAGTGCTGGGACTACAGGCATGAGCTACCTTGCCCAGCCGGCACCAAAGGGTTTTATTGGAGGCTGGTCATGTAGGCATCTTCTGCCTAGCAATGACCAAAATTCACCAGATTCACAGAAGGAAGCCAGGCATTTGCCATAACTCACGACGTTTGCACAGTCTCTGTGACCTGATACAACAGGGCTTGGTGCCCTAGACTTAACGAGCATAGGGAACTTTTGGGAAGCCCAGTTTCCGAAAGGCCAACCCTGCAAGCAGGCCTTTTTGAAGTCAGCAGACTCAGGCTTGCTATGGTAACTCTCTTCTGTGTAGAGGTCACGTCATTCATGCAAGCTTGAATTTTATGTTTACTTAAGGAAACACTCAAACTTGATGTTTATTAATATTCTGAATTTGTAATTATTTCAGTGAGCTGAAGTTTATTCCTATCTATGAATTTTAAAAAGTAAGTATATTACTATAGTAAATACTGCCTAATGGCATGTTTAAGCTGCTAAGGAGCTAATTAAAGGACAGTGGCATAACTTATGAAAATTATATTATTAATTTTTTTTTGAGATGGAGTTTCGCTCTTGTTGCCCGGGCTGGAGTGCAATGGCGCAATCTCAGCTCACTGCAACCTCCACCTCCTGGGTTCAAGCGATTCTCCTGCCTCAGACTCCCAAGTAGCTGGGATTACAAGCATGTGCCACCATACCTGGCTAATTTTGTATTTTTAGTAGAGATGGGGTTTCACCATGTTGGTCAGGCTGGTCTCAAACTCCTGACCTCAGGTGATCTACCTGTCTCAGCCTCCCAACGTGCTGGGATTACAGGTGTGAGCCACCGCGCCTGGCCAATGAAAATGATATTATTAATTCTATATTAAACATATGTATTAAAGCAGGACATGCAGGATCTCGACTGGCACTACTCTTAGCCAGATGTTCAAATTCCTATTCATGGCCAGGCATAGTGGCTCACGCCTGTAATCCCAGCACTTTGGGAGGCTGAGGCGGGCAGATCAACTGAGTTTGGGATTTCGAGACCAGCCTGGCCAACTTAGTGAAACCCTGTCTCTACTAAAAATACAAAAAATTAGCTGGGTGATGGTGCATGTCTGTAATCCCAGCTACTTGGGAGGCTGAGGCAGGAGAATTGCTTGAACCTGGGAGGCGGAGGTTGCAGTGAGCCGAGATTGCACCACTGCACTCCAGCCTAGGCAAAAGGGCAAGACGCCATCCCAAAAAAAAAAAAAAAAAAAAAAAATCCTATTTACATGTGAAAGTAATAAGACATTAACTATTTTCCATATACAATAGCATTAATGAGCTAGAGGGATACATCAAGGGCTGCTCAAAAGCCCAACCCTGGGCTAATACTTGCTAGACTTGCTAGGGACAGAAGGTGTTCCAAGTGAAAAACAGTGATCACACAAAGAGAGCATGAGCTAAGTACTAACAGTAAAACCATCCATCTGAAGCCTGTGTTCCCTGTTTTACCAGGCTTGTTTCCTCTGATTACTTTTCTTCCTTACCTAAAAGAGTTAGTGTACACAAAAATTTTAAACTATTGCCTAGGTACATTCATATTTTACTTTTTTTTTTTTTTTTTTGAGACAGGGTCTTGCTGTCACCCAGGCTGGAATGCAGTGGCACAATCTTGGCTCACTGAAGCCTCAACTTCCCAGGCTGAAGTGATCGTTTCATCTCAGACTCCCAAGTAGCTGAGACTACAGGCGTGCACCACTACACCTAGTTAATTTTTCTTTTTTTTGAGATGGAGTCTCACTGTGTTGCCCAGACTGGAGTGCAGTGGTGCAATCTCAGCTCACCGCAACCTCCGCCTCCCAGGTTCAAGCGATTCTTCTGCCTCAGCCTCCTGAGTGGCTGGGATCACAGGTGCGTGCCACCATGCCCGGCTAATTTTTGTATTTTTAGTAGAGACAGGGATTCACCATGTTGGCCAGGCTGGTCTCGAACTCCTGACCTCAAGTGATTTGCCCACCTCGGCCTCCCAAAGTGCTGAGATTACAGGCATGAGCCACCGTGCCTGGACAATTGACTAATTTTGAAATTTGTTTTGTAGAGTTGGGGGTCTCACTATGTTGCCCAGGCTGGTCTCAAACTCCTAGGCTCAAGTGATCCTCCTGTCTTGGCCTCCCAAAGTATTAAGATTACAGGTATGAGCCACTTCTCCTGGCAACATTCATATTTTACACAAACATCCTTGGGTGTTTCTTTGCACAAGACCAAAATACAAAATCAGTATCTACCACAGATTGTACATTATGATAATGCTGCCTGTAACTACTCTGATTGTTTCATGTACTTACTTTGTCTTTGAATCTGAATTGTAAAAGGTATTTCTCTACCTGCCCACCATAACAGAGTATCTAGACCAGGCATTCAGTGAGTGCTTAATAAATCTAAGGGGGAGAAGCCATAGAGATTGAAGGCCTTTAGAGAGTTCCTCTTTTTTAGATTTGGAAGTTAGAAACAGAGACATGTACTCTGAGGTTGAGGACAAACAAATCAAATACCTATGCATATCCTATAGAGGTTGTGATTGAAACAGAATCAATGCAATTTTGAACTTTCAAGAATTCACACATTCACAATGTATATATCACTGCATTAGGTCAGCACTATGGGAACACTAAGAAGAAGGACACTTGTCCTGGCCTCAGGAAGATTACAGCCTACTAGGGGAGATCAGGTATGAACAAACAAGGGTAGAACATTCATGAAGCCATAAGAAATCTAGAATGTGATCTAGGAGTTCAGAGAGAAAAGGTTTTCATGTCTGGAAAGTCAGTTCTTCAGAAAGGTACCAGTGATGGTGAATTCAACAGAAGTACAAGTAAGTTTAAAAGGGTATCAAAGGGTACAGGCTTTTCCTACATCTCACATCCTGCACATAAATGAGTAACAAGAACAGAACGTGTCCCAACGGGAAAACAGCAATCACACAAAGAAGACTGTTAGTAGTAAGTTAAGCATCTTTAGGTCAGCAGGACCACAAAGAACCAGTAATACAACATGAGGAACGGAAAACAATACCATGTTTGTTTGGTAAGATAGAGAGGAAGTATGGAAAGGAGAGGAGGTACAAACAGGAGACAAGTGGGGTGTATGAGGAAGGAAAGGCTCCCAGGAGCACGATGCTTCCAGTTCTGAAGAGCACCTGCAAGGGGAACAACACACTAAGTGGTCTCTGCTTTTCTTCATAAAATGACACAACTTCCAATCCAGGGAAAGAGGTCCACCAACAGGCCACAGCTTCCCTCTTGAGCAATGGTATAACTGAGGGTTGTATTCCTGACAAAAGATTCAGAAAACGAATCAGCTTTTTTTTATTTTTTTGAGACAGGGTCTCACTGTCACCCAGGCTGGAGTGCAGTGGTGCAATCACAGCTGACTACAGCCTTGACCTCTGGGGCTCAAGTGATCCTCCCACTTCTGCCTTCTGAGTAGCTGGGACTACAGGAACACATCAGCACAACTGGCTAATTTTTGTATTTGTTGTAGAGACAGAGTTTCACCATGTTGGCCAGGAGGTGTCTTGAACTCCTGGGCTCAAGTGATCCACTCATCTCAGCTTCCCAAACTGCTAGAATTACAGGCATAAGCCACCACACCTGGCATTTTTTTTTTATTCCCCTTGGAGACAGGGTCTCACTGTCGCCCAGGCTGGAGTGCAGTGGCACAATCATGGCTCACTGCAGACTCGATCTCCTGGGTTCAAGTGACCCTGCTGAGTAGCTGGTACTATAGGCGCATGTCACTAAGCCCGGCTAATTTTTAGTTTTTTATAGAGATGGGAGTCTCTCTCTGTTGCCCAGGCTGGTCTCAAACTGCTGGGCTCAAGCGATCTTCCCATCTTGGCCTCCCAAAGTGCTAGGATTACAGGCATGAGCCACTGCACCTGGCTGAATCAGAGCTTTGACAAAGTGCCACAGACACAGAGACACCCAAAACCTTCTAAATTTTTTTTTTTTAAATGTGGAGAAATCTATCATATGCCTTCACTACAGGAAGGGCCCCAGTGGACGCATAGAATCAAAGTTTACAAAATAAATACAATACTTTTTTTTTTTTTTTCTGAGACAGAGTCTCACTCTGTGGCCCAGGCTGGAGTGCAGTGGTGCGATCTCAGCTCACTGCAAGCTCCTCCTCCCAGCTTCAAGCAGTTCTGCTGCCTCAGCCTCCTGAGTAGCATTATAGGCACCTACAACCACGCCCAGCTAATTTTTCTAGTTTTGAGTAGAGACGAGTTTTCGCCATGTTGAACTCCTGACTGCAAGTGATCCGCCTGCCTAGGCCTCCCAAAGTGCTGAGATTACAGGCTTGAGCCACTATACCTGGCCAAATACAAGAGTTTTAACACTAACTTCCTTGACTTTTGTAGAATTCGCTTCTAAATATTTTCATTATTTTTATTCGTGTCAATGTTACATGGGTACAGAGTTTCAAACAATTCCGCTGAGTCTGTTGTGAAAAACAAGTCCCATTGTCTCCCTCTCTCCATCCTTTTTTCTTTTTCTTTCTTTTAGTGATAGAGTCTTCCCCTACATTGCCCAGGCTGGTCTCAAACTCCTCCGCCATCCTTTTCTTACGTGCTAATGCTACATAAAAATCTCTTCCTGTCTTCCTGGGGTTTCAGGAGTTAGAGTTATGTATGTATTCACACATACCATTACCTGGAAGCCATTCTCTCATCATTTAGAAGGGATATGGGAGATAAATTAAACAGCTGATATTAAAAAGCTGATGCTTTTTCTGTAGTAAACAATGCATTTAAAATCACCCTCTGACCATACACAAATTTGGGGTTCCTCCTAACAAAATCCCAGTATTATGTCATCTAAGCATTTGAAGGGCTCACCATGACTTTGAGTGTGGAGAGCAGTCTTTGAATCCTCTATTTTTCTCCTTCTTTGCCTTTCCCTTGTTGTTCTATGTGTTCTCTACACCTATCAACAAATCGGCATTGAACAGTGAGTCTCACCAGGCATACCTGAGAGGAGAGAATTTACAGACTGACTATAGGGATACTGAGTCTTAAGACTTTTTTTTTTTTTTTTTTTGAGATGGAGTCTCACTCTGTCGCCCAGGCTGGAGTGCAGTGGCATGATCTCGGCTCACTGCAACCTCCGCCTCCCGGGTTAAAGCGATTCTTCTGCCTCAGCCTCCTGAGTAGCTGGGAGTACAGGCGCGCACCACCACGCCTGGCTAATTTTTGTATTTTTAGTAGAGACGGGGTTTCACCGTATTGGCCAGGCTGATCTGGAACTCTTGACCTCGTGACCCGTTTGCCTTGGCCTCCCTAAGCGCTGGGATTACAGGCATGAGCCACTGCGCCTGGCCTGAGTCTTAAGATTATTTCACAGGTTGTAGGCGGGCAGGAAAAAGAGTTACTTCCTTGGGTATTCTTCTGTCTTCCAGAGTCACAGCTAAAGACCAGCAACAAAACTCTATAGTCAGTTAAGATAAAGGCCCCTACATGTGAAACACAGATGACTCATTCTGCACTGCTAAGTGAATGAAAAGTAAAACACTTGCTTGTAAAAACAAACTTTTCTTCCACCCAGGCATTTCCTTGGCTATAACTTCATAAACATAAATAAGCCTGAACTTTGGTCACATCTAGAGTTTGACCTAACTGTATACCCTTAGTGTTATGTGCTGGTTAATTACAGCTTGAGCATCCCTAGTACAAAAATCTGAAATCCAAAACACTCCAAAATCCAAACATTTTTTGAACACAGACATGATGCCACAAGTGGAAAATTCCATATCTTACGTTGTGTGACAGGTTACAGTCAAAATATAGTGAAAACTGGCTGGGCGCAGTGGCTCACGCATGTAATCCCAGCACTTTGGGAGGCTGAGATGGGCGGATCACAAGGTCAGGACATCGAGAACATCCTAACACAGTGAAATCCCGTCTCTACTAAAAATACAAAAAATTAGCCGGGCGTGGTGGCGGGCGCCTGTAGTTCCAGCTACTCCGGAGGCTGAGGCAGGAGAATGGCATGAACCCGGGAGGTGGAGCTTGCAGTGAGCCGAGATCACGCCACTGCACTCCATTCTGGGTGACAGAGTGAGACTCTGTCTCAAAAAAAAAAAAAAAAAAAAAAAAAAAATATATATATATATATATATATATATAGTGAAAACTGGCCAGGAGCGGTAGCTCATGCCTGTAATCCCAGCACTTTGGGTGGCCGAGGTGGGCCATCACTTGAGGCCAGGAGTTTGGGACCAGCCTGGTGAATATACTGAAACTTCATCTCTACTAAAAATACAAAAAATTAGCTGGGTGTGGTGGCACATGCCTTTAATCCCAACTACTAGGGAGGCTGAGACACAACAATTGCTTGAACCCAGGAGGTGGAGGTTGCAGTGAGCCAAGAGCATGCCACTTTACTCCAGCCTGGGCAACAGAGTGAGACTCTCTCAAAAACAAAACAAAAACTCTCTCTCTCTCTATATATATACACACACACACACACAAAATTTAATGCACAAAAGTATTAAAAATATTCTATAAAACTACCTTCACCCTAAGTGTATAAGGTGCAAATGAAACAAATGAATTTCATGTTTTTAGACTTGGATCCCATCCCCAAGATATCTCATTATGTATATGCAAATATTCCGAAATCTAAAAAAATTCCAAAATCCAAAATATTTCTGGTCCTAAGCATTTTGGATAAGGGATACTCAACCTGTACTGACTTGAAAGTTGAACATATCAGAAGGGAAACAAAACATCAGACAGAAGGTTTACAGGGTGAAAACCAAAACCTGAAGCAAGTTTCTTTCAACCTCTGGTGAATGAAACCATGATTTCAAATACTTACTTTAAATGAAAATCAAGCCATAAGGAGAGTTTAGTCCCACAAATGTACTACCGGTCCCCTGACAGTGGTTTCTGCATTAGACTGGGTTGGTAAATTGAATTAAAAAGTCAAAACTTGGGCTGGGCACGGTAGCTCATGCCTGTAATCCCAGAACTTTGGGAGGCTGAGGTGGGTGGATCACCTGAGCTCAGGAATTTGAGACCAGCCTGGGCAACATGGCAAACCTTATCTCTACAAAAAATACAAAAACTAGCGGGGCATGGTGGCATATGCCTGTGGTCCCAGCTACGCAGGAGGCTAAGGTGGGAGGAGCACCTGAACCCAGGGAGGTCAAGGCTGCAGTGAGCTGTGATCGCGCCACTGCACTCCAGCCTGGGCAAGAGAGTAAGACCTTGCCTCAAAGAAAAAAAAGAAACAAAACAAAAGACTTGCCAAAATGATGAGTGCAAAGAGCATTCATTAAGATAAGGCAAGGTGGAGGCCGGGTGCAGTGGCTCACACCTGTAATCCCGGCACTTTGGGAGGCCGAGGCGGGAGCTCGGGACCAGCCTGGCCAACGTGGTGAAACCCCGTCTCTACTAAAAAATACAAAAATTAGCCGGGTGTGGTAGCAGGCACCTGTAATCCCAGCTACTTGGGAGGCTGACGCAGGAGAACTGCTTGAACCCAGGAGGCAGAGGTTGCAGTGAGCTGAGATCGTGCCACTGCACTCCAGCCTGGGCAACAGAGCGAAACTCCGTCTCCAAAAAAAAAAAAAAAAAAAAGACAAGGCCGACGGGCGCGGTGGCTCACGTCCATAGTCCCAGCACTTTGAGAGGCCAAGGTGCGTCCGTAGTCCCAGCACTTTGAGAGGCCAAGGTGGGTGGATCACTTGAGCTGGGGAGTTCGGGACCAGCCTGGACAACATAGCAAAACCTTGTCTCTACAAAAAAATTAAAAATTAGCTGGGTGTGGGGGTGCATGCCTGTAGTCCCAGCTACTCGGCAGACTGAGGCAGGAGAACTGCTTGAGCCTAGGAGGTCAAGGTTGCAGCAGCTGTGACCGTGCATGCCACTGCACTCCAGCCCGGGTGGGAAAAAAAAAAAAAAAGAGATAAGATGAGGAAAATATAACCCCTATCTATTACTTTTTCTGAATTCAAAGATTCTGAATTATATCTTTAGACTAAGAAAGATAAGTAATATTCACTGCATGGCCTAATTTTACCTGTCATTGATTTGCTATTTAACCTCGAGCAAGTCACATTTTTCCATCTGTATATGTGAACACAGGCATTTTGCCTACATTTTGATCTTTTTCTTTTTCTTTTTCTTTTTTTTTTTTAAGACAGGGTCTTGCTCTTTCGCCCAGGCTGGAGTGCAGCAGTGTGATCTTGGCTCAATGCAAGCTCCTCCTCCTGGGTTCAAGCTATTCTCCTGCCTCAGCCTCCTGAGTAGCTGGGATTACAGGCACCCGCTATCATGCCCAGCAAATTTTTGTATTTTTAGTAGAGACAACATAGTCACTATGTTGGCCAGGCTGGTCTTGAACTCCTGACTTCAAGCAATCTGCCCGCCTTGGCCTCCCAAAGTTACAGGCGTGAGCCACTGCGCCTGGCCTTCTTTTTGTTTTTTTTTTTTTTTGAGACAAAGTCTCACTCTGTTGCCTAGGCTGGAGTGCAGTGGATTGATCTTGGCTCACTGCAAACTCTGCCTCCTGGGTTCAGGCAATTTTTGTGCCACAGACACCCGAGTAGCTGGGACTACAGGTGTGCACCACCACGCCTGGCTAATTTTTGTATTTTTAGTAGAGACAGGGTTTCACCATGTTGTCCAGGCTGGTCTCAAACTCCCGGCCTTAAGTGATTCACCTGCCTCGGCCTCCCAAAGTGTTAAGATTACAGGCGTGAGCCACTGCACCGGGCCTAAAATGTTTTAAAGCAATGTTTCAATACTGAGTAAAAAACTAAATATGGGAGGTAATATCTTAGATAGGAGGCACTCAAATTATTGATTAATGACCTGAGCATGCTGACGTGTAGGCCATTTCTTCTTAATCTTCTCCAGATCAGGCAATTGCAAGGAAGAAACTCATGGAATCGCTACTTTCCAGAGGTGATGTGGGAGGCCAAGCCAAATGGAGAAAGCCTGAAATAATAGCATATTTATAATGCTATATAGGCATGGCTTTCATATATTTGAGTGAGTGGTATAGTAACACAAAAGTACTTTGGCATAAAAGGAAATAAAAGACTTCTGGGTGACTATGGAGAATATTCTAGGGACAAATTTGCTTCAGCTCATTAATCTGGTAACAATGCTCCCACTGTTCCTGCCATTTTGGCTCTCTTAAATATATATAACATGAATATGTGCATATCCATCTGTGTATTGCTATCTTACTGACTGCTATCAGTTCTGGAAGGTCAATGGTTAGGAATTCAATTGATGATACAAGTATACAAGGAAGACTTAGAGTTCCCAAATCTAAGTGAAATCTGGAAATTCTAAATTCTCTTTGACATTCTGTTCCCCTGCCATCCTTACTGGCTGGCTGGCTGACAAGTCAGAAGAGGCTCGTGCAGTGGGAATACAGAGTTCAATGAGCTGTGCATTCAGGGCCACAGAGGAGGAGAATACAAGCCATACACATACAGAGAACCCAAACACACACCACATCCCCATTCATCCACTGGCAGAGGACAGAGACTTCTTCATTCTGAATCTCCCACTGGCATTCAAGAATTGCAAGTTCTGTACAAACTAGGAGATGACAGCCACAACAAGGGGTCACTGTTACTGTTTCCTTTTATATGTCTTCTAATCATCGTCAGGGAAACTGTATTACTTACAAGTTTTGTTCCTTGTGCTGGTTATTGAAGCATCTCTCGGACTCCAGAGCTACTCTTCTATACTATGTGTTGTGGGGCCCAGACTCAGCAGGCTGCGAGCTGATACTTCCCTAAGAGTTACCTGTTGTCTTTAACTCACATACACCATCCATACCACACACACACACAAACATGCACCACACACACAAACCATGCATACATACACACCATACACACTTAGACCATCACTCAATGATATCGGATTTTTTTTTAACTTGGGTTTTAATTAGGTACATAAATAGCAACATGAGAACGAGAAGTTCTAAGGCTTGTACATTATCTCTAGGTGAAGGGATTCCAGATTAGTTTGCTTGTAGGATGATATCACAGAAGATAACAGAGGTCTGGTCTAGTTTTTCCTGAAGAAGAAAGCCAATTTAATACATTCAATACTGACTTCTATGCCATTTTTCTGTAGAAATACTGATTTATTCTATGGAGTTTCCAATGTTTACCTATAACTAAAAGAAAGGAAAGAAAAACATAAGTAACTGTGCCAGAAAAAATTTTGCATTATGAAAATTCTTCAGATTTAAATAGAGAAACCAGGCTGGGCGCGGTGGCCCATGCCTGTAATCCCAGCACTTTGGGAAGCCGAGGCGGGTGGATCACCTGAGGTCAGAAGTTCGAGACCAGCCTGCCCAACATGGTGAAACCCCGTCTCTACTAAAAATACAAAAAGATTGGCTGGACATGGTGGCAGGTGCCTGTAATCCCAGCTATGCAGGAGGCTGAGGCAGGAGAATCACTTGAACCCAGGAGACGGAGGCTGCAGTGAGCTGAGATCATGCCATTGCACTCCAGCCTGGGCGACAAGAATGAAACTCCATCTCAAAATAAATAAATAGAGAAACCGTAGAAAATATTTACATCACCATTATATGATCATAATAAACAAGAGCCAGAGAAAACTGTAATTATTCCCATTTTAAAGATAGTTACACTAAGAATCAGAAAGAAGGCCGAGTGTGGTGGCTCACGCCTGTAATCCCAGCACTTTAGGAGGCCGAGGCAGGTGGATCATCTGTGGTCAGGAGTATGAGACCAGCCTGGCTAACATGGTGAAACCGCATCTCTACTAAAAATACAAAAAATTAGCTGGGCATGGTGGTGGGCGCCTGTAATCCCAGCTAATCGGGAGGCTGAGGCAGGAGAATTGCTTGAACCCAGGAGGCAGAGGACGCAGTGAACCGAGATTGAGCCACTGCACTCCAGCCTGGGCAACAGAGCAAAACTCTGTTTCAAAAAAAAAAAAAAGATTTTGTGTTCCATCAACATTACATATACTACATTCAGATCCTCAACTGGCTGTGTATCTGAGTGTAATTAACCAAATGGATGGATGAATAAATAAAAAATAAATGTCTAAATGGCACAGTACACATCACATCTGAAGATTAAACAACTACATTTCCATCTATCTGCTGGAAAGCATGATTACATCACCCTCAGTTTGATGTGTAATTTTCCTCACATCACCCCCATCATACTTTTCTGGAATAAAATACACATATAGTCAAAGACATGTCAAAGACAAACTGAGTCTTCTCCAGATTGCTTTTTTCATAATTTTTTTTTTTTTTGAGATGGAGTCTTGCTCTGTCACCCAAGCTGGAGTGCAGTGGCGTGATCTTGGCTCACTATAACCTCTCCCTCCCGGGTTCAAGCGATTCTCCTGCCTCAGCCTCCCAAGTAGCTGGGATTACAGGTGCCCGCCACCACACCCAGCTAATTTTTTATATTTTTGGTAGAGACAGGGTTTCACCATGTTGGCCAGGCTGGTCTCGAACTCCTGACCTCAAGTGATCTGCCCGCCTCAGCTTCCCAAAGTGCTGGGATTACAGCTGTGAGCCACCACGCCTGGCTTTTTTTCATAATTTGTAATGAATATACTCAGCAATTAGAGATTTTCTTTTTTTTTTTTGAGACAGTTTCACTCTTGTTGCCCAGGCTGGAGTGCAGTGGCGCCCTCTCGGTTCACCGCAACCTCCATCTCCCGGGTTCAAGCAATTCTCCTGCCTCAGCCTCCTGAGTAGCTGGGATTACAGGCAGGCGCCACCACGCCCGGCTAATTTTTTATATTTTTAGTAGAGATGTGGTTTCACCATGTTGGGCAGGATGGTCTCGAACTCCTGACCTGAGGTGATCCACCCGCCTCAGCCTCCCAAAGTGCTGGGATTATAGGTATGAGCCACTGTGCCTGGCGCAATTAGATATTTCTAAATATTTTAGAGGCCAGTGACTATTCACTTGATCTTTTAATATACAACCAAAAATTCTTAAACATGTAAACTACTAGCTTATTTTTCTATCTCAGTTTATTAATCTGCTTTTGTCTTCCCTAGGAATTTGATAGATTTATTGCATTGTTAAAAACTAAAAACTGGAAACAACCTATGTTGGTAAGGATTAAGTAGATCATGGTAGTCCATACCAGGAAATCATTAAGCAACTAGAGAAGGAATGGGTAGATCTATTAAGTACTGACAGGGAAATACTTACACAATATGTTATGTAAAACAAGTTCATTCATTCATCAACATAGCTTAATATAGTACTGTCTATGGCATTCTTAGCAAAAAAAATTGAACCTAAGTCTAATTAAGCCTTCGGATCCAACTATAAGTTTATGGGATATATAGAGAAGAAAGAAACCAAGAGATAAACAGAATGACACTAAATGGATACATTCGGCCACAGCCAGAACATGAGAAATTCTTTTTTTCCCCTCCCAGCTCAATCCTTGTAGAACACAGGAATTCTAAAGGACAAATAAGCCAGGTTTTTCAACAAATAAATAGCAAGGGACAATGAGGGAGTGGAAACTATTACAGTTCTAAGAGACCTATCAGTCAAACACAACAGGCAGATCTTGTTTGGATCCTGGTTCAAACGAACCAACTGTAAAAAGTTATTCATGAAACAACCAGGAAAATGTGTACATTGAACTGGATATTAGATGATGTTAAGGAGTTAGTGCAATTTCTTTCTTTCTTTCCTTTTTTTTTTTTTTTTTTTTGAGATGGAGTCTCTCTCTGTTGCCCAGGCTGGGAGTGTGCAGTGGCACGATCTTGGCTCACTGCAACCTCTACCTCCTGGGTTCAAGCAATTCTCCTGCCTTAGCCTCCTGTGTAGTTTGAACTACAGGCATGAGCCACCATGCCCGGCCTTAATTTCCTTTTTTTCTTTTCTTTTTTTTTTTTTGAGACAGAGTCTCACTCTGTCACCCAGGCTGGAGTACAATGGCGTGATCTCAGCTCACTGCAACCTCCGCCTTCCGGATTCAAGCGATTCCCCTGCCTCGGCCTCCCGAGTAGCTGGGACTACAGGCGCATGCCACCATGTCTGGCTAATTTTTGTATTTTTAGTAGAGACAGGGTTTCACCATATTGGCCAGGCTGGTCTCAAACTCCTAACCTCATGATCCGCCCACCTCAGCTTCCCAAAGTGCTGGGACCACAGGCGTGAGCCACCATACCCAGCCCCAGCCTAATTTCTTTATGTATGATAATATAATTACAATTATATGCCTTCAGTAAGTTTTCTGTGCAGCTACTCAGAAGGGTGAAGTGGGAGGATCACCTAAACCCAGGAGTTGAAGTCCAGCCTGGGTAACATAGCAAGATCCCATCCCCCCAGATAAATAACAGTAAAAAGAAAGTTTTCTGTGAACTTGCAGAACAATATGAGGAATATGATCCCATTCTGTCAAAAAACTAAAAACATGCATGTATGCATGAATATATTATAAATGTATAAATAAATTTATTTAATGTATAAATAAATTTTAAATATAAATAAATAAATATATATATTTGTTTTTGAGACAGGGTATCACTCTGTTGCCCAGGCTGGAGTGCAGTGGAGTGATCATGGCTCACTGCAACCTCTTTCTCCCAGGCTCAGGAGATCCTCCCACCTCAGCCTCCAAGTAACTGGGACTACAGGTGTTCATCATCACACTCAGCTAATTTTTTAAATTTTTTGTAGAGACAGGGTTTCGCCATATTGCCCAGGCTGTTCTCGAACTGCCAGACTCATGTAATCCACCTACCTCAGCCTCCCAAAGTGCTAGGAGTACAGGTGTGAGCCACTGCACCCGGCCTATCTATCTATCTATCTATCTATCTATCTATCTATCTATCTATCTATCTTTAAAAGTCTGGAATGATATACCAAACTATTAACAAAAATTACCTCTGGAAAAAAGAATAAAGGGGCCAGATGTGGTGGCTCACACCTGTAATCCCAGCACTTTGGGAGGCTGAGGCAGGTGGATCACCTGAGGTCAGGAGTTTGAGACCAGCCTGACCAATATGGTAAAACCCTGTCTCTACTAAAAAATACAAAATTAGCTGGGCATGGTGGTGCATGCCTGTAATCCCAGCTACCTGGGAGGCTGAGGCAGGAGAATCACTTGAACCTGGGAGGCCTCAGAGGCTGCAGTGAGCAAGATTGCTCCACTGCACTCCAGCCTGGGCAACAAGAGTGAAACTCCATCTCAAAAAAAAAAAAAAAAAAAAAAAAAAGAAAGAAAGAAAAAGAAAAGAATAAAGGATAAGACAAGCTTTTTTTTTTTGTTTTTTTGAGATGGAGTTTCACTCTTTTTGCCCAGGCTGGAGTGCAATGGCACGATCTCGGCTCACTGCAACCTCCGCCTCCCGGGTTCAAGCGATTCTCCTGCCTCAGCTTCCCAAGTAGCTGGGATTACAGGTGCCTACCACCATGCCCGGCTTTTTAAAAAATATTTTTAGTAGAGACGAGGTTTCACCATGTTGGCCAGGGTGGTCTCGATCTCTCGACCTTGTGATCTGCCCACCTCAGCCTCCCAAAGTGCTGGGATTACAGGCGTGAGCCACCGCGCCCGGGCAAGACAAGCTTTTAAAACAGTCAGCTAAAAACATTTTTTTACAACCAACACAAATCACTTTTATAATTAAAAGCTACACCTCCTCCAATAAAGATCTAAAAACAATAAAGAATGAAATCAAGGTTGTGTATTTCAGCAAGCTGAACTCTGGTGCAGAGTATCTTTGAAAATTGAAATGGATATTTACCTAATTTCCCTTTATTCTATGTCTTTTTCATTGTCCCTGTACAGAAATATAACCATTCTGGCTGACAGGGATTTAAAAAAAGAGAGAAATATAACCATATTAAAAGTCAAGTCTCTAGAGGACATGGGTCACTCTGTGGCTGCTCACCCTCTAGTCATCCTTCTAATGGCACATCCCATGCATATCTGGCCCCATTCACCAGAGATACTGATTCTGGGGTGGCCTTTCCCTTTAACCAAGCTCCCCGGGTAATAGTTTGTATCTGAGAACATACTGATTTTGGGTTACTGTATGAACGGCTATGCAGTGAAAGAGGAACTGGATTTGTTTTCTGTGACCACTAAGGAGACATATTTTTGCTTAGCAGAGGAAACAGCTTCCAAAAACTCAGAATTGTCCCAGGATGGCTGCCCCATAGGGTGAGTTTCCCATCAGTGCTGGTATAAAAGAAGGAACATACAGGGTTTCAGGGGAGTCTGCTTGAGGCTGGGGGTTGGGCCAGATAACCACTCTCAAATTCTCAGTTTATGTGACTCTCTGGGTCTCCAAAAATATAAAGAAAGCTTGAGGAAAAAAGACCCTTCAAACTCAGGGTTTTCATAAATTTTAAGTAGGGGCCATGATTTACAATAAATGTAACACCAATTTTCAAAAAATTTTCTGATTATAAAATGCATATTCATTGCAGAAAATTTTTGAAATACAGAAAGTTATAAAGAAGAAAAAAATATAAAAATCATCATGCCACTGAAAGATACACACTTTCTGTCGTATCTCCTGGCTTCATCCCCTCTATAAACATATCACACTACCTTTTTTTCATTTAACAATAATTGTGCACATGTTCCCATGCAATTAAATACTGTAGAAACAGAATAATAATATTCTTCTTTATAGATAGACCATAATTAAGCCATTTTCCTGTAGTTGAATATCTAGGTTGTTTCCAAATTCAATTACAGTCTTCTAATTACCAGGAAATCACAAGTGCTATTATACAATTTTTCATATATACACAAACAATATAACTAGTGTTTTGAGCCTCTCTGTAACAGTCATGCATTCCAGTGTTCACTGAGTATTAGATAAATACAAGTGTACTTACTATAATAAAGTGTTGTTTGAAAAAAACCTAAGGAATAATGACACTTTTCAATTGTTTGAAATACATTTGTAGACAAATCCCAACTGTCTGGTTCTAGCTTGTCTAAAAAACCCAGGTAACATCAGTGGAACAAACACAAATAAATAAGCATTTAAGCCCAGAAATTAAAAGATGGAGGAAAATATGACCCTTATGTTTTCACATCAAATTGAAACTGTTATAATTAATTAAATTAAATTAATTAAAAACAAGTCATTTCAGCTGGCACTACAATGCTGACAATAATGACAGAGATTTCTTGTTCTCTACCTGATTCACATGGCAGAGCATGGAGTTTTCTACTTCGTTCCAGGTGAATTCTTCACATTTCCTGGCTTTTAAAACAAAAGAAAGAGCTTGAATGCAGTTTGAAAAGAAATAGTGCAACTCCTTAGTGTCCTGAGTATTTGGCTGAACATGAACATTAAAAATTATTATGGGGGACAGGGTCAAACCATTTTATTGAGGACTTGGGGGGTTGTTGAAGAAAGGCTGAGGAGGACAATGAGATCCCACATTCTCACAGTTGCCGACCATTAAATATTATTATACTGCAAAGTGATCCATCTGTCAGTAAATTGAAGAAGTTACTAGGGCTCTCTGAGGGCCCTGCTGTAGAGTGACTTGGGCAGAGAGAGCAGGAAATAAAGCTCCATTAATCTTCATTATGCAGATTCAGCCAAACAGTTGATTCTATTTAAAAAATCTTTTAAAAAGATATTTTTAAATATATCTTTTAAAAAGATAAAAGATATATTTATCTTCCTCTTTTATTTCCTGAAGTAAAGGTTTTACACCTATGGGAAGGCTTCCTGTAGGTATTTACTCCATGCATTATTCACCATTATCCACCATAGGGGCCAATCCACAAAACATGTTTACTCTGAAAGAAGTTAGACCACACCCATTCTGCCCAGTGGCCGTCCAGGAACATATAATTAGGTCATGTAATCCATAGGAAGCAGTGTAGGAAAAGCTTCTAGTGGGAAAAGTTCACGTGCTAAACTTTTAAGGCCTTACTTTCTTTTCTATATGTTTTTTAGACTTTAATTCTGAAAACACATTAATAGTCAGAGATCAGATGGCAGTCTGAAAAACCGGAGGCTGCAGCTGGGCGGGCCATGGGGGCTAAGATTCTGTTGTATAGACTTGGAGCAGTTTCTCCTGGTGCCCCTCTTTCAGAGTTATTCATGGGTGAAGGAAGAGGAAAAGGTGAGAAAGCAGGAACACGTGACTAACCCTGTCATTTCAGAGCACGGTTTCTAGGCAACTTTGGGGCTCCCTGGAGTGGCTGAGAACTGGTCTATAAGTACTGTTTTATACCCGTTGTCCCAGCATAATTAATAGTGTCCCCTTTCACTCTCCAGAGTATCCTGGTTTGCCGGGCATGTTGGCTCACGCCTGTAATCCCAGCACTTTGGGAGGCCGAGGCGGGAGGATCCATTGCACCTAAGAATTCAAGACCAGCTTGGGCAACATAGAAAAAGAAGTTTAAAAAAAAAAAAAAAAAGAGTATCCTGTTTTTGATGATAAAGTATATGGTCACCACATCCACTTGATGATGGAGTTCTGGGAAACAAGGCCATACGAACTGCTTGGCGGACCAATGATCAACATACAATTCTCAGGTCTACTTGATGCTCTGAACAAGAGTGCTACAGGACTGAGAATCTGTGCCCTTCTCCTCCTCCAGAGCCACTCCCCACCCCGCCTCCTGACATGCATGCACACAAGCGAACACACATACCCATACGTGAACACACACCCACCTACACCCCAGAGGCCTTTTTGCTGTTGCTCGAAATTGCCAAACTACCTACTGGGACAAGATCTTTGCAAAATATACCCCATTGACCGAGACCAGTCAATCCCAATTTTTGCCTAGCTAAATGTTATTCATCCTTTACATCAAGGCTTTCTTTGTACCCTGTCCTTCAATTTAGCAGAACCTTCTATTCCCTTTCATAGCACTCATGTACTTCCTGATTGTGTAATTATTTCTTTCATGTTTGAGTCTTTCATTAATCTGTAAGCTTCATGAGGGCACAATATCCCTAGGGCCTCCTAGCACACACTATTCAAATATTTGTTGCATAAACAAATGGAAAGCCAGGGGCAGTGGCTCACACCAGTAATCCCAGCACTTCAGGAGGCCGAGGCGGGTAGATCACTTGAGCCCAGGAGTTCAAGATCAGCCTGGGCAACATGCTGAAATCCTGTCTCTAAAAAAATACAAAAATTAGCCAGGTGGGATGACACATGCCTGTGGTCCCACCTACTCAGGAGGCAGAGGTGGGAGGATCACTTAAGCCAGGGAGGTTGAGGCTGCAGTGAGCTGTGACTGCACCACTGCACTACAGTTTGGGCAACAGAGTGAGACCCTGTCTCAAAACAAACAAACAAATGGAATGGGGTAGAACTTAGAGATCTGATGAATATAAAAAACTTTGGGTTTCTATTTTCTTAACACATCCATGAACATGAATAACAATTTCTGTTAGCAAAATTAAAACTTTAAAAAAATCACAACATTGATTTCTAATTAGTATGACTGCCATGTAAAGGCTGATTGCCAGCCAAACCTTTGAGGTATAGCAGCCTACTGAAATGTCTGGGTCCCTCACCAGACTAATGAAGAACAAGAAGAGAGAAAAAAAAGGCTTATGAGGGCCAGTGAGATAATCATGTCCAACAATTGGGTCTGGCATAAAAACAAGGTGGTTCTCGGCAGGGCGCGGTGGCTCACGCCTGTAATCCCAGCATTTTGGGAGGCCAAGGTGGGTGGATCACCTGAGGTCAGGAGTTCGAGACCAGCCTGAACAACAGGGAGAAACCCCATCTCTACTAAAAATACAAAATTAGCAGGGCATGGTGGCGCATGCCTGTAATCCCAGCTACTCGGGAGGCTGAAGCAGGAGAATCGCTTGAACCCAGGAGGTGGAGGATGTGGTGAGCCGAGATCGCACCATTGCACTCCAGCCTGGGCAACAAGAGCGAAACTCCGTCTCAAAAACAAACAAACAAACAAAAAAACAAGTTAGTTCTCTACCTAAATACAGTTTAGGTCTGAATTAACATACTGCTTGCCAAATACTTCCAATGATATTCTTATATATTCTACTATCTATACTTGCCAGTACCTCAATCTCAAAAAAATAAGATGCTAAATTCACAAGCTTTTTTATCTTTTGGACAATAAGAAAATGAGCACACAAAAGCATTCTTCTGATTCAGGAAAACAACTTTGTTGCTAGGAAAATTTTCTTGTTTGGTTACATATCACTTATAGTATAACAAAACAGCACAGTCCAATATCTCATTAAAAAAATATTGAGCCCATCCACCACCCTATCACAAATCAGATCGCTCTTGGCAGAGAACTCCAGGATCTCAGACAAAACAACATTCTGACTTCAAAAAAACAGTTCGTGATTTAGCACAAGCCAGAAATCAATTTTTTTTGCATTTTCAGACAAAGTTTTATCTAGAATATTTTGTAACTCAACCATTTTAATACATATCTGATTTCAGTTTTTATTTTCTCACCACGTCCATGAACACAAATGACAATTTCTTTTTTTTCTTTTTTTTTTAGACGGAGTTTCCCTCTGTCACCCAGGCTGGAGTGCAGTGGCGCAATCTCAGCTCACGTAACCTCCGCCTCCCGGGTTCAAATGATTCTCCTGCCTCAGCCTCCCGAGTAGCTGGGATTACAGGCGCCCACTACTACACCCAGCTAATTATTGTATTTTTAGTGAAGACAGGGTTTCACCATGTTGGCCAGGCTGGTCTCAAGCTCCTGATCACAGGTGATTTGCCTGCCTCGGCCTACGAAGTGCTGGGATTACAAGCATGAGCCACCGTGCCTGGGCACAAATGACAATTTCTGCTAGCAAAACCAAAACTTTTAAAGAAAATCAAGACACTGATTTCTAATTAGCATGCCTGCCATGTGAAGGGTGATTGCCAGCCAGCCAAACCTTTGAGGTACAGCAGCCTGCTGAAATGTCTGACTCCCTCACCAGTTAAATTATTTTCAACAATTACTTAACTTCTCCAAAATGCAGTTTCCTCACTTATAAATGGGGATAATAGTAGAACCCACCTCAAAGACTCTTCCTGAGCAAAGAGCTTAGCGCCAAGGGCGAAGCTCACAGCAAGTAAGTGCTCAATAAACATTATTTATCCTATATGGCAGGCCACTTTATTTTTTGGATGAAGAAAATAAAAGGTAAGGATAAATGACCTGTTAAAGACCCCAACACAATTCTAGTTCACTTGGTGAGGTAGGCAGAATAATGGCCCCTCAAAGATGTCTTCTATTTCTGGAACCTGTGACTGTTACCTTACACGGCAAAGGGAAATTAAGGTTGCATTGGAATTAAGTTTACTAACCAGTTGCCCTTAAAATAGGGAGATGATCTTGGATTATCTGAGTGGGCTTGATTCAAGCATATGAGTGCCTGTAGTCTAAGAGGGAGGCAGAAGAAGAGGTCAGAAGGGGGATCTGCAAAGGACTTGCTACAGGCTTCGACAATAGAGGAAGGAAGCTGGAAACAGCCCTCAGCCAGCAAAACAGACCTTGGTCCTACAGCCTCGAGGAACTGAGTTCTGTCAACAATCTAAATGAGCAGGAAAGAAATTCTCCCCTACGGCCTCTAGAAAGGAACACAACCCTGCTGACACCTTGATTTAGAATTGGACTTCTGACCTACAGAACTAAGATAATCATTTGCACTACTTTCAGCCTGTAAATTTGCAGTCATTTATTTTGGCAGCAATGGAAAACTAAAACAACGACATAAGGACTCCTGACTACAGGGTATGGTTCCATTTTCTATCAGTGGACATTATCTTCTCAGGCAGAAGCGAAAACGTGCAGTATCACATGAGTGGTGGTTGATGACTATCATGTGGCTAGAGTCCAGCCATTTCATATGTTCCTCACATAGATAACCTTATTTAATCCTCAAAACAGCTCCAGGAGGTACTATGCCAGTTCCCACAGTGCTGGAGTAACTTCCCAAGGTTTCAGGGCTAGTAAGAGGCAGAGGTGGGGTAGGAGTCTGGTGCTCCCGCTCCCCTTAGTCCACTGGACAACGCTGTATCCTGCCCACTGATACCAAGAGTGCATTCCTTTCTAAGGAGGAGATGACCATTATTATTCAGGATTTCTAACTTTTCGTTTTGCTAAATAATGGTGTTTTTAAAAAGAAAGAAAAAATCATTTCAAAATCATTTCCTAATACCTTTAGTTCTTAGAATTTTAGACAGCAAAAAATTACAAAGAGCACAAATTCATAACTTTATGGAAAACCCATCAAGCTGTCATTTAAAAAAAATACAGTGGTAAGAATACTTAACATGACATCTGCCCTCTTGGCAGATTTTTAAGCGTACAATAGGGTACTGTTATCTATAGGCACAGTGGCGTGCAAGCAGTCTCTAGAACTTATTCTCTTTGCTTGACTAAAACTTTGTTGATTACCAACTCCCTATCTCTCCCTCCCCCAATCCCTGGCAATCGCCATTCTATTCTCTGCCTCCATGAGTTTGACTATTTTAAATACCTCATACAAGTAGAATCATGCAGTATTTGTCCTTCTGTGATTGGCTTACTTCAAAGATGAACATTTTAAAACTACATGACTTACTTTCAGTCAAACTTTGCCATGTTTAGAGAGCCAAGGAATTTCTAATGGAGGAAGAAAAAGCAGGGCATGTTTACTCAGGCTGGTGGCTGCTGCTTCCCTTTCATTTTCCTGCTGAGCCAGCAAGGGCCTGAATAAAACTATTAACAGCTCAGCTTTAGAAGTTCTGCTCAGTTTTCATGTTGGTAACAGGTTTATGCTTCTTTATTAATTTCCTGCCTTTTAAATAATTAGTGTTGGCCTTCAGCAGTCATTCTACAATTCTGTGATAGTAATTTGTTGCATTAAAAAAAAAGCTAGTGAAAAACTAAAATATGATATTTACTGAGACATACTGCTGTGTTTAGCTAATTATAAGACAACTCTAAGCTGGGTGCGGTGGCTCATGCCTGTAATCCCACCACTTTGGGAGGCCGAAGCAGGGGGATCACCTGAGGCCAGGAGTTTGAGACCAGCCTGGCCAACATGGCGAAACCCCGTCTCTACTAGAAATACAAAAAAAAAAATTAGCCAGGCATAGTAGTGAATGACTGTAATCCCAGCTACTTGGGAGGCTGAGGCGGAAGAATCGCTTGAACCCAGAAGGCAGAGGTTGTAGTGAACCAAGATGGCGCCATTACACTCCAGCCTGGGCGACAGAGCAAGACTCCATCTCAAAAAAAAAAAAAAAAAAAACAACTCTAGTCGGGTGCAGTGGCTCACGCCTGTAGTCCCAGCACTTTGGGAGGCTGAGGCGGGTGGATCACTTGAGGTCAGGAGTTCAGGACCAGCCTGGCCAAGATGGTGAAACCCTGTCTCTACTAAAAGTACAAAAATTAGCCAGGCGTGGTGGCACATGCCTATAATCCCAGCTACTCAGGAGCCTGAGGTAGGAGAATTGCTTGAACCCAGGAGGTGGAGGTTGCAGTGAACGCGATCACACCACTGTACCACTGCACTCCAGCCTGGGCTACAGAGCAAGACTCCATCTAGGAAAAAAAAAAAAAAAAGACAACTCTAAAAGAGCCATCTGTGACCCTGAGGACTGACACCCACAACTGACCTCCTGATACCCACAATTGGCCTTCATCTCTGATACTGAGACCTTGGGTTAGGACTATTCTGAAAGGGTTTCGGATTAGCAATGGACAATCAGTAAATATTTCATGCTTTTATTAAGCTCCTAGAGTCAAAGAGTGAAAACCATAATGGAAAAGGTCAATAAATCAACTACATGAAGAACTTCTGATCATCAAGACACCAAAACTGAAAAGACAAGCCATATTGAGAAAAGACATCTGCAAACATCTGGCCAAAACTATTAATATCTAGGAAAAAAATAAAGAACCCTTATAAATCAATAAGGGACAAATGACCCATATAAAAAGTGACCAAAAGACATGAACAGGCATTTCAAGAAGAAGCCAATAAACCTGTGAAAAGATGCTCAACCTCATTAGTGATCAGGGCAATGTAAATGAAAACCACGGTGGGAAATCCTGGGAACATCTTCACATGCTAGATAGTGAGGTAACTATCGCAGACTACTTGGGTCATGTCAAGAGGACTCAGAGCCAACTTCCACTAGCAAAATGGGACAGTTTGAACTTTAATAAGACCAAGAATTACAAAGCATTCAAAACTATCAAATATGTTTAAATCTATAACCCATAATGATTTTTAATTTATTTATTATTTTAAGAAACAGGGTCTCGGCCAGGCACGGTGGCTCACACCTGTAATCCCAGCACTTTGGGAGGCCGAGGCGGGTGGATCACGAGGTCAGGAGATCGAGATCATCCTGGCTAACACGGTGAAACCCCGACTCTACTAAAAATACAAAAAATTAGCTGGGCGTGGTGATGGGTGCCTGTAGTCCCAGCTACTCGGGAGGTTGAGGCAGGAGAATGGCGTGAACCCGGGAGGCGGAGCTAGCAGTGAGCCGAAATCATGCCACTGCACTCCAGCCTGGGTGACAGTGCGAGACTCTGTCTCAAAAAAAAGAAAAGAAAAAAGAAAAGAAACAGGGTCTCGCTCTGTCACCCAGGCTGGAGTGGAGTGGTACGAACATAGCACTCGCTGCAGCCTCAAACTCCTAGACTCAAGTGATCCTCCTGTCTCAGCCTCCCAAAGTGCTGGGATTACAGGTGTGAGCCATTGTGCCCAGCCTATAATGATATATATATATATCTCCATCTCTATATTAACAAATATATATATATATTTATTTATTTATATATATATATTTTTGAGATGGAGTTTCACTCTTGTTGCCCAGGCTGGAGTACAACGGCGGGATCTTGGCTCACTGCAACCTCCGCCTCCTGGGTTCAAGCGATTCTCCTGCCTCAGCTTCCCGAGTAGCTGGAACTACAGGCATGTGCCACCACGCCCAATTTTTTTGTATTTTTAGTAGAGACGGGGTTTCACCGTGTTAGCCAGGATGGTCTCGATCTCCTGACCTCGTGATCTGCCCACTTCAGCCCCCCAAAGTGCTGAGATTACAGGGGTGAGCCACCGTGTCTGGCCCTATTTTTTTGAGATGAAATCTCACTCTGTCGCCCAGGCTGGAGTGCAGTGACGCGATCGTGGCTCACTGCAACCTCCACCTCCCAGGTTCAGGTGATTCTCCAGTCTCAGCCTCCTGAGTAGCTGGGACTACAGGCGCATGCCACCACACCTGGCGAATTTTTTATTTTTAGTAGAGACGGGGTTTCACCATGTTGGCCAGGCTGGTCTCGAACTCCTGACCTCAGGTGATCCACACGCCTCGGCCTGCCAAAGTGCTGGGATTACAGGCGTGAGCCACCGTGCCTGGCCGATATTTTTAAAGAAAAACTAACAGGTGATCTTCTGAGGAAAGGGAATGAATTCATTATTTTGAAACTGGATAAATAAGAGAAAAAAAATCAAGTAATTATCTTGTTTTTCCTATATAAACTATAACTGGGTAACTAGTAGATAAGAGAAGGGGTTCTTTATCAAAATATTTCAGCTAATTTGAGAAAAATGAAACAACAGAAGTAAAATATCACCATTTTCTTTTTCTTTTTTTTTTTTTTTTTTGAGCCAGAGTCTTGTTCTGTCACCCAGGCTGGAGTGAAGTGGCATGATCTTGGCTCACTGCAACCTCTGCCTTGCAGCTTCAAGCAATTCTCCTGACTGAGTCTCCTGAGTAGCTGGGACTACAGGCACGTGCCACCATGCGCGGCTAATTTTTTTTTTTTTTGAGATGGAGTCTTGCTCTGTCGCTCAGGCTGGAGTGCAGTGGTAGGATCTCGGCTCACTGCAAGCTCCGCCTCCTGGGTTCACGCCATTCTCCTGCCTCAGCCTCCTGAATATCTGGGACTACAGGCGCCTGCCACCACGCCTGGCTAATTTTTTTGTATTTTTAGTAGAGACAGGGTTTCACCGTGTTAGCCAGGGTGGTCTCGATCTCCTGACCATGTGCGGCTAATTTTTTTGTATTTTTAGTAGAGCTGGGGTTTCACCATGTTGGCCAGGCAGGTCTCGAACTCCTGATCTCAAGTGATCTACCCTCCTCGGCCTCCCAAAGTGTTGGGATTACAGGTGTGAGCCACTGCGCCCGGCCAATATCACCATTTCTATCCCCCAAAGATTCAATGGGTCTAGGCATTGAGCATCTACAGCTGCTAAAACCAATAAAAACAAAGCAAAAACCAGACTTATGTGCCTACGTGGATCTAGAGCATTGCTAAAAGGATCAAACAGGATCTGGTTCAAGTAGCCCGTGGATCCAGCTGCCAATGTGCAGGGAGTACAGAGAACACGTTAAACTATGGCATAAATGTGTAATCAGCAAAACCCAAACCATTGGAAACTCTATAGGTGAAATGTGCCAGATTGTTTTAACAGATAAACTGTAAGGAAGTCAACTCCAAAAGATGGAAGGGGAGCCTGTAGATTAAGAGAGACTTAAAAAAAAAAAAAAAAAAAAGTCGGGCATGGTGGCTCACACCTGTAATCTCAGCACTTTGGGAGGCCGAGGCAGGTGGATTGCCTGAGGTCAGGAGTTTGAGACCAGCTTGTCCAATATGGTGAAACTTCATCTCTACTAAAAATACAAAAATTAGGCAGGGGCGGTGGTGTGCGCCTGCAGTCCCAGCTACTCGCGAGGCTGAGGCAGGAAAATTGCTTGAACCCAGGAGGCAGAGGTTGCAGTGAGCCAACATCACGCCACTGCACTCCAGCCTGGGCGACACAGTGACACTCCATCTCGAAAAAAAAAAAAAATCAAAAGTTGTTTAAGGCAAGTACATTATTGGGGCAACTAGGGAAATTTGAACATGGGCTATATATTAGATAACATTTGTGTAAATAATGAAATGTCAACTTTCCTGAGTATAATAACGGTATTGTGATTATATAAATCAATGTCCACGTTCTTTGGAAATACATGCTGCATTAGATACAGATGGAAAATGCAATGATATCTACAATTAATTCTCAAATGGTTCAGGAAAATAAAATATACTCGTGTGTATGAACACCATGCATAGGTGAAAAGATAGATTATGCAAATGCAGCAAATGTTAGTGAATCTAAGTGAAGGGTATATTCATTGTACTAGTCCTGCACCTGATCTGTAGTTTTGAAATTTTCTTAAAATGAAAATTGGGAAATAAAGTAAAGCCACATACACATATACTCCACAATGAAAAACTCTTTTAAAGCCATCAGACTGGCAAAAATGGAAACAATTACTTGGCATCATCTAGTAAAACTGAAGATATGCAGACCCTATGAATCAGGAACCCTGGTCTAGAAAAATTCTTTACAAATTATGAAGCCATGCTGTGTTGTAATAGTAATATACTGAAACCCACCCAAGGAGCCACCAACATGGGTATTTTCCCATAAAGAAAATATGACCAGGCGCAGTGGCTCATGCCTGTAATCCCAACACTTTGGGAGGCTGAGGAGGGCGGATTACCTGAGGTCAGGAGTTTGAGACCAGCCCGACCAACATGGTGAAACCCTGTCTCTACTAAAAATACAAAAATTAGCCAGGGATGGTGGCGCATGCCTGTAGTCCTAGCTACTCCGGAGGCTGAGGCAGGAGAATTGCTCGAACCCAGCAGGCGGAAGTTGCAGTGAGTCATGACTGCACCACTACACTCCAGCCTGAGCAACAGAGTGAGACTCCGTCTATTAAAACAACAACAACAACACAAAGAAAATAGTCTACAGCAGTGAAGATGAATGCACTACTGCCATACATAACCCATAAACAAAATGTTAAGGGAACAAAACAAGTTGCAAAATAATATGTAGTAAGACTCATCTAGATATACTTACATATATAAAATATGTATATTTAGACTTAAATTTGGTATATTTTTATAAAGGCAAAAACAGGCAGGCTCAACTATAGTATTTCAGGATACATACATATATGGTTAAACTGGAAGAAAAGTTTAAAGAAAAACAAGGGAATGAAATAAAATTCCAGAAAATGGTTCCCTCTGGGGAGACTTGGGGGTGAGGGGACCCATGGAAGACTTGAAAGGCATTGGTAATTTCCTTTTTTTTTTTTTTTTGAGATGGAGTCTTGTTCTGTCGGCCAGGCTGGAGTGCAGTGGCGCGATCTTGGCTCACTGTAACCTCCGCCTCCCGGGTTCAAGCAATTCTCTGCCTCAGACTCCCGAGTAGCTGGGATTACAGGCACCTGCCACCACGCCTGGCTAAGTTTTTGGTATTTTTAGTAGAGACGGGTTTTCACCATCTTGGCCAGGCTGGTCTTGAACTCCTGACCTCGTCATCCACCTGCCTCGGCCTCCCAAAGTGCTGTGATTACAGGGGTGAGCCACCGCGCCCGGCGGTAATTTCCTATTTTTAAAGGTAGATAATTGGTTGGTACGTACATGGTCATTATAGTGTTGGATTTTAAACTGTATACATATGTTATATATTCTTGTAACTTAAAAGAAAGCCCTAGACTGTACCAAGATGACAATATTTCTGGACACACCTATCTTTGCTTCACAGTTCTGACAAAAAGTTCATTTTAACTGAAGCAGATAAATTCCTCTTAAGTAACCAATGATGACAGACTGAAACACTACTTTATTGGTAGAAGACGCAGCACAAACATTTAGAATCATTTCGTAAGAGGGAAAAGGGATGTGGCAGAGCAGAAAAATGCCACAGACTTGTTTGGGATATTTCAGAGTAATATACCCCCATGGGAAATAATACCGTTAAGAATTGTGCCATCATTCCTAATTTAAAAATTTTCAGTGCCCTGTTTTATGTATGTATGTATGTATTTAGAGACCGAGTCTCGCTCTTTCGCCCAGGCTGGAGTGCAGTGGCACGATCTCGGCTCACTGTAACCTCCGCCTCCCAGGTTCAAGTGATTCTTGTGCCTCCGCCTCCCAAGTAGGTGGGATTAGAGGTGTGTGCCACCACGCCTGGCTAATTTTTGTGTTTTCAGTAGAGACGGGGTTGTGCCATGTTGTCCAGGCTGGTCTCAAACTTCTGGGCTCAAGTGATCCACCCGTCTCCACATCCCAAAGTGCTGGGATTACAGGCGTGAGCCACCACACCTGGCCAGCACCCTGTTTTAAACATAATGTCCACAGTTTCTCTGACTATGTACAACCAAAAGCCAGTACATCTGTTACATGATTAGAATACAAACAATTGGCTGGGCACGGTGGCTCACGCCTGTAATCCCAGCACTTTGGGCGGCCGAGGTGGGCAGATCACGAGGTCAGGAGATCAAGACCATCCTGGACAACATGGTGAAACCCTGTCTCTACTAAAAATACTAAACCCCGTCTCTATTGAAAATTAGCCAGGCGTGGTGCTATGTACCTGTAATCCCAGCTACTCGTGAGGCTGAGACAGGAGAATGGCTTGAACCCAGGAGGTGGAGGTTGCAGTAAGCCGAGATCGTGCCACTGCACTCCAGCCTGGGCAACAGAGCAAGATTCCATCTCAAAAACAAATAAATAAACCAAAAAATAAAAAACAAAAACCCCCCTGAAGCCCATGAAATCTAAAGTGGGGGGTGAAGCAAGATCAACAAAAAACAATGCCACTTCATTATATCAAGTAATTCCTGAAATCTAAGAATATTGAATTTTGAATTAATAGGGCCTTCTATTTTTCCTTTAAAACTTGTAATAAATATTTAAATGCAGTCAACATTAATTTTTTGTATTTTTAGTAGAGACGGGGTTTCACTGTGTTAGCCAGGATGGTCTCGATCTCCTGACCTTGTGATCCGCCCACCTCAGCCTCCCAAAATTCTGGGATTACAGGCATGAGCCACCGAGCCCGACCGTTTTTTTTGTTTGTTTTTTTGTTTGTTTGTTTTTGATACAGGGTTTCACCCCCATTCACCAGGCTGGAGTGCAGTGGGGTGAACATGGCTCACCACAAACTCCACCTCCTGGGCTCATGAGATTCTCCTGCCTCAGCCTCCCAAGTAGATGGGACTACAGGTGCATGCCACCACACCTGGTTAATTATGGTTTTTTTTTGGTAGTTTTTGTAGAGACAGGGTTTTGCCATATTGCCCAAGCTGGTCTCGAACACCTAGGCTCAAAGCGATTTGCCTGCCTCAGCCTCCCAAAGTGCTGGGATTACAGGCATGAGCCACTGTGCCTGGCCCTGATTTTATTACCTTCTATCGAGAACAGACAGCTGTCAGTAAAATTATGCTTGGAGAGTAACAAACAGGAGAAAGCCTTAAGTTCTCAATGACTCTGAAGGCGGCAAGGGTTTATACAGAGAGAGAGAAATGCAAACCAACCATGAGCTAATTAAAAATCTTTATGACATCACTCTAAAAAGATCTGCATATAAATTTGGGTAGCTTTAATATCTAATGTTTTCAAATTACCAGAAAATGCTGGCCTGCTTAACTGGTATTCTAACCACAGTCCAGCTGCTTCTGCACTGGGCTGAATTCTTAGCACAGTCAGAGAATGCTGTTTCCAAGCCAGAGGCTCCCGCAGCCCCCACTTTAGCTTTGGTGTGCGTGTGTGTCTGCACAGACACCACAGTGAGCACTCCGGGGAGCCTGGGGGACTCCCTCTGGCTTTGGTGTGCTTCAGTCTGCAGTCACACCACAAAGAAGGCTCGCAGTTGAGGCTTTTAGTCTCACTTTCCACATTTCTGTCTAGGGCTGTGTAGAGATTTCTTGATATTTTACTTCCTTTCCCATATAAAATTTAGTGTGCATTTGTTTTTTTGTTTGTTTGTTTTTGTTTTTCGTTTTTTTTGAGATGAAGTCTCGCTCTGTTGCCCAGGCTAGAGTGCAGTGGCGCAATCTTGGCTCACTGCAACCTCTGCCTCCCGGGTTCAAGCAATTCTCCTGCCTTAGCCTCCCGAGTAGCTGGGATTACAGACGTGCATCACCATGCCCGGCTAATTTTTGTATTTTTTTAGTAGAGACAGGGTTTCATCATGTTGGCCAGGCTGATCTCGAACTCCCGACCTCACGTGCTCCACCCGCCTCGGCCTCCCAAAGTGCGGGATTATAGGCATGAGCCACCGCGCCTGGCCGCATTTGTTAAGGAATGTTTTAAAAAGGAAAGGAAGCTTCCATAGAAAATATCAGAGAAATAAAACAAAAAAACAATAAAAAAAACACCTATGAATGTTTCCTCTTTAAAAGGGATTGCCAAAAGACTCTTGATATTGGTATAGAATTTCCTATTCAAGAGCTAGTTTAAATAGGCTCGAGAGGGACTAATTCCTTTAGAAACCACCAATATAAAAATTAGTGGGGTTTTTTCTTTTTCTTTTTCTTTTTTTTTTTTTTTTTTTTTGAGACAGGGCCTCACTGTGTTGCTCAAGCTGGAGTGCAGTGGCGCAATCATGGCTCACTCTATTTAGCCCTTACCTTCTGGGCTCAAGCAATCCTCCCACCTCAGCCTCCCAATGTACGCCACCATGCCCAGCTAATTTTTTTATTTTTTGGAGAGACAGGGTCTCACTATGTTGCCTAGGCTGGTCTCAAACTCCTGGGCTCAAGTGATCCTCCCACCTTGGCCTCCCAACGTGCTGGGCGTGAGTCACTGCACCTGGCCAAAAAATGAGTCTTAAGATTTCACTAGAAGATTATTTATGTAAATAATAAAGAGGGCTTATAATTTATTCTGTTACTTCCAAATCCCAGTTCAAAATTCTGGATTTTAATTCTGAGATAGTTATTTATATGTATTTTTTTAACTTGTCAATGATTTGAAGCTCAGTTATTTATATTTTTTTAAAAGTGTTTTCATTGAAAAATGAACTTCCTTCAATCTGTGATGTAGAAGGTATATTAATATAAGAAGTCTAATTCTTCCTTAGCTGGCTGTGCCTCTGAGTGCTTAGTAGAGACATGATACCTTATTCTCTACTCATTCTTCCTTATCAGTGGGAGGAAGGGAATGTTCCAAGTGAACATAGGCAACATTTAATTAGCTATGTGGCCACTAAAAGAGATGAAAGGTGACAAGTTCTTACAATTACACAACTTCTTCCCTCTGCTGCTCATGTACTAGACAGCACAGAGAACGTGGCCTTTAGCTGGTAGCTAGTCCCCAACATACGATGGTTCACACCCTCAGCTGAGCTGAGAAGCCTGGGGGATAAACAGAAACGGCAGTGCTAAGGAAAGAACAGAACTTATGATAAGTGAAAAACCAAGAGGAAGAGGCTCTCAATTATGTCTTTTTCCTGGGAGCATAGTACAGTCCCTTTGAATTCAGTTTCAATAAAACTTTTAAATAATACGCTACACTTAGGGGAAACTAGGAATACAATATAATGGAAAATATGGTCTAAGACCACGGTGGAATGCATTGCATTTTATGGTCACCACTTATTTGGCCCTGCTGATAATAACCAAATGCTCAGAAGTTCTACTGCTCTACCAAGAAAGGTCACCTGAAAAATCTGAGCTGGAGACATAACTAGAAGCAAACAGAAAAAGCAATAAATCAACAGGGTTATCAAATATTTTACAAAACCCTAGAGAAACCACATATTTAAACCAAAAGGAAGATAATGAAAAAGATGCTCCTCACCTTTTGAAAGTTCTCCTTCCACAAATCTTCTATGACTATATATCCTCGTAAACCCCAGTCATATAATCTCTCCCCACTGACCTTAAAACAAAATAGAAAAGATCTTACCATCTGATCCAGCAAACCCTATTATTGGGAATAATAATGGAATATAAATCATTTTACTACAAAGATATATGCATGCATATGTTCATCATAGCACTATGCATAATAGCAAAACATGGAATCAGCCTAAATGCCCATCAATGGTAGATTTTTTTTTTTTTTGAGATGGAGTTTTTGCTCTTGTTGCCCAGGCTGGAGTGGAATGGCGCAATCTTGGCTCATTGCAACCTCTGCCTCCTGGGTTCAAGCAATTTTCCTGCCTCAGCCTCCCAAGTAGCTGGGATTACAGGCATGCACCACCACACCCAGCTAATTTTTTGTATTTAGTAGAGACAGGGTTTCACCATGTTGGTCAGGCTGGTCTCGAACTCCTGGCCTCAGGTGATCCACCTACCTCGGCCTCCCAAAGTGCTGGGATTACAGGCGTAGGCCACCACGCCCAGCCAATGGTAGACTTGATAAAGAAAATGTGGTACTTATACACATATTATATACATAGAATACTATGCAGCCAAAAAGAATGAGCTCATGTCCTTTGCAGGGACAGGGATGGAGCTGGGGGCCATTATCTTAAGTGAACTAACATAGGAACAGAAAACCAAATACCACATGTTCTTACTTGTAATTGGGAACTAAACCTTGACAACACAGGGACACAAAGAAGGGAACAGAGACCGAGGCCTACTTGAGGGTGGAGGGTGAGAAGAGGGCGAGGATCAAAAAACTACCCATCAGGTACTACGCTTATTACCTGGGTAACAAAATAATCTGTACACTAAACCCTCATGACACACAATTTACAATAACAAACCTGCACATGTACCCCTAAAGCTAAAAGTTAAAAAAGAAAGAAATTAAAAAAAAAAAAAGACTCCGACTCTGGGTACAGCCACATATGCTTCTCAACCAGCAACTGAGTTCACCCTCTCCACTCTAGCCATTTACTGCTTAAACCATAACAGGCTGAAATAATGTTTAATTATTTTTATATCTAGGGCTGGAAGATGTTACTCACTGTTTCTGACTTGGGGCTGGAGCAGGGACAGAAGCATTAACTATCTGCCTACAAGACTGTTACAAACAATGTTGAGCAAATGCTGGAAAGTACTGGTATTTGTCATCAAAGCCATCAAGCTCCCCAAGCTGGGGCCACTGGACTCTCACATACAACTGTAGCCCAGTCGAGGACTCTGGACTCAATTCTGTCATGAACAACCAAGGGAGCTCAGTCTCAGGTCAGTCTGGCTCAGAGTCCAATTTGGGTGACTGCACTGCTGTCTGCTCCTGGAACTAAGTTTCCACATGATGTGGTAGTTCCAGCAACTAAAGTCCCTGTGTCCACAATCTGCCCAGGACCTCAAAACCTAGAGCCTGCCTTGTTCTTGCCAGTTTCTGAGGGACACCATCTCTAGAGTCCCACTCACTCCAGTTATCACCCTTTTCAGGCTACCTACTGGTCTCCATCAGTGGTTCTCAAACACCATAGGCATTAATAACAAACCACCGGAGGGCTTGCTAAAACACAGACTGCTGGCCCTTACTCCCAGAGCTTCTGATTCAGTCAGTCTGGGGTGGGGCCTGAGAGTTTGCATTTCTAACAAGTTCTCAGGTGCTGCTGCTGCTTCTGGTCTGGTAACACATTTTAAGAATCGGTGGTACAGCTTTATCCATGTTGCCTGCCACTGTGATCAACCTGCCTGCCAGGGTACCATAAGACTGAGGCTTCAAGGATAAGAAAGGAGCAGCCAGTTGAAAGCCCCGAAAAGGGCACTCCCAGCAGAGGGGATTACAGTCCCCAAAGTCCCCAGCAAGGAAAGCAAGGGCACCAGTACTAGGAAGGAGTGGAAGTCAGAGCAGTCTGTGTCTACAATACCAACGAGAGCAGGTTGTGACCGGACATGCATAAACTGAGTGACCCATAATTATCAGCTTTGGAATTTGAGTCTCTAGACTTCCATGTAAGTATACAAAAAATGTATACTAAATTTTTGCTGATGAATATTCAAACAATCATGCAAATTGGTGTTCAAATTCTGTGAACACTGGCATTACCGGAAGGAGGGCCAGAACTGAGGCATAGAGTGGAGAAAAATCATTTAAATTTGCTGTATTCATCTATATGTACAAACAAATTTTAGTCTGGTGTTATAAGAACTGCAAAATAAAATAAAATTAAGCATCAGATTCATACACACACAAACAAGAATGAGGGACATCATGGATTACAGAGTCTCTCTTACCTGGGCAAACACGATGGCTTGTTGTGGATAATAGAGGGAGGCAGCTAATCCCATGAAACCAGGCGGATACACTAGTTTCTTTATTTTTGAACCTAATAAATAAAAGGTTGTACATGCCATCAGATGATTCATTATCCTCTCCATCACAATTTACCTTATCCATTTAATATGGAACAAGGCCAGGCACAGTGGCTCAAGCCTGTAATCCAAAAGCTTTGGGAGGCCAAGGCGGGAGAATCACTTGAGGCCAGGAGTTTGACACCAGCCTGGGCAACATAGTCAGATCCTGTCTCTACAAAAATTAAAATAAAAAAATTAGCCAGGCATGGTAGCGTGTGCCTATAGTCCTAGCTACTTGGGAGGCTGAGGTGGGAGGATTCCTTGATCCCAGGAGTTCGAGGTTACAATGAGCTACGATCACACCTCTAAACTCCAGCCTGGGTGACAGAGCAAGACCGTGTCTCTTAAGAAACCCAAACAACGGCCAGGCTTGGTGGCTCACGCCTGTAATCCCAGCACTTTGGGAGGCCAAGGTGGGTGGATCACGAGGTCAGGAGATCGAGAACATCCTGGCTAACACAGTGAAACCCTGTCTCTACTAAAAATACAAAAAATTAGCCGGGTGTGGTGGCGGGCGCCTGTAGTCCCAGCTACTCAGGAGGCTGAGGCAGGAGAATGGCCTGAACCCGGGAGGCGGAGCTTGCAGTGAGCCGATATTGTGCCACTGCACTCCAGCCTGGGCGACAGAGCGAGACTCCATCTCAAAAAAAAAAAAAAAAAAAAAAAAAAAAAAGGAAACCCAAACAACAAAACCAAAATAACCCACCACTGAATAAGATTTCTTTGGTCCTAAACCCTAAACTGAAAGAATGTGCCAAATAAAGTCACGTGCACCAAAATGCTTTTGCACAGCTTTATTGAGATAAAATTCATGTTCACCCATTTAAAGTACAGTTCAATGGCTTTTAGTATATTGACAGAGGTATGTAACCATCATTACAATTAATTTTAGAGCTTTTTCATAATCACCAAAAGAAACCCATTAGCAGTCACTCCTCAACTCCCCTGTACCGTCCAGCCCTAGGCAACCACTGATCTACTTTCTATCTCTATGTGTTTGCCTACTCTGGATATTTCTTTTTTTTTTTTTTTTTTGAGACAGAGTTTTGCTCTTGTCACCCAGGCTGGAGTACAATGGAGCAATCTTGGCTCACTGCAACCTCTGCCTCTCGGGTTCAGGCAATTCTCCTGCCTCAGCCTCTCGAGTAGCTGGGGTTACAGGCACACGCCACCATGCCTGGCTAATTTTGTATTTTTAGTAGGCATGGGGTTTTGCCATGTTGGCCAGGCTGGTCTCGAACTCTTGACCTCAGGTGATCCACCCGCCACGGCCTCCCAAAGTGCTGGGATTACAGGTGTAAGCTGCTGCACCCGGCCCTCTGGATATTTCATATAAATGGAATCATGCAGTAAATATATGGTCCTTTGTGACTGGCTTCTTTCACTCAACACCAAGTGTTTTCAAGAGAACACCTTTTTTTCCCTAAGAGAGCAGAAAAAAAAGATTGTTTTAAAAACAAACAAATGAGTATTTTGGTTTCTAGGGTTTATGTTCTTTTATAGCAATCTGGCTTCCTATTTAAATACTAAACACAAGCGTTTTTCTTCTCCCCTTTCTGCAACCCCGTTAAAAAAACAGTAAGAAAAAACATTAATAAACCCACAATGAAGAGAAAATGTGTGGAAGGGCCACTAGCAGACAGGAAGTGTCAATCAATTTTCAGAAAATGGAGAGTGAACGGAAATAAGAGGACACACTGCCTTGAAATCTTGAAATCTTGAAATCTTGAGGAGGAGTGCGGCCTCAGAGGGAGCAGATCTGTCCCAGGCAGCCCCAGGGAGATTCCAGATCCAGAGACGGCAGGTACTGTGGGGAGTGGAGATGGCAACCAGGGAGCGAGACAAGGGGACAGGACAAACGCAAGTCCGATGCATGGACCAGCACGGCCTTTCCTTCCCCTATGCCATCCCAGTACAAAACTACCACTGGCCAGGAAGTCACACCAGGTCAAAATGTTAAAAAACCCAGTAAACCAGGGTTACTGGGTGTGGTGGCTCACACCTGTAATCCTAGCACTTGGGGAGGTCGAGGCATAAGGATTGCTTGAGGCCAGGAATTGAGACCAGCTGGAGTAACATAGCGAGACTCCGTCTCCATTTCTTTTTTTTCTGTTGAGAGAGGGCCTCACTCAGTCTCCCAGGCTGGAGTGCAGTGGCACAATCATGGCTCACTGCAGCCTCGACCTCCCAGGTTCAAACTATCTTCCTGCCTCAGCCCCTCAAGTACGTGAGACTAGAGGTGCAAGCCATCATGCCTGGCTAATTTTTTTTTTTTTGTAGTTTTTGTAGACACAGGGTTTCCTCATGTTGCCCAGGCTGGTCTTGAACTCCTGAGCTCAAGCAATCCACCTGCCTCAGCCTCCCAAAGTGCTGGGATTACAGGCATGAGCCAGTATGCCCAGCCCCCCATCTCTACTCCTTTAAAAAAAAAAAAAAAAAAAAAGTGAGCCTGATGCAGTGGCTCACACCTGTAATCCCAGCACTTTGGGAGGCTGAGGTGGGAGGACTGATTGAGCCTAGGAGTTTGAGACCAGCCTGGGCAACTTAGGGAGACCACATCTCTACAAAAAATTTAAAAATTAGTAAGGTGTGGTGGCGTGTGCCTGTGGTCCTAGCTACTCAGGAGGCTGAGGCTGGAGGATTGCTTGAGCCCAGGAGTTCAAGGCTACTGTGACCCGTGTCTATGCCACTGCACTCCAGCCTGAGTGATAATTTGGATGTTGTTCTCTCTGAATCTCATGTTAAATTGTAATCCCCAATGTTGGAGGTGGGGCCTGGTGGGACGTGACTGGATCGTGAAGGTGGATTTCTCACAGATGGTTTAACACCATTCCCTTGGTGCTGTCCTTGTGCAACAGTGAGCTCTCTTGAGATCTGGTTGTTTAAAAATGTGTGACACCTCCCCCACCTCTTTCTCTTGCTCGCACTCTTGCCATGTGAGACACCAGCTCCCCCTTTGCCTTCCACCATGATTGCAAGCAGCCCAAGGCCTCACCAGAAGCCGAGGAGATGCTGGTGCCATGCTTCCTGTACAGCCTGCAGAACTGTGAGCCAACTAAATCTCTTTTCTTTATAAATTACCCAGTGTTAGGTTATAGCAATGCAAGAATGGCCTAACACACTGGGTGATAAAGCAAGATCCTGTCTCAAAAAAAAAAAAAAGAGTTAAAACAGTGGGGGCAGGGTATCACCAAAGAAACACCATGGATTTCCTGCTGAGAACCAAGAGAGCTGGGAGGGGTGAGTATGTCAGTGCCTGAGAGAAAAGCCCTCCTCACACTGGCCCTGGGTGCACCCTTGTATATGGTCGCTTCCTGCCCAGCTCCCCCAAGGTAGAACCTGCCTGTCAGTGGGCCCCACATATGGACAGGGAGTTCTTTTTTTTTTTTTTTCTTCCAAGACGGAGTTTTGCTCTGTTGCTCAGATTGGAGTGCAATGGCGTGATCTCAGCTCACTGCAACCTCCACCTCCTGGGTTCAAGCGATTCTCCAGCCACAGCCTCCTGAGTAGCTGGGATTACAGACATCCTCCACCACACCCGGCTATTTTTTGTATTTTTAGTAGAGATGGGGTTTTGCCATGTTGGCCAGGCTGGTCTTGAACTCCTGACCTCAGGTGATCCGCCTGCCTCAGCCTCCCAAAGTGCTGGGATTACAGGTGAAAGAGTTCTTATTAGCATTTCAGCTGCCTCACTTTGAAACATAACTGGGTAACCAAGAATCACCAGTCATTTGTGGAAAGCCTGAAACATAAAGGAGAAAGACCAAGATAAGCACAAAGAAAAAAAAAAAGGCCCCACAGGAAACAGAAGAACTTCAAAACAAAACTAAACCTATTACTAAGTATCATCAAATAAATTTTAAAAGCTACTACATTAAAAGAAAAAAATAATTCTATGAAAAAAAAGAACATTCAAAGAACAGGAAGGAGCTCTTGGAAATGACCAAAGCAAAAAAAATTCAAAAGGAACAAAATAAAATAATCAAGAAAATATAAGAGACACGTAGGGTCCTTTTAAATAACTCAATTGCTAATTAATGAGTTGAGGAAGGAAAAAGAATGAGAGTAAATTTTCAAAGATACACAAGATAGGCTGGGCGCAGTGGCTCATGCCTGTAATCCTAGCGCTTTGGGAGGCTGAAGAAGGAAGACTGCTTGAGCTCAGGAGTTTGAGACCAGCCTGGGCAACATGGTGACACCCGGTCTCCACAAAAAATACAAAAATTAGTCAGGCGTGGTGGTGCATGCCTATAGTCGCAGCTACTCAGGAGGCTGAGATGGGAGGATTGCTTGAGCCTGGGGAGGTCAAAACTGCAGTGAGCCTTGATCATGCCACTGCACTACAACCTGGGTGACAGAGTGAGACCATCTCTCAGAAAGAAAAGAAAAAAGAGAAGAGAAGAGAAGAGAAGAGAAGAGAAAGGGACGGGACGAGAAGGGAAGGAAGAAGGAGGGAAGGGAAGGGAGAAGGAGGGAGGGGCGGGAGGGAAGGGGAGGGAGAAGGAGGGAAGGGGAGGGAGGGAGGAAGGGGAGGGAAGGCAAGGGAGAAGGAGGGAGAGAGGGAGGAAAAGAAGATATTTTCCTTCAGCTGGATGCTGCAAGCTGCCATATTGTTTGGGCAAGAATGAAAACACCTATATCTAAGGCCGGGCATGGTGGCTCATGCCTGTAATCCCAGCACTTTGGGAAGCTGAGGCGGGTGGATCACTGGAGGTCAGGAGTTCAAGACCAGCCTGGTCAACATGGTGAAACCCTATCTCTACTAAAACCACAAAAATTAGCCAGGCGTGGTGGTGCATGCCTGTAATCCCAGCTAATTGGGAGACTGAGGCATGAGACTCACTTGAGCCCAGAGGTGGAGGAGGTTGCAGTGAGTGGAGATTGTGACACTGCACTCCAGCCTGGGTGAGAGAGTGAGACTCTGTCTCAAAAAAAAGACCTCTATCTAGTCACAGCACCAAAGAAATTCAGAACACTAAAGATTCACAGAAGATCTTCAAAGCTTCCAGGAAGAAAAAAAAAATGTATCACCTGTTCAGAAGCAGCAAATATCCAGACTGGCTACTGACTCTCACATCTGCAATGCCAGATGCTAGAATACATGGCTTTGAAAGTTTTGATGGCAAACAAATTCGGTGCCCAACCAAACTATCACATGGTATGAGGGCAGAAAGTGATTTTCAGACATGGAAGGTCTTGGGAAGTTTACCTCCAACATACGCTTTTTTGAAAGTGACTTAAGCATGTAGTTCAACAGCACGGCAGAGTAAACCAAGGAGAAGATGACATGGAACCCAGGAAAAGGGGGCTTAAACCCAAGAAAGTGTGAAGAAGACCAGTCCCAAAACAAGAACTGTGTTGAAGTCTCAGGCCAGATTGTAGGAGGATATAGAGCTGTGGAGCAAGGGAAATGGACAGAAGAGACAGCAGGACACAGAGCTTGGAGAAACCTGAGAATGAGGTTAAAAAAAACCAGTAGAGGATGAAACTAGAGAATACACATGGCCTTGACTCCACTAAGACGCATAGTGTTTTTTGCCATGGGACCCATATAGATGCTAGCAGAATGTGTGTGTTACTGATTTTTTTTTTTTTTTTTTGAGATGGAGTTTCGCTCTTGCTGCCCAGGCTGGAGTGCAATGGTGCGATCTCGACTCACTGCAATCTCCACCTCCTGGGTTCAAGTGATTCTCCTGCCTCAGCCTCCCAAGAATCTGGGATTACAGGCATGCACCACCATGCCCAAATAATTTTGTATTTTTAGTACACACAGGGTTTCACTACGTTGGTCAGTCTGGTCTCGAACTCCTGACCTTAGGTGATCCACCCACCTCAGCCTCCCAAAGTGCTGGGATTACAGGTGTTAGCCACCATACCCAGCTGATTTGTTTGTTTGTTTGTTTTGAGATGGGGTCTCGCTCTGTTGCTCAGGCTGGAGTGCAGTGGTGTGATCTCGGCTTGCTGCAACCTCTGCCTCACGGGTTCAAGTGATTCTCCTGCTTTCGCCTCCCAAGCAGCTGGGATTACAGGTGCCCGCCACCACGCCTGGCTAATGTTTGTATTTTTAGTAGAGATGGGGTTTCACCATGTTGGCCAGGCTGATCTTGAACTCCTGACCTCGGGTGATACATCCGCCTTGGCCTTCCGAAGTGCTGGGATTACAGGTGTGAGCCACTGTACCCCACCAGAATGTGTACATTAATCCTTAAACAGTTCTAATCATGTAAGTGCTGTTCATTGCCTTTAAAACTTTAAACAGAGAAATCCCCAAAGACGGGACTAGGATTGCTGAAGAGAATACAAATGTTATCAACCTAGACTATTAATGATTTACTGTTTCTCTCCTGATCCTACTGCATGAATTGAAAGGGTATAATTATCCTAGAAGAGAAAAGCCTGTGATACCCCTGCATATGGCCCCTCCCCTGCCCCCATCCACTTGAAGCAGCTCACCCAAGTGAGGACCAGGGAAAGAGCAGCCAACCTGCCACTCAGTCATTTCTCAGTTCTCCAGGGAGAGCCAAGAAGTGGCAGCTCTCGGGCCTCCAGCTCCTGCTGGTTCACACAATGAGCTGGGGACCCCAGAACTTCAGGAAGGAGGTGTAATCATACTGCCCTGCCCCTACCTCCATGTCCACATCTCCCAAGAGGCCAGTGGTACGGGTTGTCACTATCAGCACTGCCAGGGGCGGGGGGAACCACTGGTGCCAATGCTGGGGAGAGCCACCAGAAGGCAACAATAGTGTCAACAACCACGTGTCATCTTGGAGTGGTCTGGCTGGGCCCACTTCCTCTGAATGGACATCCATTCACCTCTCTGAGAGCCTCTTGTCACGACCGCAGTCGTGGCAATCCTCAACAACTGAAGCAGACTACCTTAGAAGATACGCTCAAGAAACCCCACCAGGCCAGGCACAGTGGCTCACAACTATGATCCCAGCACTTTGGGAGGCCAAGGTGGGAGGATCACTTGAGATCAGGAGTTCGAGACCAGCTTGGGCAACATGGTGAAACCTCGTGTCTACTAAAAATACAAAAATTAGCTGGGCATGGTGGTGCACGCCTGTAGTCCCAGCTACTCGGGAGGCTGAGGCAGGAGAATCACCTGAACCCAGGAGGCAGGGTTGCAGTGAGCCTGAGATGGTGCCACTGCACTCCAGTCTGGGTGACAGAGCAAGACTTTCTCAAAAAAAAAAAACAAAAAAAGAAACCCCTATCAAGAGGGACCTTGTGCACCCACCCATTCTGCTGCTGCCCTCAAAGGGGCCCATCCACCTGGAGGGGCCTGCAAACCATTCTGGCTACCCACAGACATCCCTACCACCCCACTCATCCTGCTTGGTGAACCCCTCTGATGCTGCTCACCTCAGGCCTTTCTATACCCAACGCTCAGGAGAAGAGACCTGCTATTGCACATGTGTGTGTGCATGCCTGTGTGAATATTTGTGAAAAAGAATTAAGGTGTCAAATTATTTTAATACTACCAAGCTCTCCCCAGGAAAAGGAAGAAAAGAGATAGAACGAACAAACAAAATCAGAGGACTAGGACCCACTGTAGCAGATGTCCTCATGCTGCTGCTCTGACCAGGAGAGCACCATCTCCAATCCTCCTTAGGATGGTCACCCTAGTGGATGTTCCAGGGACAAACTCTCAGCACTGTAGGAACGTACCCACAGCACAGAAAAAGTGCTTTCTTTGGACCTGGAAGACTTTCCCACATGCTCTAACCAGGAGAGGGAGGGGGAAGCTGCTCTCACTCACTTCTACATACCTATCTCCCTAACAATAGCTGAAATCCCAACACCCTGGCCTTGGGATGTTCATCAATCTCAAATGCTATCTAAATAAGACCGAATGCTCTTCTGAACAGCTTTGCAAGAAATGAGGTGAAAGAAGTTTAGGGAAAAATGTTGGTTCATAAGCTGATTACAAAAAATAAGCTGGAAATTTAATTCTGACATATTCTGCATGAGATGGGAGGAGGGCACAAAGACTGTGACATGAGTTGCTTCCACAGGTGAGCTGGTAGTGCCACCAGGGCAGTATCTACCCTCCAGATTCAAAAATAACAGCCATTAGCCGGGCGTGGCAGCTCATGCCTATAATCCCAGCACTTTGGGGGACACCAAGGGAAGTGGATGACTTGAGTTCAGGAGTTCAAGACCAGCCTGGGCAACATAGCGAAACTCCATCTCTACTAAAAATACAAAAATTACCTGGGCATGGTGGCGGGCGCCTGTAATCCCAGCTACTTGAAAGGCTAAGGTGAGAGGATCACTTGAGCCCAGGAGGTCCAGGCTGCAGTGAGCTATTATCGCACCACTTCACTCCAGCCTGGGTGATAGAGTGAGACCCTGTCTCAAAAAAGAAATCAATTAAAAAATATAAAATAAGGCCAGGTGTAGTGGCTCACACCTGTAATCCCAGCACTTTGGGACACCGAGGCAGGCCGATCACTTGAGGTCAGGAGCTGGAGACCAGCCTGGCCAATATGGTGAAACCCCATCTCTACTAAAAATACAAAATTTAGTTGGGCATGGTGGTGCACATCTATAATCCCAGCTATTTGGGAGGCTGAGGCAGGAGAATCACTTGAACCCAAGAGGCGGAGGGTGCAGTGAGCCGAGATTGTGCCACTGCACTCCAGCCTGGGCGACAGAGCGAGACTCTATCTCAAACTAGACTGGACTGGACTGGACTGGACTGGACTGGACTGGACTGGACTAGACTAGACTAGACTAGACTAGACTAAACTAAACTAAACCTAAACCTAAACCAAACTAAACTTAAACTAAACTAAACTAAACTAAACTAAAGTAACAGCTATTGCATGTAGAGGGAAGATTTTTAAAATTGGAGGAACAGGACTGATACAGTTTGAATGATTGTCCCCTTTAAATCTCATGTTGAAATGTGAACCCCCACGCTGGGAGGTGTTTGGGTCATGGGGGTGGATCCCTCATGAATGGCTTGGTCCCCTCCCTGTGGTAATGAGTAATTTCTCACTCTATTAGTTCACACGAGGGCTGGTTGTTTAAAAGAGCCTGGCATCTCTCTAGCTCCCTCTCTCACCATGTGACGCGCCTGCTCCCCCTTTGCCTTCCACCACGATTGGAAGCTTTCTGAAACCCTCGACAGAAATAGATGCTGATGCCACGCTTCTTGTACAGCTTGCAGAACCATGAGCCAAATAAACCTCTTTTTTTTTTTTTTCTTTTGAGACAGAGTCTCGCACTGTCGCCCAGGCTGAAGTGCAGTGGCTTGAACTCGGCTCACTGCAAGCCCCACCTCCCAGGTTCACACCATTCTCCTGCCTCAGCCTCCCGAGTAGCTGGGACTACAGACACCTGCCACCACGCCCGACTAATTTTTTGCATTTTTAGTAGAGATGGGGTTTCACCATGTTAGCCAGGATGGTCTCGATCTCCTGACCTTGTGATCCACCTGCCTTGGCCTCCCAAAGTGCTGGGATTACAGGCATGAGCCACTGCGTCCGGCATCTCTTTTCTTTATAATTACCCAGCCTCAGATATTCCTTTATAGCAATGCAAAACAAACTAATACAGGGACCAAACTAGTCTCTATGGTTCCCTTTTATGGGGGTCTGATTACAGGGTTCATAAACTTTCTTCATTAGGAATGATGGTAATGTCAGAATTTTATATCATAAACATTTAGTTTCCAACTAGTGAAACTTCAAGTAGTTCATAACAAATTCATCTCATCATAGCAAAGTATTTTATCAGCCTTTATTTCCTACAGATATTTTATAATCTAGCAGTATAGTAATATTTTTAAGTTGACATTTGTTAGCATTTAAAGCATTTTTAAAGTTTTTGTCATCACTGACTGAAGGCATGACAAATCAAGAAGGTAATAAAATCTCTATTAAATCACTGCTCTATTTACTGTGATTAATATAGCTTGATCTTAATAGTGAAACGTTTAGAAACAGTTGATTTCTCAGGTGTGAAAGACTTTAAAATTTCACTCTTTCTGTACCAAAGAACAACAGAGATTTGATCAAGTAAACATGCCTATAAAGGATAACTTCTTTTTTTTTTTTACCAAGAGTATACAATTTCTATTTATGTTTAAAATCAAATATGATAACCATATCAATTATACATTAAGAAAGCCATATTTAGGAACCAACTCGTTATTCTGAAACCTGGTAAATGAAGGGAAAGAATGAAACACATATTCTATCTCTGCTTTATGAGCTGACTGTTAAACCCACAAAATTGCACCTACCTCTAGCCAAAAGGAGTCCAATAAGGCCAGCAAAACCAATAACACCAAGTCTCGGAAAAAATCCAGGAGGTGCATTTTGGAGATAGTCATAGCTGTCTACAATAGAATTAGACCAGGAAGCAGTTCCATAAATTTCTCATTAAAAAACCAAAAAAGTCTTATACAGTATATAATATGTATATATAGTATCAAGTGCTTTTCAAACCACATATTCTCTGCATCCTGCTACTATACTTCTCTTCAACATATTCTTTTTATATGACATATAAACAAGATTTACTATTCACATAGCAAGTGTCCAATTTTCTTTTCTTTCTTTTTTTTTTTTTGAGATGCAGTTTTGCTCTTGTCGCCCAGGCTGGTGTGCAATGGCATGATCTCGGCTCACTGCAACCTCTGCCTCCCGGGTTCAAGCAATTCTCCTGCCTCAGCCTCCCAAGTAGCTGGGATTACAAGCGCCTGCCACCACGCCCATGGGGTATTTTTAGTAGAGATGGGGTTTCACCATGTTGGCCAGGCTGGTCTCGAACTCCTGACCTCAGGTGATCTACCCGCCTCAGCCTCCCAAAGTGCTGGGATTACAGGTGTGAGCCACTGCGCCCGGCTGCAAGTGTCCAATTTTCAAGTACCTTTGGTCCAACAACCTACTGACAATGAAGTAAATGTTAAATTACTTTCATATTCCTGAAAGCAACAGATCTGAATCAGCAATTTGCACAGGGAGGAATACAAATACAGGGATCCTTCGCTATTCAAACTCTTGTTATGGGAACACAAAAACAGAATAGATTTGGATAAATCTTTGGCTAGATCTATTGCTATCTGAAGCTTTGCTGCTTGCTCTCTGAAACTCAGGAACCAAACACAAGCTGTGTGTGGTGGCTCATTCCTATAAACTCAGCACTTTTCAAGGCTAAGGCAGAAGAATCATTTGAGCCCAGGAGTTCAAGGCTGCAGTGAGCTAGGATTGCGCCACTGCACTCCAGCCTGACAGCCTGAGCCACAGAGCAAGACACAGCCTCTTAAAAAAAAAAAAAAAAAAAAAAGGAAGGCCGGGTGCAGTGGCTCACTCCTGTAATCCCAGCACTTTGGGAGGCTGAGGCGGGCGGATCACGAGGTCAGGAGTTCGAGACCAGCCTGACCAACATGGTAAAACCCCATCTCTACTAAAAATACAAAAAAATTAGCTGGGCCTGGTGGCACGCGCCTGTAATCCCAGCTACTCAGGAGGCTGAGGCAGGAGAATCATTTGAACCTGAGAGGTGGAGGTTGCAGTGAGCCAAGATCGCGCCACTGCACTCCAGCCTGGACGACAGAGCGAGACTCCTTCTCAAAAGAAAAAAAAAAGAAATCAAATACATTAGACTCAGAAAAATAAGTATCCTTTGCCATCTGAACTCATTATTCGAACGTATCCTTTGCCATCTGAACTCATTATTCGAACTGAAGAACAGAATAAATTTGGATAATAAAGGAAACTTATAATTTCACTCAGGAAATAGCCACTGTTGATCGCCGTTGATGGTGATAGAATAAAAATAAATACAACATGTGAACCTATTCATCATGCCTGAACATGCCTTCTGACTTCATTCACATAATGCCTCGTCTCCTCTCCATTGAGCCAATCCCACCTCATAAAAGCCAAGTTGAGTCCTACTTCCACACAAAAGCCTTTCCTAAGCTCATCAGTCCATACCTCTCTCCCTCCTCTGAAGTTCCATCATATTTATTCTCTGTACCATCACTTGGTACCTAATCCTATAGTACCCTGTGTTTAATTATTCAGGTGTGTATCTGGTGTCTCCCCAAGGAGAATGTAAGCTCCTTAATGATAGATTGCTTACACATCTGTGTTATCTTCCCTCAGTGATAATAATGGATGTTCATTCAATAGATATTTATTAAGAATGATGGTTGGGTGTGGTGGTTCACGCCTGTAATCCCAGCACTTTGGGAGGCCAAGGTGGGAGGACTGCTTGAGTCCAGGAGTTCAAGAACAGCCTGGGCAACATGGCGAAACCCTGTCTCTACAAAAACTTAAAAAAAAAATAGCCGGGTGTGGTGATGCATGTCTGTGGTTCCAGCTACTTGGGAGGCTGAGGTGGGAGGATTGCTTGAGTCCAGGAAGTCAAGGCTGCAGTGAGCTATGATCATGCCACTACACTCCAGCCTAGGTGACTAAGTGAGACCCTGTCTCCAAACAAAAACAAAAACAGGCCAGGCGCAGTGGCTCACGCCTGTAATCCCAGCACTTTGGGAGGCCGATGCGGGCAGATCACAAGGTCAGGAGTTCGAGACCAGCTTGACCAACATGGAGAAACCCCGTCTCTACCAAAAATACAAAAATTAGCCAGGCGTGGTGGCATATGCCTGTAATCCTAGCTACCCAGGAGGCTGAGGCAGGAGAATCGCTTGAACCTGGGAGGGAGAGGTTGCAGTGAGCCGAGATCACACCATTGCACTCCAGCCTGGGCAATAGAGCGAGACTCTGTCTCAAAAAACAAAAAAACAAAAAAACAAAAATCACACTGCCAGGAGTTGATAAATACTGGATGAATTCCATCCTGGCTAACATGGTGAAACCCTGTCTCTACTAAAAATACCAAAAAAAAAAAAAAATTAGCCAGGCGCGGTGGCAGGCGCCAGTAGTCCCAGCTACTCGGTAGGCTGAGCCAGGAGAATGGCGTGAACCCAGGAGGTGGAGCTTGCAGTGAGGCGAGACCGCGCCACTGCACTCCAGCCTGTGCAACACAGCAAGACTCCGTCTCAAAAAAAAAAAAAATACTGGATGAATTAACAAATGAATTTTAGCTAGGTCATGACTTACACAAAGCCCTCATGTCTCCTTCTCAATCTCATCTTCAGCACTCCCTATCTACTTAGGGTTCCTGAAACATCCAATACCAAGTCACACCTCTAAGCCTGATCATGCTGTGCCCAGTGTGCAATGCCTGCTTCCAGCAGTCCCACCTCATTTTGGAGTGGCTAACACTGCTCCTTCAAGATTCACTTCAGAAGTCCTTCCCTGACTGCTCCCACCTCCTTGATTTCGATTAAACTAATCTCCTTCCTCTGTACCTTCAATAATGGTCTGTGATTATCTCTGTATTTGCACTAGTACTGAATAATATATTACATCCATCTCAGTGGTTGTGACCACTGTCTTAACCAATCTCAATTTTCAGGGCCTGGCAGAATGGTGACTTAAAAAATATATACAGAACTGAACTAATAAACTGGAAAACTCAGTAATTCTGTCCCCTAAGTAATACCAGATACATGCCAGTTTTCCTTTTCCTGAGTTCTTTGGGAAATGTGATCATTTTAAATACTACTATAGGACTTGTATTATGTTTGCATTAATTACTGTCTGGCCTGTTACTTATTTTGCCTTTAGCCTAGTTTTTACTTTCCATCCTCTAGTCTGGGTCATTTGAGGCAATTTTTTACTTCCCTTTATTTTTGCCTACTAGCCCAGTGTTGCTCAATTCTAGATGTGTACACAGAGCAGTTGACAGAGGGACACCCAGATGGCTCTGGTGAGCTGGGCCAAAGTGGGTAAATCACAAAGAAAGGGGAAAGAAGATATGTTTTAAGACTGTACAGAGTCTGGGCAACAAAGTGCGACCCTGTCTCTACAAAAAATGGAAAAAATGTGATGGCACATGCCTGTAATCCTAGCTACTCGGGAGGCTGAGCTGGGAGGATTGCTTGAGCCCAGGAGGTCGAGGCTGCAGTGAGCTATGATCACGCCACTGCATTCCAGCCTGGATGACAGAGCAAGATCCTGTCTCAGAAAAATTTAAACAAGAGACCTCTCAGCCACACATGGACAGATAAAAGACTATATCAGGAGTTCTCTAGTTTCCTCGGATAAAAATGAAGATAATAAGGTATCTGTCAGCTAGTTATGAGAACTTATATATATATATCAAATTTTTGTGGGTACATAGTAGGTGTATATATTTACGGGGTAAATGAGGTATTTTGGTTCAGGCATACAATGCATAATAATCACATCAGGGTAAATGAAGGATACTTTACCTCAAGTATTTATCATTTTTCTTTGTGTTGCAAGCATCCCAATTATACTCTTTCAGTTTATTTACAATACCTAAAAGAGTATAGCTTTTTTAGTTATTTAAAAAGTACAATAAGCCAGGCGCGGCGGCTCACACCTGTAATCCCAGCACTTTGGGGGGCCGAGGTCGGTGGATCGCCTGAGGTCAGGAGTTCGATATCAGCCTGACCAATATGGTGAAACCCGTCTCTACTAAAAATACAAAAAATAGGCTGGGCGTGGTGGCGTGTGCCTGTAGTCCCAGCTACTCGGGAGGCTGAGACAGGAGAATTGCTTGAACCTGGGAGGCGGAGGTTGCAGTGAGCCAAGATAGCGCCACTGCACTCCAGCCTGGGCAACAAAGCGAGAATCTGTCTCAAAAAAATAAAAAATAAATAAAATAATAAAAAATAAAATGTACAATAAAGTATTATTGACTGCAGTCACCCTACTGTGCTATCAAATACTAGGTCTTATTCATTCTAACTATATTTTTATACTCATTAACCATCCTCACTCCACCCCCAATAAATTGGTATTTGTAAAGCACTTAGAATAGTACCTGACATGTAAGTCTTAAATAAGTGTTTATGAAATTAATAAAATTAAGATGTTACTTACTAACATGCCTTAATAATTTAAAGAACCAGTAGGGGGCCGGGTACGGTGGCTCACGCCTGTAATCCCAATATTTTGGGCCGAGGTGGGCAGATCACTTGAGGTCAGGAGTTTGAGACCAGCCCGGCTAACAAAGTGAAACCCTGTCTCTACTAAAAATACAAAAACTAGCTGGATGTGGTGGCGCACGCTTGTAATCCCAGCTACTCGGGAAGCTGAGGTGGGAGAATCGCTTGAACCTGAGAGACAAAGGTATCAGTGAGCTGAGATTGTGCCACTGCACTCTAGCCTGGGTGACAGAGTGAGATTTTGTCTCAAAAAAAAAAAAAAAAAAAAAAAAACCAGTAGGCAGCCATTATTATGTCTGTCTTCAAACAATAAATTTATCTGACAGTCTCAGAAATATCAGGACATCAATACACCATGATGATCTTAGCAAAGAAATAAACTGTGCTCATGTTTATTTTGTTCTATCATGGAAACAAACCCTTGTAAAAACAAGATTTTGTTTCCGAGATGCCCAATAAGGGGAATGAAATATGATCAGTATCTTTATTAATTTACCAGTTTCTGATTAAGATTAGTCAGAACATGGACTGTGAATCCAGTTTGTGAGTGTATGTGATAAGTGGCCCACAACTGAAAAATAATCAAGGAAAATAAAACCAAATGAAAAAAAATGTAAGAACACTATCAATTATGCAGTAAGACCTTTCACAGGAGTACCAGCTCAGCTCCTTCCTGCTTCAAAACTTCTAGAGCATGTATTAATTGCAATGCAAATGAGCTATTCCGATTCAGAAAATCTATTGATGAATTAGTATGGTGTATTACACTGCACCTGGAAATGAGATTTTTTTTTTTTAAAGCAGTGTATCTGTACTTGCTAGCCCAAGAATCCTAACGATCTTGAAGAGACTTACCTGACTATTTGGGGACACTAGTTGCCTGAAATCTGATGAAAACAACAGCTCCTCTTCCCAGAAAAATCCACATAGCTCTAAAATTCTGCATATAATTTTAAGGAATCCACAGATTTCTTGGAGCTCATTCATGGAACTCTGATTAAAGAGTTCAATGTTAATGAAGTAGCTGATTATGCCTAATTTAAAATCGACTTACCTAACCCCCATTGAACCAAACTTTGCATCTTGGGCTTAGTTTGGGAGTACGTTTCCTAAAAAGGTAAAAAGAAACTGAATGAAACTATTCACAGGATCTGCTGATTAGAAAGTTAACAGAATAAATATACTTGTTTTTACTGAATAAATTATCATGTTATTAACGCTTTTTGAACAAAGGGATACACTGTCTGTCTGGGTCTTTTTGTTTGTTTTTCCTATTATAATCCTCCCTTCACTGCAAATTACTCAGCAGAATGGCTTACTACTGCCACAGGAAGCAGATTCCAAACAGAGTGGTTTCAACAATCCAGCCATTTCACTCTTCCATTAAAAAGGAAAAAATAAACTAAAAATCAATCCCCTTGATACTTAAGTGGCAAGCTTTTCTCCATGAGATTAAATCTGTCTTTCATATTAACTATTTCCTGATCTGCCATTAATTAGAGCCTACATCTGGAAACTGCCCATTTGAAGCAAGAATGACCAGCTTTAATGAGAAAAGGCTATAGCCCAAAGCAAATGAGGTGTCAACATTCTCTTAAAAACAATAAAAAGGCTTTGTGGCCAGGCATGATGGCTCACTCCTGTAATCCCAGCACTTTGGGAGGCCGAGTGGGGCAGATCACCTGAGGTCAGGAGTTGGAGACCAGCCTGACAAACATGGTGAAACCCTGTCTCTACTAAAAATAAAAAAATTAGCTGGGCGTGGTGGCACGCGCCTGTAGTCCCAGCTACTAGGGAGGCTGAGGCAGAAGAATCACTTGAATCCAGGAGGCGGAGGTTGCAGTGAGCCGAGATGGCGCCACTGCACTCCAGCCTGGGTGTGTCTCAAAAAAAAAAAAGGCTTTGTACATGAACATCACATGATCCTAAAGGAAACAAGGGACCTGCTAGAAGGTACCCACCTTCAAGAAGTCTACAGTGAAGACAAGAAGAGGCACATGGGTATCAGAAGGTATCAAAACTAGTTGCCATTTGGAAAAGGATTTTTTTTATTTTTATTTTTATGAATTAATTTTTTTTTTTGAGATAGAGTTTCGCTCTTGTCGCCCAGGCTGGAGTGCAGTGGCACGACCTCGGCTCACTGCAACCTCTGCCTCCTGGATTCAAGTGATACTCCTGCCTCAGCCTCCCGAGTAGCTGGGATTACAGGTGCCCACCACCACGCCCAACTAATTTTTGTATTTTTGGTAGGGACAGGGTTTCGCGATGTTGGCCAGGCTGGTCTCAAACTCCTGACCTCAGGTGATCCACCTGCCTTGGCCTCCCAAACTGCCGGGATTACAGGCGTGAGCCACTGCGCCCAGACTGGAAAAGGATTTGTTTTGTGTAATTCAGTTCAAGTCAGAACAAGCTATCCTCATTCTTTTAAATGACCTGAAATAATAAATGCCGAATTAGGCAGAAGATCTAAAGAACTGAGTATCACTTCATTAAAATCCATTATTTCACGCCTGTAATCCCAACACTTTGGGAGGCTAAGACAGGAGTATCTCGTGAGGTCAGGAATTTGAGAACCAGCTTGGGCAACACAGCAGAGACCCCATCTCTACAAAAAAATAAAAATATTAGGCTGAGCGCGGTGGCTCATGCCTGTAATCCCAGCACTTTGGGAGGCCAAGGCGGGCGGACCACAAAGTCAGGAGATCGAGACCATCCTGGCTAACACAGTGAAACCTGGTCTCTACTAGAAATACAAAAAAATTAGCCGGGTGTGGTGGCAGGCACCTGTAGTCCCAGTTACTCGGGAGGCTGAGGCAGGAGAATGGCGTGAACCTGAGAGGCGGAGCTTGCAGCGAGCCGAGATCGTGCCGCTGCACTCCAGCCTGGGGGACAGAGCGAGACTCTGTCTCAAAAAAATAAAAAATAAAAAAATAAAAATATTAGTTGGGCATGGTGGTATGTGTATGTAGTCTGAGCTACTTGGGAGGCTGAGGTGGGCAGATCTCTTGAGCCCAGGAGTTCGAGATCAGCCTGGGCAACATGGTGAAACCTTGTCTCTACCAAAAAAGAAAAAAAAAAAAAAACAGAAAAGAAAAGAAAACTTCAGATCAATATCTAGAATGATTGCCCACTTCTTTTGCTAGCTTAACATTTTTACTATTAAAAAAAAATTAAGGCCGGGCATGGTGGGTCACGCCTGTAATCCCAGCACCTTGGGAAGCCAAGGTGGGAGGATCACAAGGTCAAGAGATCAAGACCATCCTGGCCAACATGGTGAAACCCCGTCTCTACTAAAAATACAAAAATTAGCTGGGTGTGGCAGCACACGCCTGTAGTCCCAGCTACTTGGGAAGCTGAGGCAGGAGAATCACTTGAACCCGGGAGGCAGAGGTTGCAGTGAGCTGAGACTGCACCACTGCACTCCAGCCTGGCAACAGAGCGAGACTCTGTCTCAAAAAAAACAAAAAACAAAAAAACAAAAAACAAAAAAACAAAATTTAATTGGTTCTTCAAGAAAAGGGCTAGAAATTGCTGGTCTGAAAAAGGAACCAGGAATTAGAAATATTTCTATTCATAAAGGCTTTGTTCTACCCAGGAAAATAAAACCATTATAATTACAAAAACTATTATAATTACAAGAAAGTTCTTATATTTACTAGTAGTGGAAATAAACATATAGATAACTAATCCATCATCCAGAGAGGTATTTTGCTGCACTGAGTATCATGCACGGAAGAAAAGGTAAAAAACAAAAAGCAATCTTACGCTAAAAGGTACAAAGGTACAAATTTTTTTTTTATTGCCAAAAAAAAAAAAAACCAGACAGACTACAAGTAACAGTAGTCATGCCTACATGATACAAAAATATCCACACAAATTTGCTGACTTTGTCTTAACTACCAGAAGCTTAAAAATCTTCTAGAACAAGAGAATAAAGTCTAATCATTTTACAACACATTATGTTTAAAGTCTTTAGGTATTACTTAACTCAATAATATGGTTATGATACTTAAGTATAATGGCCTAATTTATATTGTTGATAGAGTCCATGCTTTACTATTTTCTTTCTAAATTGGTGAACAAAAGTTCAACAGCAGCATAGGCAATGGAAATTAAAAATTTTTAAACAAGCTCTGGATCAAAATGGAATTTAGGCCAGGCATGGTGGCTCACGCCTGTAATCCCAGCACTTTGGGAGGCCAAGGCAGACAGATCACTTGAGATCAGGAGTTCGAGGTCAACCTGGCCAACACGGTGAAACCCCGTCTCTACGAAAAATACAAAAATGAGCCAGTCATGGTAGCTCGTGCCTATAATCCCAGCTACTCGGGAGGCTGAGGCGGGAGAACTGCTTGAACCCGGGAGGTAGAGGTTGCAGTGAGCTGAGAGCACGCTACTGCACTCCTGCCTGGGCGACACAGCAAGACTCCCTCTCAAAAAAAAAAAAAACCAAAAAGACTAAATTTATAAATCTCAAGCAAGGTAAATCTAGACAATTTCCCACATATCTACATCTATTAGTTTTTATTAATTTGTCCTCAATTTTCAAAATCAAGATCAAATACAGCAAACATATGTATCAAAGCCTACAAAAGCATTCTATAGATTGTAAACGTTGGTTACTGATGTTAAAAATCACAGAAATACTTTTCATTTACGTAATGACAAATGCCTGACCTAAAACCCAGGCAGGGACAGAAACCAATCTGTATATGTAGTTCTTTGGTCACTAGGACAAATAGTTCAGTAATCCAGTATGGAATTCTACCCTATTTTAGTATCTACCTTATTTTAGTATAGCATTCAAAATGCCATATCCCCTCCTGGTTTAAGTGGCACTGATTTGTATACTGGGGGGAGAAAAACTTCGCAATTTTTATGTAAGCGTTTACATTGCATCTTTTCCCTTTGTTTAGAGTTCCAGCCCACAAGCCTCCCCTGGTAGACAACAATGTTTTCATAACTGCAAGCAATAAGGTAGTTCCTAGCCCCTCTGCTCTCTAGTCAAGGTGCTACGCACTGCCCAGGGAGAGGGAAATTCTCTCTGTAGCTGTGGCAACAGCTGTCACCAGGAAGCTAGGGCACCTCTGCACCCCCTCCTCAGATGGCACTGAAGAACATCTGTAAGTCAGGCACTTTTAACTTGGGGCCTTTTATTTAAAAATTTTTTGTGGGTACGTAGTAGGTATATACATTTATGGGGGTACATGAGATGTGTTGACACAGGCATGCAATGTGAAATAGGCACAATATGGAGAATGCGGAATCCATCTGCTCAAGCATTTATCCTTAGTGTTAAAAACAATCCAATTACACTCTTTAAGTTATTTTGAAATGTAAAATCAAATTATTGTTGACTACAGTCATCCTGTTGTGCTATCAAATAGGTTTTATTCATTCTTGCTATTTTTTTTTTGCACCCATTAGCCATCCCCACCTTCCCCCTAGACCCCCACTTCCCTTCCCAGCCTCTGTCAACCATCTCAGGGCCCTTTATCATGCCTTTTTCCAAAAACATGCAGCCAATACAGACTTTTCTCTATGGACTCTAAACAGAAATGCGTTCACTCCATTTTCAGAACAGTTGTACCTGACACCAGGTTGTGTATGGCTCACAATAGTGTCGGAGCTGTGAGATGCTTTCTTCAAGCTGGCTCCTTGCCTCCTCCACATACTTCGACTGACCCTCAGGAACTGAGTAGAGTGAAAGCTGCGCACATTAAAACAAAACAAAGATTTAAAAGATGTACTGTCTACAGGATACATTTATCAAATTTGTAAGTATTTAATATAATATTTCTAGTAATTCATGAATTACAGTGACTCTGTGGTCGGGTGTGGTGGTTCACGCTTGTAATCCTAGCACTTTGAGAAGCCAGGGCAGGCGGATCACTTAAGGTCAGGAGTTCGAGACCAGCCTGGCCAACATAGCGAAACCCAGTCTCTACTAAAAATACAAAACTTAGCCAGGTGTCATGGTGGGCGCCTGTAATCCCAGCTACTCGGGAGGCTGAGGCAGGAGAATCTCTTGAACCTGGGAGGTGGAGGTAGCAGTAAGCCAAGATTGTGCCAGTGCACTCAAGCCTGAGCAAGAGCGAGACTCCATCTCAAAAATAATAACAATAATAATAATACTTCATGAATTCCAGTGACTCTAAGGGTTACAAGCAACCTGAACTTTATCTCAAACTATCTCTGCACCTTATTTCCTTAATCAACGAGGCCAAGGCCAAAAGGGCAGGGCTATGAGGTGTCCTACCTTCTCCCCACCCATTGACTACAAACAAAGCAGGTCCTCTTTATCCATTTTATATACTGGTATTTGGTATTCCACCTTAGATTGAGCTTGGAAAAAGGATTTTATTACTCTAAAGGGTGGGTGAAGGGGTTAAAAAAGCTTGAGAGTAACCAAAGGGCATGTCATTCAGTTCAAATGACTGGTCTGATGTTAATCAAAGCAGGACAGCAGGTTTATTCCCCACCCAGAGAACTTCTTACAGCCACTGCTGGCTGCCTTCTTTACCCTCAAAAATGCCACTGTGTCAAAGCCTGAGAAGAGAGTAAAGGGCAAAAGATAAGCTAATTAGCTTTATGTAAACACCAATCTAGTAACCCTACCCAGGACTGAAGGTAGATCCTTACCTCACTTTATTCAAAGGCAACAGAAACCGAATATCCAAAATAATTAGTGGGAAGTACAGACCAAAAAGGAATGTAAACAGTAGGGAGAAGATTTCTTGTTTTTTTTTTTTAAATTTAGTATTTATTAAGTATATACTTATAAGCGGCTCCTCCAGACAAGAAACAGAAAGGATCCAGATCTCTAATTTCTTAGAGAGGAAAAAATGTGAATATCTTCTTGGCTCGATAAGAATCAAGATAAGCCAAGAATCAGGCAGACCACTTAGAAAAGTGAGTTGTGCTTATAACCTATTGGGACACAGTGGATTCCCCAGTAAACATTTATAAAGTATTCCTTAATTGTGCCCTTACCTAAGTATCATTAAAGTTTATCTGTTGAAAAAGCCATAGTTTAATATTTCCCACAAATTAAACAAACTATAAGGAAATATATTTTCTCCGTTTAAATGTCTTCTCGCTGGGCGTGGTGGCTCACGCTTGTAATCCCAGCAATTTGGGAGGCCGAGGCGGGTGGATCACCTGAGGTCGGGAGTTCGAGACTAGCCTGGCCAACATGGTGAAACCTCGTCTCTACTAAAAATACAAAATTAGCCAGGCATGGTGGCACATGCCTGTAATCCCAGCTACTTGGGAGGCTGAGGCAGGAGAATGGCTTGAACCAGGAGGAGGAGGTTGCAGTGAGCCGAGATCGCACCATTGCACTCCAGCCTGGGCAACAAGAGTGAAACTCCATCTCAAAATAAATAAATAAATAAATGTCTTTTAAACAGTCACATCTTCCTGATATACAATTTGTAAAAAATTATCCTACAGTAACTAAATCAGACACTCAAAATACATCACAACATGAACAACATGTTACCTCATCAACCTTCACGGAATTTTTGGGAGGTGAGTCCTTTTTTGGTGCTGCATAGACTTTGAAGGTGAGCAAGCTCAGGCTGGCTGGCCCCACGGACCTCTGAATTACCTGAAACGCAGAAGCAATCTTAAACCTCTCTATGTTACAGACCGAATGTGCAGAACGTGAGCATATTTATAACCTCAGCCACTCCCCACCCTGAAAGGCTTACTGTGCTTTATTTTATTTTTATTTATTTTTAGGTTTTCAAGATGGGGTCTTGCTGTTACCCACGCTGCGGTGTAGTGGCGTGATCTCAGCTCACTGCAACCTCCACCACCCAGGTTCAAGCGATTCTTCTACCTCAGCCTCCCAAGTAGCTGGGATTACAGGTGTCTGCCACCACACCCGGCTAATTTTTGTATTTTTAGTAGAGATGGGGTTTTGCCATGTTGGCCAGGCTGGTCTCGAACTCCCGACTTCAGGTAATCCGCCTGCTTCGGCCTCCCAAAGTGCTGGGATTACAGGTGTGAGCCAGTGCGCCTGCCCTACAAAATATATTTTTTAAAAAAATCAGCCAGGCATGGTGGTGTGTGCCTGTAGTCCCAGCTACTCAGGAGACTGAGGTGGGAGAACTCTTGAGTTTGAGGCTTCAGTGAGCCATGATCATGCCACTACACTCCAGCCTGGGCAATACAGTGAGACTCTGTTTCACACACACAAAATAATCGCTCCACTAAAAAAAAAAAAAAAAAAAAAAAAGATGGGCTGAGAGGAGGGGAGAGTTATGGGTTTATTAATTTAAATTGTGAATATAAAAAATGTGCTGGGCGCGGTGGCTCACGCCTGTAATCCCAGCACTTTGGAAGGCAGAGGCGGGTGGGTCACCAGATCAGGCATTCAAGACCAGCCTGGCCAACATAGTGAAATCCCGTCTCTACTAAAAATACAAAAAAAAAAAAAAAAAATTAGCTGGGCGTGGTGGTGGGCACCTGTAATTCCAGCTACACAGAAGGCTGAGGCAGGAGAATCGCCTGCACCTGGGAGGTGGAGGTTGCAGTGAACCAAGATTGTGCCACTGCACTCCAGCCTGGGTGACAGTGCAAGACTCCATCTCAAAAAAAAAAAAAAAAAAAAAAAAATCAGACCCCTTCTGCAAAGGTCGTGGCAGTTTTCTAGGAGGGACGTTGATCTCCTTAGGTTGTATCCTGGTGCTGCTGGTTCTGCCTAATAATTGTGATGGGCACAAACCACACGAACTAATGTCAGCACTAGCTGGCTAATCTGTATCGTGGAAGCAAAAGAAATCTGTAGCAAAACTGTCTTGAAATTAAGACCTCAAGATGCACACTTAATACTTCAAGATGTATCAATTATTTTTAAACCAGTTAAAGTAACAACCACTCTTTTTTTCTTAATGGCTTTCAGCTCTTTATTTGTTTCTGAAATATGGGAATTTGCAGGCATACGTTTCAACAGACATTTTTGTTATATTTTAGCTTGCATTACGTTTTGTATTACAGAATAGCCTCGTCTTTCACATTACAGGCACTGCAAATCTCAGTAATATGATTTCCAAGATGCTAAATCATGCCTAAATAGTTAGAGAGAAATCAATCACTCATTTATTTTCCACCTCTCCTCCATCCATTTCCTTTTGTCTCATTTGAGCAGGAAATAAACAATTATTGAGCATGCCTTGTGTGTTTGGCACAGCTATAGAAATAGGAATATGGAGTAAGACATATCCTCACCCTGAAAGGGCTTCCATTCTGGTAGGAAGAACTTGATAGATGTAAATAAATGGACAACATTTTTTTTTTTTTTTTTTTAACACAGGGTCTCACACTGTTGCCTAGGCTGGAGTGCAGCAGCAGGATTTCTGCTCACTGCAACCTTCCCATCCCAGGTTCAAGCACTCCTCCTGTCTTGTCTCCCAAATAGCTGGGACTACAGGCATGCACCACCATGTCCAGCTCATTTTTGTAATTTTTGTAGAGACAGGGTTTTGCCATGTTGCCCAGGCTGGTCTCAAACTCCTGGATTCAAACGATCCATCCACCTCGGCTTCCCAAAGTGCTGGGATTATAGGCGTGAGCCACTGCACTTGGCCTGGGACAGATTAAAAAATAAGGGAGGCTGAGGCACAAGAATCGCTTGAACCCAGGAGGTGGAGATTGCAGTGAGCCAAGATACGGCCACTGCACTCCAGCCTGGGCAACAGAGCGAGACCCTGTCTCAAAAAGTAAATAAATAAAAGAAAAGTGATATGGGAGGGGCAGGCATGGAAATGCTGGGTAGAGAAGGGCGTGGTCCCTGGCTAGGGCTCCACCCCTGGGCCTGTGCCCACCAACCTAGGTGAGGACAGGCATTTCTGGTTTTGTGCCCAAATGTCGCATTTCCCAAGACCACCCTGGCCCACCACACCCCCATATTGTGCCTATAAAAACCCCGAGACCCTAGCGGGCAGGCACACAAGCGGCTGGACGTCAAGAGAAGCAGAGGCGAGGAACAACATACCAGCAGAAGAACACAGTGACAGACTCCGGCAGGCCACCAACAGCAGAATGGCAGGACAACGCGGAGTTTGGCTGAGGGCGGTCGGAGGAGAGCCCGGCTGCTAAGCGGCCTGACTCCAGGGGAAAACCACCTTCCCACTCCATACCCCTTCTGGCTCCGTTTCCATCTGCTGAGTGCTACTTCCACCATTCAGTAAAACCTTGCACTCATTCTCCAAGCCCACGTGTGATCCGATTTTTCTGGTATACTCAGGCAAGAACCCTAGGATACAGAAAGCCCTCTGTCCTTGCGATAAGGCAGAGGGTCTAACTGAGCTGATGAACACAAGTTGCCTACTGACAGCAAAACTAAAAGAGCACACGTAACACACGCCCACTGGGGCTTCAGAAGCTGTAAACATCCACCCCTAGACACTGCCATGGGGTTGGAGCCCACACTCCCCACGACCTGCCCATCTGCCTGCTTTCCCTAGGGGTTTTGAGCAATGGGGCACCTAAGAAGTGAGCCACACCCCCATCACATGCCCTGTAAGAGGGACAAGGGAAATTCCCCGTTTCAAAAGCATGAATTCTCCCTGCTCTTAGGCAGTCCTACAGAAAGACAAGTATAGGACATTACAGACAGACGAATCAGCATGTGTGAAGCCACGAAGCTGGGAAACAGCATGGGAGAAGCGTAGGGAGTTCGAGTTTTGTGGGAGGGGACAGAGAGATGAGTCACAGAAGTTGGTTGTAGCCAGATCATAATGGGACTTGTGTGGCTCACATAAAAGTCCTAGGTAATAAATACCAAAAGATCTCAAATAAGGATGGAATACAGAATCGAGTTTGCCATTTAGAAAGACCATTATTTCTCAGTGTGGCGGTTTAAGTCATTAAAGGGCCAGCTGACCAGTTATGGTGCTGCTAAAACAATGCAGGAAAGAAATGAGGGCCCAAGGAAAGATTGCACAGGAGAGGAGAAAGAGGAGAAAGTAGAATTGAGATAGTTTAATAGGCAGAATTAGCAGGACTTAGTGACCAATGGGAAAGGAGGAGTGACGATGACCTTGGTTTCTTTTTTATTTTCATTTATTTTAATTTTTAAACTGACAAGAATCGTATATATTTATTGCATACAACATGCTGTTTTGAAATATGTATACATTGTGGAATGGCTAAATTGAGCTAATTAACATATGCACTACCTCACAAATTAATTTTTGTGGAATCTAAAAAGGTTGAACTAATGGAAGTAGAGAGCACAATGGTGGCTACCAGGGCAGGGGCTGGGGGGAGTTGGGGAGATATTGGTCAAAAGTACAAAGTTTCAGTTAGGAGGAGTAGTTCAAGAGATCTGTTGTACAACATAGTGACTAGAGTTAATAACGATGTATTGTATTCTTGAAAATCAGGAAAAGAGCAGATTTTAAGTGACCTTGGGGTTTCCGATGGGTTTTTCTAGTTGGGTGGTGACACAGCATTCCTGAGAGAGGAAGTAGAAAAAGAGGGCCAAGTCTGAGGGAAAAATGATGAGTTGGTTTCGGACATGTTCCAGAGACAGACAGACAGCTAGAGGTCTAGTCATCTATCTACGTATCTTTTATTTTACTTGAAAAGCTAAAGTAGGCAAACTTAGAAACTGTTGTCTTTTGCAAATTAAGAAAAAGTTGACCTGAAATTTTAAGTCCATGAGAACATGTTTTTTGGGTCTGGACTTCCTCAGCACTTCAGGGGTGTATTTATTTCTCATAAAGCACAGTAAGGCCGGGTGCGGTGGCTCACGTCTATAATCCCAGCACTTTGGGAGGCCGAGGTGGGCGGATCACCTGAGGTCGGCAGTTCGAGACCAGCCTGGCCAACATGATGAAATCCAGTCTCTATAAAAAACACAAAAATTAGCCAGGCGTGGTGGCAGACGCCTGTAATCCCAGCTACTCGGGAGGCTGAGGCAGGAGAATTGCTTGAAACTGGGAGGCAGGGGTTGCAGTGAGCCGAGATCGTGCCACTGCACTCCAGCCTGGGCAAATATATATATATATTTGCAATATTTGTATATATATATATATATATATATATATATATATATATATATACACATACACACACACACACACACACACACATATATAGTAGAGACAGGTTCTCATCATGTTACTCAAGCTGGTCTCGAACTCCTGAGTTCAAGCAATCCTCCCGCCTTGGCCTCCCAAAGTGCTGAGATTACAGGTGTGAGCCAACACGCTCAGCCTATCTTTGATTTTAAATCTCAACTCATTTCCTTTAACATTTTATTGGATTCTTAATTATTAATTTCTACTTTACCTTCCCCTCTTATCTTGCTTGTTTTTCTAGTTTTAATATTATTCTAGGCCTGTCTCCCTTTACTGCCTAAACTGTTTTCTTCTTCTTCCTCTTCTCCTATTAGTTTTTCTCCCTAAGCCTACCCTGATACCCATCCCACAGCAAGAACTGTGGCCACAAGCGTGGTAGCACCAAAGAAAGCTGGCTCCTGCAGTGGCCTTTTCAGCTTCCAGCAGGCTCTCAACAGACAAGCAAACAAAACAAAGAAAAAGCAAACCTCACCCCAGGAGACCTGGGAGACCTACAAATGAACACTCCCCAGGACCATAATTCTTAGTTTGCAGAGAACACATGATTTACTCGAGGATTTCTCAAACTCAGCACTACTGACATTTGGGTTGGGTCCTTCTTTGTCGTGGGGCTGTCCTGTGTACTGCAGGAAGTTTGGCAGCATCCCTAGCCTCTACACACTAGATGCCAGTAGCACCTCCTCCCAGTCCCGACAGTCAAAAACATCTCCAGACACTGCCAAATGTCTCCTGGGGAGCAACTCTCCCACTGAGAACCTCTGATTTACTTGAGTAAGTATTACTTTCTGACATCTCTCACCATCCAGACTTGAAGAAAATCTGTATGTTTTAAAACCCATGGCCTCACACAGAGTGAAAGAAACCAGAACAATCACTACTAGGCAGGGGAGGTGGGAGTTGGAAGGAAGTGGACTTACTGAGAAGCGGCACAAGCGAACTTTCTGGGGTGAAATAATCTATATCTTGATTGGGGTATGGGTTATTCAAGGTGTATACATTTGTCAAAGCTCAAATTGTACAACTAAGACTGTACAACTTAAAAGTCTATGTATTTCACTCTATGTAAATTAGACTTTTTAAAAAATCCATCAGCTCTAGCATACCTAATCCATGCCAAGCTCATTCCTAAGGAGCCAGCCACACACCTAACCATGGTAAGGAACTGGTATAGATCTGTGTGATGGAAACCCATGGGAGGAGCCTTGGTAAAAGGTCCCCAGGCAGACATGGCTGAAGCTGATGCACTCAACATCTTGGCTGATTCATCTTCCTTTCTGGCATCAAAAGGGGCTCCTCCTGGTGCGAGATGACCCCACCCTGCCTCAGCATGCTCACCACCTTTCCCTCTTAACAGTAAAAAGGAAGCTGGCCAGACCAGATGTCATCACAAATGGCCATCTTCGACACTGTGTGCCTGCCAAGTAGTTATCATAATTTGTTAGGGCTCATATTGAGTATTCGGGCCAACCTATTCAAAATCAGGATTTAAGACGGGAAAGGCTAAGATGGGTAGAATCACCCCAGGACGGTGTAAGGGCACAAAGAGGAGATGAACCTTCTTCAATCTTTTGTCTCCCCAAGGAAGAACAATCAGTTCTTTGAAGAAACACAATCAACTTTCAGGGTCTGGGACATAATAAAAAAAAATCTCTAGCTTTATCAACTTTCCTCCTGTTCGTACTCTGGATGGGTTGCTTTGTGAGACATGAACACAAAGGTATTCTCTCTCCATGAGGAGTCCTGACCCATTATGGTATAATCAGACTGAATATACCTCCCAAGAAGTGAAATCTCCCCCAGACTTTTTCTTTCCCCCCCTTTTTTTTTTTTTTTGCGATGGAGTCTCCCTCTGTTGCCAGGCTGGAGTGCAGTGGCATGATCTTGGCTCACTGCAACCTCCCCCTCCCGGGTTCAAGCGATTCTCTTGCCTCAGCCTCCCAAGTAGCTGGGACTACAGGCATGCGCCACCACATGCGGCTAATTTTTGTATTTTTAGCAGAGACGGGGTTTCACCATGTTGGCCAGGATGGTCTTGATCTCTTCACCTTGTGATCCGTCCGCCTCGGCCTCCCAAAGTGCTGGGATTACAGGCGTGAGCCATTGTGCTCGGCCTCCCCCAGACTTTTTCTGATGCAGGGCTGGAATCTCTAGACTGCATGTACCCATGCCCTGAGCACTCCCTGTCCCAAGTGATAGTCCTTGAGAAGCCTTGTTGCCAGGTACACTCCCTGGTCAGGGCAGATGAGTTGGCTCAGAAAATGAGTACATATGCACCTGCCAAGAACTGATTAGATATGGTCTACTTCGCATTATATGAGTTAGGCTTGCTCAATCAAAGTCAAGCAAGCTCTGTTAAGAGCTGAATCTCCAATTAGTGCTAAGTTACAGGCTAGATCAAAGGTGGCATTTCTTTAGATCAACCCCTCGGGAGTGTACCCTTCAGTTACTGAATGCCTTTCTTGGAATTCAGCTAGTTGGGGGTCTCAAAGTAAGGACTCTAATGTGTTGGCTTCTCTGAGGTTTTGAATACAGCTGTAAGACCCATAGTCAACAGAGAAAACGAAAATTTGGCTTAAAGGTAAACTGGTGGCCCTTAGCTTTGCAAACCTCAGAGGGAGTGTCATTGAGTTTTCTCACTCTTGTGGCTAACTCTTCTTTCTTTCTGGTCTGATCCTACTCCCCAGCAAAGTATCAAGGTACACTCTATCTTGGACCTTGGACTCTCTATGTCTCAAAACTTTTGCTTCACACAGCCCGCAAGGGGCTTGTCAATGGAAACAGAGCAACCAGTATTGGTGTTGGGTTAGATGAGGCCCTAACAAGAAGTGTAAAGGGGTAGGCTGTCATTATCTTAAAAACATTTATTTGGTTCTTACTCTGTCTCTACTGAAGCTTGCCAAGGACTGATGTTGGCAAAACAAATCTGGTCAGGCAAGCAAGGTTATATATAACAATTAGAAGAGGTCAACCAGGGTTTTATTTCAAAAACAAATATTTACTGCACACCCACATCATGTCAGGCATGGTGCTAAACAGATACAACACATAAGCAGACATGGTCCCTGCTCTTACAGAGCTTCCAGGAAGCTTATGAATTTAATCAAAGACTCAGGCCACAATTTAAAAAATAAATTAACATTCAAAAAAAGATTCAGGGCCCAGCACAGTGGCTCATGCCTGTAATCCCACCACTTTGGGAGGCCGAGGTGGGTGGATCACAAGGTCAGGAGTTCCAAGACCAGCCTGGCCAACACAGTGAAACTCCATCTCTACTAAAAATACAAAAATTAGCCAGGCATGGTGGCACATGCCTGTAGCCCCAGCTACTCGGGAGGCTGAGGTAAGAGAATCGTTTGAACCTGGAAGGTGGAGGTTGCAGTGAGCCGAAATTATACCACTGCACTCCAGCTTGGGCAACAAAGTGAGACTTCATCTCAAAAAAAAAAAAAAAAGATTCAGGCATAAGATTGAGTTTATTAGGAGGCTGAAGTGGGAGGATCACTTGAGGCCAGGAATTTAAGACCAGCCAGACCAGCCTGGGCAACATAACAAGACTCCATCTCTACAAAAAAAAAAAAAAAATTAGCCAGGTGTTTGGGGCATGCCTATGGTCTCAGCTACTTGGGAGGCTGAGGTGGGAGGATTACTTGAGCCCAGGAGGTCAAGGATGCAGTGAGCTATAATCACGTCACTGCATTCCGGCCTGAGTGTCTGAGCAAGACTCTGCCTCAAAAAAAAAAAAAAAGAAAATAAATAAAACAGGCAATTTCTTCAAAACAAATGTAGAACCAAAACTAACTCAAAAAAGAAACAGAAAATCTGAATAAACTATTGAACAGCCAAAAATAAATAAATAAATAAAATAAAATAAAAAGATTGAGTTTATCAGTCAGCTCCCTCAGCTTTAAAGGTAGATTCTTAGACACAGTTTACCAAGACATGAATCTGGTGAGGTCGTAAACAAACAAATCATAATGGGTGCCCAGAAGGCTAAACTGTTCTTGCTTTGCAAATAAAAGTACACTGACTGCCCAGGATTCCATAGCTCTGGGATCATGTTGTGATTATGTTCCAGTAAAACTGCCTTAAAGACAAAATAAAAACCTTAAGCTAAATAAGACACCCTCAGAATTATTCAGACTCTCATGAATGGTGGGGCTCAAATACCTAACAACTTGCTTTCTTTTTCATCTCTATAGAGAATCTAGTGAATAGTCTCTCCCATTTAAAAAAAGGGTGACTCTTTTCTCCCACAATTACAGAACTATTATCTTATTAGACTTCCATTTATAATATATGCCAGCTTCATGATAGAAGGCCTTTGCAGGCCTGTGTACACAAGAGGTTTCAGAATCACCTGGGGAGTTGTTTTTTTTTTTTTTTTTTTTTGAGACAGAGTCTCGCTCTGTCGCCCAGGCTGGAGTGCAGTGGCACGATCTCAGCTCACTGCAACCTCCGCCTCCTGGGTTCATGCCATTCTCCTGCCTCAGCCTCCTGAGTAGCTGGGACTACAGGCACCGGCCACCACGCCCAGCTAATTTTTTGTATTTTTAGTAGAGACAGGGTTTCACTGTGTTAGCCAGGATGGTCTCAATCTCCTGACCTCATGATCTGCCCACCTCAGCCTCCCAAAGTGCTCGGATTACAGGCGTGAGCCACCGCGCCTGGCCCACCTGGGGAGTTTTTTAAAAGCATAGATTCTAACAGCTTCCCCCAGAGTGTCTGACTCCGAATCTAAGAGGGGCCCAAGAATCTATTCCCAAGATAAGCAAAGTTTTGAAAACCACTATTCCACAAACATATGCTTAGAGAACAGTTATTCAACTTAAGTTTGTATAAGCACTCAAACATACTTTTAAAAACATTTGAAAGTATAAAATGAAAACTGTCCTAAACATAAAAAGAAACAGAGTAACTGGCCACCCACTAGAGAAATCATGACATTTATTTACATTCAAGAAAATCTCTCCCATCTTAAACAAAACACAACAAATACCCTCCACCCCTAATTCCCTCTCTAACTACTACCTTACCCTTCTACCAACCTCCATTGACAAATTTATTTTAAAAGTAGACTATGGTTAGAAGGTAGAATAGTGGATACCCTTAGCAAGCTGGGTAGTGACTAGAAGGGCCACGAGAAGAGCTTCTAGAGTGCTAGTATGTTTAGTTTGTAAAAATTCACTTATGCCCCATTTACTTTCCTATATGCATGTTATACAAATGGTCTCAGACTTACAAATGGTTCAACCTTACATGGTGCAGAAGTGATACGCATCCCATAGAAACCGCACTTTGAGTACCCATATAACCATTCTGCTTTTCACTTTCAGTACAGTATTCAATAATGTACATGAAACATTCAATAGTTTATTATAAAATAGGCTTTGTGTTAGATGATTCTGCCCAACTGTGGGCTACTGGAAGTGTTCTGAGTACATTTAAGGGAGGGTAGGCTAAATTATGATGTTTGGTAGGCAGGTGTGTTAAATGCATTTTTGACTTAATGATATTTTCAACTTATGATGGGTTTATCAGAATGCAACCCCACCACAAGCTGAGGAGCATCCACATTTAAGCACAAAGTCAAAAAGGCAGATTCTGTTTGCTTTCTCAATTTTATCTCTTCCTCCCTTTACTACTAAATGCACCTAAAACCTTTCTTCCCAAGGCCACCAATAGCCTCCCAGTTGCTAAACCCCACTGGACATCTGGCATCTTGGTTACACCCTGAAACTGGTGACTACTCTACATCTTCAAACCCTTTCTTTGGCTTACAGGATTCTACCCTACCCCCATTCTAGAAGCTTTCTAGGTACTCTCTCCTCCCCTTTTGGGCCTTCTCTTCCTCTGCATAGCTCTTCAAGGTTGATGAGTCATGGAGTAGTCTTTAACTCTCTCCTCTTCTCACTCCAGGGCAATTTCATTAAAATCTAATTCTTTCCTTTTTTTTTTTTTTTCCTTTCAGACAGAGTCTCGCTCTGTCACTCAGACTGGAGTCCAGTGGCCTGATCTCAGCTCACTACAATCTCTGCCTCCCGGGTTCAAGGGATTCTCATGCTTTAGCCTCCCAAGTAGCTGGGATTACAGGCGTCCGCCACCACGCCCAGCTAATTTTTGTGTTTTTAGTAGAGACAGGGTTTCACCATGTGGACCAGGCTGGTCTCAAACTCCTGGGCTCAAGTGATCCACCTGCCTCAGCCTCCCAAAGTGCTGGGATTATAGGCGTGAGCCACCGCACCTGGCCAAAATCTGTCTTTAACTCCCATTCATATGCTACTGGTGCTCTAATCAGTATCCCTAGCCTGGGCCTCTCCCTAAGCCTCAGGCTTGTGGGTTTCCTGTGTTTCTAACTCCCTGATGGACATGTTACCAGGCTTTTCAACTGCTACTTCAAACAGGCTATATCCAAAGGTGACCTTTTTTTTTTGAAGTGATGGAATATATTATTTCTTTTATATTTTCCATGTAAATAATTTAAACTCTCTCTATGTAAGTATATATACACTTACAGTATCTTACCCTTCTACCAAGTTTATATATACATACAAACTGTATGTCTATATATACTTATAGACTTATACATACTATATATACTTTAAAAGTTTATATAGTTTAAGTATATATAATAGTTTATGTATTTATATATATAGTTTACATTTATATATTTAAAATGTATGACATTATGTTTTCAACTATCTTTCTCCAAAACCTGTTTTTCTGAGATTCTCTACCTTATTTAATGATCCTGCAAGCCACACAAAGGACAACATAAAAGCAACTCTTTAATGATAAAGAATGAAAATAAAATTTTTTTTTTTTGAGACAGAGTTTTGCTCTTTCACCCAAGCTGGAGTGAAGTAGCGCGATCTCGGCCCAAGGCAACCTCCGTGCCCCTGGGGTTCAAACGATTCTCCTGCCTCAGCCTCTCGAGTAACTGGGATTACAGGCAGCCACCACCACACCCAGCTAATTATTATTATTATTTTTTTTGAGACGGAGTCTTGCACTGTTGCCCAGCCTGGAGTGCAGTGGCGTGATCTCCACTCACTGCAACCTCCGTCTCTCGGGTTCAAGCAATTCTCCTGCCTCAGCCTCCCAAGTAGCTGGCATTACAGGTGCCCGCCACCATGCCCAGCTACTTTTTTTTGTAATTTTAGTAGAGACAGGGTTTCACCATGTTGGCTAGGCTGGTGGTCTCAAACTCCTTACCTCAGGTGATCCACCTGCCTTGGCCTCTCACAGTGCTGGGATTGGCCAAGGTGGGCAGTTCACGAGGTCAGGAAATTGAGACCATCCTAGATAACACGGTGAAACCCCATCTCTACTAAAAATACAAAAAATTAGCAGGGCATGGTGGCGGGTGCCTGTAGTCCCAGCTACTCGGGAGGCAGAGGCAGGAGAATGGCGTGAACCTGGGAGGCGGAGCTTGCAGTGAGCCGAGATCCTACCACTGCACTCCAACCTGGGCAACAGAGCGGGACTCTGTCTCAAAAAAAAAAAAAAAAGTGCTGGGATTACAGGCGTGAGCCACCGCGCCTGGCCTCAGTCAACCTTTTCTGCAATAATTTCCATTCTGAAAGCATTTTTCACTCAAAACAAAACTATTTTAATCTGATTTTAATTATTTATGAGGTAAAAATCTGAAATGGGGTTTTTACCAAAAAAAACTATGAACACTGACAATACTTTTGAGATTATTCTTATTCTAAGTAACTAACATTAAAAAAAAGAACTATGTGAAAGAACTTAGAATAAAACAAAATGATGAAGACAATAAAAAATTTTTGTCAAAATCAGGCTACATTGTTGTCCTTAGTAATGTGCTGTAAATTGAATGAAAAATCAAGAGAAAGGCCAGCCGCAGTGGCTCACGCCTGTAATCCCAGCACTTTGGGAGGCCGAGGTGGGCAGATCACGAGGTCAGGAGATCGAGACCATCTTGGCTAACATGGTGAAACCCCGTCTCTACTAAAAATACAAAAAAAAAAAAAAAAAAAAATTAGCCAGGTGTGGTGGTGGGAACCTGTACTCCCAGCTACTGGGGAGGCTGAGGCAGGAGAATGGCGTGAACCCGGGAGGCGGAGCTTGCAATGAGCCGAGATCACGCCACTGCACTCCAGCCTGGGCGACAGAGGAAGACTCTGTCTCAAAAATAAATAAATAAATAAATAAAAATAAAAATCAAGAGAAATAAAATGAGTCCACAATTCTTGAAACGTCAAAAGAATACAGAATACTCTCCTCCATAAGGAGCATTCAGGACAGTATCTATATTTTATACAGCAACCTTTTATTTTTATATTTTTTATTTTTTGAGACAGAGTTTCACTCTTGCCACCCAGGCTGGAGTGCAGTGCCACAATCTCAGCTCACTGCAATCTCCACCTCCTGGGTTCAAGTGATTCTCCAGCCTCAGCCTCCTGAGTAGCTGGAATAATAGGTGCCTGCCACCACGCCCAGCTATTTTTTTTTGTATTTTCAGTAGAGATGGAGTTTCTCCATGTTGGCCAGGCTGGTCTCGAACTCCTGACCTCAGGTGATCTGCCTGCCTTGGCCTTCCAAAGTGTTGGGATTATAGGCGTGAGCCACCACGCCCGGCCAGCAATCCTTTCTAATATGGAGGGCCACACACCAAACAGAACAGAGGCTTTCTCTGGGAAGGGGGCTGGGGGGAGGCGGACAATAGCAACCTGACCAACTGTACTATTTTGACTTTTTACAAGGAAAAGTATTTCAGTATTACTTATAACATTTCTTTAAAATAGATGTTTTCTTTTCAAAGCAGTTACCTTGATAAATCATATATGGAGTCAGAATTTACTACAACTATTTATATAAATTTCATAAGTGAAATTTATTTTTTTAAATTTATTTTATTATTATTATTTTTTGAGACAGAGTCTCGCCCTGTCACCCAGGCTGGAGTGCAGTGGTGTGATCTCGGCTCACTGCAACCTCCGCCTCCCGGGTTTAAGCAATTCTCCTACCTCAGCCTCCCAAGTAGCTGGGATTACAGGCCCACACCACCACGCCTGGCTAATTTTTGTATTTTTAGTAGAGACGGGGTTTTGCCATGTTGGCCAGGCTGGTCTCAAACTCCTGACCTCAGGCCTCCCAAAGTGCTGGGATTACAGACATGAGCCACCACACCCAACCAAAATTTACTTTTAATATGTAATCATACGGCTTCCATTTCTAAATGCCTTCAGATCACATTTTAAACCTAAAAGAAAATCAGTCTCGGCCAGGCGCAGTGGCTCATGCCTGTAATCCCAGCACTTTGGAAAGCCAAGTTGTTTAGATCACCTGAGGTCAGGAGTTCAAGAGCAGCCTGGCTAACATGGTGAAACCCTGTTTCTACTAAAAATACAAAAAATTAGCCAGGCATGGTGGCGTGCGCCTGTAATCCAAGCTACTCAGGAAGCTGAGGCAGGAGAATTGCTTGAACCCTGGAGGTGGAGGTTGCAATGAGCCGAGATCATGCCACTGCCCTCCAGCTTAGGCAACAAGAGTGAAACTCCGTCTTAAAAAAAAAAAAGTAAAGAAAATCAGTCTCGATATATTTTAAATAAGAGTGGTAAAGAATAGAAAATGGGCCGGATGCAGTGGCTTGGGCCTGTAATCCCAGCACTTTGGGAGGCTGAGGCGGGCAGATCACTTGAGGTCAGGAGTTCGAGACAAGCCTGGCCAACATAGTGTGAAACCCTGTCTCTACTAAAAATATAGTAATTATCTGGGCATGCTAGTGGGCACCTGTAGCCCCAGCTACTCAGGAGGCTGAGGCAGGAGAATCACTTGAACTCAGGAGGCAAAAGGCTGCAGTGGGCCAAGATCACGCCACTGCATTCGAGCCTGGGTGACAGAGTGAGACTCCGCCTCAAAAAAAAAAAAGATTAATTATCTCCACACACACACACACACACACACACACACACACACAAAGATTAGAAAATGGCATCTGTACACCTGTGTTTATTGCAGCACTATTTACAATAGCAAAGACCTGGAAGCAACCCAAATGCCCATCAATGCTAGACTGGATAAAGAAAATGTGGCACATACACACCATGGAACACTATGCAGCCATAAAAGAGAATGAGTTCTTTGCAGGGACACGGATGAAGCTGGAAACCATCATTCTCAGCAAACTAACACAGGAATAGAAAACTAAACATCACATGTGCTCACTCATAAGTGGGATTGAACAATGATAACACATGGAATGGAACATCACACACTGGGGCCTATCAGGGGGTGGGGGGCAAGGGGAGGGAGATCATTAGGACAAACACCTAATGCATGCGGGGCTTAAAACCTAGATGACAGGTTGATAGGTGCAGCAAAGCAACGTGGCACATGTGTACCTATGTAACAAACCTTCACGTTCCGCACATGTATCCCAGGACTTAAAGTAAAACAGAAAAAAAAATTACAATATTAGTCTTCATTAAAACAATCTCTACTGGAATCTTTTCTACATCTCCTAATTAAACATAGTGTCCAACATAAGCTTTTCTTTCTGTTGTGGTGGTGGTGGCAGTAAAGAATCAAGCTTTATGTAAACTTGGTCAATAATAAGATTATCTCATTCTACTAAAAAAAAAAAAAAAAAGACGAAGAAGAAAAGAAAATGCCATTTTTTTTTTTTTTTTTTAAAGAGGAAAGGGACTTGTAGTATGATTCCACTGAGTTTTTTGAAAATGTCATACCAAGGGTATATTTGAATATGTCCAGAATGGAGTCTAAAAAGATGTTAGGGCCGGGCGTGGTGGCTCACGCCTGTAATATCAGCACTTTGGGAGGCTGAGGTGGGCAGACCACGAGGTCAGGAGTTCGAGACCAGCATGACCAACACAGTGAAACCCTGTCTCTACTAAAAACACAAAAATTAGCCGGACGTGGTGGCGTGTGCCTGTAATCCCAGCTACTCAGGAGGCTGAGGCAGGAGAATTGCTTGAACCCAGAAGGCGGAGGTTGCAGTGAGCTGAGATCGTGCCATTGCACTCCAGCCTGGGCAACAGAGTAAGACTCCGTCTCAAAAAAAAAAAAAAAAAAAAAAGATGTTAACAGTCGTTGTCTATAGGTGGTGATATTAAAGGTAATTCTTATCTGTATTTCCTGAACTTTTTACAAAAAAAACCATTGATTTGTTTTGTAACATGCAAAGAACAAAAATGGCTAGCTCCTGAAGATATTATAAAGAGTTTGTCACAAAGTTTGAAGATAATTCCAAATGAGGAAGAGTAAAAATGTTTTGATCAGTGATAGAATTTTTGGAATAAATATAATGACAGTATAATTAAATCTATCCTCTCAAAACGACTGTTTTGATGCATTCATTTGAATGTAAAATTTGGGAGCACTCATACTTTAACAGTAACAATAAAACCCACAATCATTTCGATCTGTTTCACAGCAAAGGAGGATATAAAGCCAAGAATTTATCTCCCTTTGTCACTCAGGCTGGAGTGCGGTGGTACAATCATAGCTCACTGTGGCCTTGAACTCCTGGGCTCACCTAATCCTTCTGCTTCAGCCTCCCAAGTACCTAGGACTATGGATGTGATGGAGCACACTCAGCTATTTTTTTTTTTGGTAGAGATGGAGTCTCACTATGTTTCCCAGGCTGGTCTCGAACTCCTGGCCTCAAGCAACTCTCCTGCCTTGGCCTCCCAAAGCGCTGGGATTACAGGTGTGAACCACCATGCCCAGTAAAGTTTAGACTTCAAACAACATTAAAAAAACTCTTCCTAATATGACAAACATAGAACTATTTTATGAGAAATTTTTAATTCTTTAGTTCTATACTACAGTAATTGGTATTTCCTAGTTCTTTCTCATCCACTGTAAACAGACTACAATCTAAAGAGATAAGCAGAGAAAAAAATGAGGCTGTTTTCAAGACTAATATTATCTTTTTCTCACAGAAAACCAAGTTCTGTTTTATCTTTGGAGGGTACAATTCACCACAAAATTAGGTCAGCAAAGCAAACAAAATGTCTCATCTGCAATTGTTTAATTTTCTACTCTTTAAAAATAACGATTAGATTTTATAAAATTCATGTAGAAAAATAATAAACTTGTGTGATAAACAGGAAGAAAACCTCAGGTCCAAAGAGTGAGATAATTGTTCATTTAGGCAGGTTTTGAGTCATCCAGTTGGGCTATACTGGTTTTAAAGACTTGGAACACAGATAATATGTAATTTATCAAGTCCAGAATTTATTTTGAACTTCCTCATCCAGACAGAAATTTACTGCTACTTAAGACTCCTATATATATATATATATGTATATATATATATATATGCTTTTTTCTCTATTAGAATGGCATCCTGGGATCCACTCAATCTTTTCTGAATTAAGGAAATATAGGGAGGAAAAAATCATAGGGGAACATTTACTTCAAGTTTAGCTTTTCAAATGCATCTGTGTTTTCAAGCAACTAATAAAATGTACATCATTTAATAGGAGAGCTATTCTGTCAAAGTAAAATCTATCTGGGCAGGGCATGCTGGCTCATGCCTGTAATCCCAGCACTTTGGGAGGCCGAGGTGGGCGGATCCTTTGAGCCCAGGAGTTCAAGACCAGCCTGGGCAACAGGCTAAAGGTGAAACCCCCTCTCTACAAAAAATACAAAAAATTATCTGGGCATGGTGGCACGTGCCCATAGTCCCAGCTACCCAGGAGGTTGAGGCAGGAGGATCGCTTGAGCCTGGGAGGTGGAGGTTGCAGTGAGCTAAGATTGTGCCACTGCACTCCAGCCTGGGCGACAGAGCATGATTCTGTCTCAAAAAAAAAAAAAAATCTATCTAGACACAGGTTTCATATCTCTTTTTTTTTTTTTTTTTTTTTGAGATAGGGTCTCATTCTGTCACTCAGGCTGGAATGCAGTGGCACAATCACAGCTCAACGCAGCCTCAACCTCCTGGGCTCAAGTGATCCTCCCATCTCAGCCTCTCGAGTAGCTGGCACTACAGGCAGGCGCCACCACACCTGGCTAATTTTTGCATTTTTTGTAGAGACGGGCGGGGTTTCGCCATGTTGCCCAGGCTGGTCTCAAACTCCTGGACTCAAGGAATTCTCCTGCCTCAGCCTCCCAAATTGCTGGGATTACAGGTGTGAGCCACCACGTCGGGCCTAGACCCAGGTTTCATATCTTAACAGACCACCATGTGCACAGAGAACTCTAAACTCACTAATGAAAACTGCCTTCGACTTCATCTCAGTTATTCATGGGAGTTTTTCTTCTTTAAGGAAAACTGTAAGCCTTTTTTGAAAAAAAAAAAATCACGTACAAGACCCAATTCGGTTGATGACCATCTGACCTCATAATGAAAATCTGTGCAAAAATAAGGAACAAAAACAAGGAAGGTAAATGTTTGGACTATACCCAGCAACTTTAACAGGACTCCCAAATGGTGTGACTCCACAAACAGGCTCAGTTCTATCTGCCAAGTGAGGTAAACCATCAACAGACAATGTAGGAAACTTCTTGGAGCCCTCATAATCACTTTTTGCTTACTTACTCACTCACCAGTCTAACCCATGTCACATGAATCAGCACCTCTAATAGGAGAGGAGACTCATTTTCAGCAAGCACAAAGAAAAACAGGCTAGTTCACAAGCACTGAAGTTTGTGGAATGGGGGAAAAGAAAAAAGAACCTTTATTAGTTAGTTTCATATATCCTATTTTAAAAGACTGTTCAGAAGAAGAAATAGACTTCTTTTCAGGAATATCTGAAAAAAGAAACTACTGGGAATTCCTCCACACTAAGGCAATGAACATGCACTTGTAGATCTATCTCCAGCTCGCACAGAGGGGGCTCCTCATCCTCATGGAACCAAACAAAGAAGTCCTTAAGCGGGAGCCAGTGTGGGCTTTCAATAAAACACACTTCATTGCTTCAAACAGCCAGAAATAGGAAGACAAAGGATAACTGTACTTAAAGTGCCTTTAAAATAATATTCACTTAAAATTCAATTATACTATCCATAATGCATAAAGCTGTATCAGGAAAATATAGCTTAACAATCAAAGTTATAGGCTTTCAGCATACTGAAAACTCTACGACCCTTGCCCTACATTCCTGCTTCTCCAAGTTTTAGTGAACACTGAAAATAAGTTTAAAAACCTACCACATTAAGAAATTGGCACTGATTAAATTTTCTAACAAAACTGGCATGAGGCTATGCAAAAATTAGGAAAAACCCAGCAAAAGTGAAAAATAAATAACTTCCAAATTCTAAAATATATCTTTAGACTAGGATTTTTTTGTCCCTGAAAATATATAAAGTTTCATGCTGTATGAACTGTAAAATTCCACTTAAGCATTATTGGGGAAAATCAACTGATACACGCTTTCAATTCCTTTATTTTAAAGATCTTTTAGTACTTTCTTGTCATATTAAAAATAAGTCTAAACTTTTTGAAACAGATATCTTTGCTATTGAGATTTGTTACACACCTAATAACTTGCATTTATATATCTAATTTTAAATGTACAATACAAACAAATATGAAAGTTCATTTCCTAGCCTCTAAGAAGTTCCAGGCTAGCCTAGAAAGGACATGGGTGTGGAACACATATATATATAGATTATAAATTAAACCTTTACGTCATAAAAGTCTACAAATATCAACAGGCCTCATGGGGTAATCAATTCATTTATCATAAATATCTGGTACATTATCTACTTTTCTCCTCCACTGTGTTTCTAATCTCTCCATTCTTTTAATGTATTGTTTTACTTCTTCTTTCTCCTCTTCCAGTGTTAGCTACAACTGTGAGGCTATCTGCATTTCAGAAGTAGATAGAAGAATGCTACAGTGTCCTGAGAAGAATTCATTTCCAAATGAGAAGTGAAATAACCCAAATTAATTCACTTTTTACAGTTGTTAAGTCCAGAGTGCTAACCTGCAAGCATAGATCACTTCAGTGGACAAATGTGATACAAGAGGAACAGAAAACACCTTACATTGATATAGTGCTTTGTAGTTCACGGTTCTTTTCACATATTATCTCAATTGAATCTCCGAACAATCCTGTGAGATACAGAGGGACATACTACTATCCCCACAGGATCATGATCAGTGGATGCTGAGAGATTAAGAAATCTCAACTGGCCGGGCATGGTGGCTCATGCCTGCAATCCCAAAACTTTGGGAGGCCGAGGAGGGCAGATCACTTAAGGTCAGGAATTCAAGACCAGTCTGGCCAACATGGTGAAACTCCATCTCTAATAAAAATACAAAAATTAGCCAGGCGTGCTGGCGCATGCCTGTAGTCCCAGCTACTTGGGAGGCTAAGGGAGGAGACCGGCTTGAACCCAGGAGGCGGAGGGTGCGGAGAGCCAAGACTGCACCACTGCACTCCAGCCTGGGTGACAGGGCAAGACTCCGGCTCAAAAAAAAAGAAATCTCAACAAGGTCGCTCAGCCAGAAACAAGGTCGCTCAGCCAGAAACACAACTAGAACCTGAGGCTGAAAAGATTGCATCCAGAGCTACAGAGCAGTTTTTTCTTCGTCTCTGTGATCCACTGTCTAACTTCTTTGAAAGTTAAGAAAGGAAAAAGAAACAACCAACTGATTCTGCACATAAAAAATGTATTTATGTGAGTAAAAATGTAGTTACTGTAATTCCTCAAGAAGAATTCCCTTGAAGATGCTTAAACTGTTAGGGAAAAAAAACCTTCATTATCTTTCCAAATATGTGGCTTTTAAAATAATGCTCAAGTATAAAAGTTACATTACTCTTCCAATTTACAGATGATTTTCCTTTTCCATTTAGCATTGTAATTCTCCCCGCAGTTCTAGTAACATACTAGTAACATGATAAGAAAATTAATTTCAGGAAGACAGGCAATGCAAGTATTACACTAAGCCACAAAGAATGTGTGAGGTAATAACACCTTATAGTCATGGACATGTTCACTCAGGCTCCTTGGTGTGGTGAGCTCTGAGTACAGGTCATGTTATTTGCCCTTGAGGAAGGAAGTGACACAGACCAGTTTTCACTAGGCCACCTTCTTGCCCTGGAGGCTTCAGTTAGCAGCTGATGATTTCCCAATTTCCAGCCCACGTCTGTGGCAGGAAAAGTCCATACCCTGGGGTTCTACATCAACTGATTTCCCCCTCCCAATGCCCAGATATTTCAGCAAGCCCAACCTGTTCAAAACCAAACCATCACCTCCCCCTCAAACCAAATTCAACCTTCTTCCACTTTCCCACCTCAATGAATAGTTCCCACAGTTAAAAGTCAAAAGCCTGCGCAGAATCCTTAATTTATCCTTCTCCCTCATCTACCACATCCAATTGACTACCAAGTTTTGAAATAAAAAATACTTTTGGAGAGCCCCAAGACCGTGCACCACCATAACACAGGTAGTTAGAAGATGCCATCTTACAAGATGCCAACTAAAAGTAACAGCTCACATTTCTTCAGCCCTTACTTTGGGCCAAGCACTGTTCTAAGCTTTGGGTAGGAATGAATTTAATTCACACAATAATTTGAGGTTGGTAAGCATCTCATCCTTGTTTCACAAATGAGGAAGCAGCTACAGAAAACTTTAGTGTCTCTCACAAGGAACACAGTGAAGCCCAAGGTCTTAACACTGTTCTGAACTCTATCACACTTCTGTGTCCTTGCACGTGCTTTTCTTCTGTTTGGAAGGCCCTTTCAACCTTGTCTGCCTAGCTCCAAAGGTCAGCATAAGCATGTGCTTCTCTATAAAGCCTTCTGATGCCCCCTGCTGTTGCTCTTCCCTCTAAGTCAGTAGATCTCAAGGCTGGCTGCTTGCTCCAAAAACTAGATGCCTAATCCTACCCCTAGAGATTCTTGATGTCATTGGTATAGGTTCTAGACTGGGCATCGGGACTTTTAAAAGCTCCCCAGGTTGCTCTAACATGCAGTCAAGGTTGAGACCCACTGCATCGTTAACGGACCTTTAATGTCTGTGCTGGTAACTGCATTGTGAGCTTCTGAAATGAAAGTTTCATAATCACCTTGGGGGGCTTTTTAAAAACTAGCGGTTCCTGGACTTCACCTAAAAAGTCAGTCAGAATCATGGGCAGGGGCTTGGAAACTGTCTCCTTGAATAATTCTGATGTGTGGCCAGATTTGGGACTTCTCTCCTAGATAAGAACTGGGTCTTTTCACTTGTACCCACCAGGGTCCAGCATGATGCCCAGCCCATAGTTGGACTAGGATAAAATCTGTGTAATGAAGGAAATCTAATAACGTGAATCTGGGTATATGTAAAAGCAATATTCAAACTTCCTGCAGCAGCACAAGGAAAAGCTGCTTCCTACAATGGAATGCAAATACTGGGCAGCTTTTTAAATGTGTTTTTTAATCCACCAATGCCCCCTAGTGACCTGAAGATGAATAAATATATCAAAACATTGCAGTATATATTTTAAGTACAATGTGTACTTAATATGCACATAACTAGTCAGACACATTGCACTTTTACTATCATTGTACTTTTACTACCAACACCTATACTATTAACTCCTTTGCCCTCCAGTTCTAGTTAACCCAAGCTGTTAACTCCCAAATCCCGATCAATCCTACCGTTTACTCCATCCCCACTCTGCACAAACATGCAGGAGGAGTGCTCTCAGCAGAGCCCTCAAAGGGTCTGGCCTATCTTTTTGTTCCTTGGTCAGTGCCTCTCCCAAATCCCACCATGTTCATAAGACCATCCATCTCGAAAACACAAGAACCATTCATCTACTGATTTGCCTCGATTCTTGCTATTCAAAGGGGACCAACGAAAACTATAGAACCCGGAGCTAGTTAAAAAATGAAGAATCTGGCCGGGTGCGGCAGCTCACGCCTGTAATCCCAGCACTTTGGGAGACTGAGGCGGGCGGATCACAAGGTCAGAGTTTGAGACCAGCCAGGCCAGCATGGTGAAGCCCCGTCTCTACTAAAAATACAAAAAATTAGCCGGGCATGGTGGCGTGTACCTGTCAATCCCAGCTACTCAGGAGGCTGAGGCAGGGGAATTGCTCGAACCTGGGAGACAGAGGTTGCAGTGAGCAGAAACTGCACCACTGTACTCAAGCCTGCGTGATAGAGCGAGACACCATCTCAAAAAAAAAAAAAAAAAAAAAAAAATGGAGAATTTGAGGCCGCGTCCCAGACCTACTGAATTGGAATCCATTTTAACAAGAGTCACATGCCCATTAAAGTTTGACAAGCACTGGTTCTCAACTACTAGACCTAACATCACCATTTTATGACAAATATTTTGTGACACTCTTTTGGTATCCTGAAATAAAATTCATCACTAAGTTACATGCATAAGTCCAAAAAGTAAATCAGTATACTCTGATGGTAGCATAAAGGTGAATAAAAAGGAAAGATTTATGTGAATTATATTTCAGTATGTAAATGTTCAACACAACTAAAGACATAAAGAACAACCCCATTTTCAGTTATAATTTTTGCAAAGTTAAAAAAGAAAAAAAGAACAACCCCACAAGTTTCCAAAACATACCATTCTGTAGAGTCGTACCATTCTATGGAGAACCACTGGTCTACAATCCCTCGCACCTTTCTTTTCCTTCCATCTCTCAGATGGGAATATCTCTCCCTTGCACAGCTGAGGTATTCTCTCTAGAATCTTGACTGAACATTTCCCTCTAGTTACCAAATTCTCTCTCCTTCTCTTGACAGTCAAGCTTATCAACCATCATAGTGTCCATTTACTTGGCCCTCAGTCACCAACCCAGGTTAATCTACCCTTCACTTCCATCAGTAAACTTAAAGTATAAGGATCATGAAAGCTTTCCAAAGTGCCCAAATCAATGAACACGACTCATGATATGTAACTAACTCATATCTCATCTAGCTTATATCTCTGTCATGGACATTGTTGGTTGCATATCCAGTCTCTACTCTCCCTCTTCCTTCCTAAAAGAACTCCATTGTGTTCATGAATGCATTCCTCTCCCCTGTGATTAAGTGACACCACCCTGGGTTGATCCTGTTTAGTCTAAGCCAATCACATCATGGCATTCCTCTGACAACTGTTACAGCATCAGACAACTGACCTAAGTTGGTCCAATCAGACTGAAGAACCAAGTGTGGGAGTTTTTTCTCTCTCCTCCTCTTGCTCTAGAGAATGAGAAAGTGTGTATGTTACTAGTAGTCATCTTGCAACCCTAAAGGAAACCAACCTGACTGTGGAAAGCCAAGAAGAGATGGGTCCTTGATGACACTGGTTTTTTTTTTGTGGGGGGACGGAGTCTTGCTGTCTCCCAGGCTGGAGTTCAGTGGTGCGATCTCAGCTCACTGCAAGCTCCGCCTCCCGGGTTCTCGCCATTCTCCTGCCTCAGCCTCCAGAGTAGCTGGGACTACAGGCGCCTGCCACCACACCCGGCTAATTTTTTGTATTTTTAGTAGAGACAGGGTTTCACCATGTTAGCCAGGATGGTCTCAATCTCCTGACCTCGTGATCTGCCCGCCTCGGCCTCCCAAAGTGCTGGGATTACAGGCGTGAGCCACCGCGCCTGGCCTGACACTGCTGACCAACTGAATCAGCGCCTGGAATCCATTCTTCCTCTGGACTTTGTGAGAGAATTTTCCTTACTATTTAAGCAATTGGGTCTTCCCAGCTGAAAGCATCCTAACATAGCCATTTCTCCTTAAAACTTTTCTCCCTCGATTTTCTAAACATCACTCTTTTCTGCTCCTACTTCTACTTCTCAAGTCTGGCCTCCCCCTTTCCTCTGCCTATTCCTACATTTTGGTGTCCTCCAGGGTTTGTTGTGATCTTTTCTACCCAAAGTACGTGTTCACCTGAAATAATCTCAGTTCAGTCGGGTGCGGTGGGTCACACCTGTAATCCCAGCACTTTGGGAGGTCAAGGCGGGCGAATCACGAGGTCAGGAGTTCCGAGACCAGCCTGGCCAACACATGGTGAAACTCTGTATTTACTAAAAATACAAAAAATTAGCTGGGCGTGGTGGCGGGCGCCTGTAATCCTAGCTACTCAGAGGCTGAGCCAGGAGAATCACTTGAACCCAGGAGGCGGAGGCTGCAGTGAGCCAAGATTGTACCACTGCACTCCAGCCCGGGCAACGGGGCCAGACTCTTGTCTGAAAAAAATAATAATGATAACAAGAATAATAATAATAATAATAATCTCAGCTCACTGTATCTTTCCCTTGACACATCAAAACTGAGCTTCCAGCACTGCCCCCAATGGAATACCACTGATGTTCCCCAGCTCATTTACCTGAAGAACTCCTACCTGTCTCAAAACTAAATTTAAGTGTCCCGTCTGTGAAGCCTTCTCTGAAGTCCCCAGGGGTTCTTTACCTTTTTTTCTGCCATGGACCTCTTTGACCGTCAGTGAGTCCTATAGACTCCTTCTCAAAATAATGCTTCTAATTGTGTACAAAAAAGTGCCAACTATATTGAAATAATCTTATTTTTTAAACTCAAATATCTGATATAAGCAGTATGTGCTTCTTTACTAGCCCACTAAACAAAAAGATCTAGCAGTGAGTCTTATAACTACCATAGTTCTGAAGTAGTAATGAGCATAAATGATACTTTGACATCTGCAACAACTGTAATGTAATATGAAAATGTCTGTGACTTGTGCTGGTAATGTGACTTCTACTGGTAACAGGTACTGCTAGTACTACTGTGATTTGTTACAGTAGGAGCTTGTAAAATGAATGGCCCCCAGCGAAGTGCACCAACTCGTATCTCTGACCTTGTGTAGTTCCCCACCATATCAACTCTGGACTTGGTTACGTGACTTGTTTTGACATCAGCAAACATGATGCTGTGTTTGTGCCTTGGGACTTGCCCTCTTGGAAGTCAGCAACCAAGTGAGGAAGTCCAACCTAGGCACATGGAGGGGCACCAAGCCCCCAGACATGGCAGTGAAGCCAACTTTCAGTCAAGCCACCAGGAGAACTGCCCAGCCAACCCACAGATTTTGAGAAACAATTCTCGTTTTAAGGCACTGGTTTGCAGTGATTTGTTACCCAACAATAGATAACAGAGAAATTACCCATATGCGTAACTAAAGGAAGTGCTCAATTCCAATTGGAGACTGCTAAAAATAGTTATTTTTTTCCCCATCAAAGTTCAGGGATCCTCTGAAATCTATGTGCAGATCCTTTGAGGAGCTGAGGGCCGCAGGTTAGGGACCCCTGGTTAAGCCAAGTGGATCCTGCTCTTCTTTTTACTACTTTACTACATTGTTGGTACACATATAGTTAAACTGGCCACAGCATATCTTTCCTTGTTGTAACCCTGAAATGGAGCTGAGCTCCTAGCACATAACAGGTGTTTAACACACAAATTTATCAAATGAACGTTGATTATAGGATCTGTCTTCCTGACTAAACTGTGAGCGGCCTGAAAACAGAGTAAGAGCAAATACTAGGCCTTTTCCAAGTGCTTTACACATACGAACTTATTCCTTATAACAACCCTATGAGATAGATGTTATTACCCCAATTTCACCAAAGGAAGATAGGCACAGAGAAGGTAAGTGACTTGCCCAAGGTCACACAGCTAGAAAGTGGCAATGCCAGGACTAGAAGGCAGAATGCATGTTCTGATTTTACAGCCTTTATTAACGTACCCAAAGCACATTGCAGAGCTCAATAAAACTTTTAAATGAATAGTACAATTCTGAGATTTCATTAGCACTATTTTATGAGTACTATGCTTCTTGAAGACTCAATTTTGTAGATTAATTTCTGGTAGCCTGTGATTTTTTATGACAAAACACATATAATTTACTTTTTAAAAAGTAGAATAATGGCTTTATGCTAAAGTGCAGATTTTCGAAATTAAGTCTTCATTGTAAAAGTCGATTTTTTTTCCAAAGGACACGAGTTCACAAAACGCAGGGAAGGGGGTCCACTGGTCCGTATTAAATAATGTTCCCTGAGGAGTGGAGCAAAGCTCCAGCTTCCCTCGTCACCCAGCCATCCCACCCCAGCCTCCCCCATACCCTGCCCAGCTTCTCCTAAAATGACCCTCCCCCGTCCACACATCAGGTTCTGAAACCTGACCCTGCCAGGCAACTAAGGCCGCGAACCCCACAGTGCCCTGAGCTGGCCTCACCCTACCCACGATCCCAAGAGAGTACTAGCCGAGGGGATGGATACTTTGGGGGAAGGCACTTTAAATTTTCAAAGTGTTTAATTCACGAAAGCACAACCCAAAGGGCCGCCCTCACCCACCCGGGGGTCTCCCGCCTCCGCCCGGCAGCCGCTCATCCCCAGTAGACCAGTGAACGGACCGCGGGGCCGGGACGCAGCCGGCCCAGTGGCGGGAAAAGCCTCGGGGTGAACCGGGCCTGGCCTGCAGAGAGGCCCCAAGAGAGCGCGGGGAGGGCTCGGGCGGCCGGGAGGGGGCGGTGACAGCTGTGACCCGACTCCACGCTCTCACCTTGAACATGTCGCTGGCAGCCGTGGCTCCGGGAGGGTCACCCCGGCCTCGGCCACGCCCACTATAGAGAGGTGACTACGGAGGCCCGGTAGGGCCTTGATTTCTCCAACCGCAAGCAGGCAGCGATGCGGGTGACGGCCGTACTGCAGACTCGGTGCGGCGAAGGTTTAGTTCAATCACCCCGTTCTAGAAGCCGCGTCGCTGAGCCGCAGCGCGTCGCGCCCGGGCAGCGGGTGAACGCAAACCCCGCCCTCCAGGAGGCTCCGCCCCTCCGCAGGCGGTTGCTAGGCGGCAAGAAAGCGCCGGCTCTGTGTGGGCGGTACGCGGAGGCGCGAGGAGGGAGGTGCCTGGCGTCGCGCGGCGCTGAGAAACTGTCTTTGCAGCGGCGACTGGGCGCCCCGCGGCGTGTACCGGGATTTCTGTGAGCAGAGGCTGCCGGGAGGGGGCGCTTGGAGGGCCTCGGGCGGCTTCGAAAGCCTCGCAGCCGGAAGCCGCCGGTTGGCGGCCTGGATTTACCTTACGAAAGGTTTTAACCGTGGACTGGAGGTTTCTCAGGTTTTAAATTTAAACTAATATGCTGTGTCCTTTAATCGGAAAAGGCTCTGACCTTATTTTTTGCCGTTAAGAAACAAGCGGTAAGCCTCCTCTCTGGGAATCAAATGTTTGTCCCTCAATACTTGTAGAAGTAAATGATAATGGCAATAATTATCTTATTAACAAGAGTAAACAAGCACTGATACAGCACTTTGATACGCGCAGCCCTGATCTAAGTTCTTTATTCACATTCATCTAATCTTTCCAACGACGGAAGTAGGTGGGCATGATTATTATTCCCAATACATAGATGAAGAAACTGAGGCACGTAGAATTTGTACAAGACCACACGGAAAGTGGGAAGCTAGGATCCAAACCCATTAGTCTGCCTTTGAAATCTGTGTTCTAGCCAAAACTATTGTTGCACTGTCTCATAATGAGGATGTATTTCCTATTTCATTCTGTATTTCTGCCCTAATCCTATAAAAAGTGTAAGCCCCATCCAGGCGAGCATCTGGAAAAATTTAGAATTTGTACAGTGATGTGCCACTGCCCTCCAGCCAAAGACCACTAGGGGCACACCTGTAGCTGAAGAAATTGGGTTTCTCATTGCTGCAAGGAGAACGCACATGTAGGAACACAGTGACATATTTCAGTAACAGAGATTTATTATAGGATTTGGGCTTTGGTTCGGTGATTTTGGGGCGAGTTCAAGGAAGCAGGAGCTTTGCTCTCGATCGGGTGTTGTTAGGAAGCAGTGGTAACACCAAGGCCCAGCTATGACTGCCAGCCAGCTCCCAGATGTTAAAGGCTGCTTTTCTCTTTCTTAAGAGGATTGTATATTCCAAGGCATCCCCAAGGAGAAATACTGAATAGACTGAGAAGGCTCTCTGCATCAGCAGTGTAACATCACACATACATAAAAGTGTGAAACATATTGATAAATTAGGGCAGAAGTTCTTAATTCAGGGGGTATGTGAACTTGTATGGGGGAAAAAAATGACAACTTCATTTTCACTAACCTCTAACTGAACTTTGTTTCTTTCAATTATAGTGTAGATAACAAGCCACAGTAGTATTAGCATTGATGACTTTGTCATCAACGGAAAGCACAGATATTTTCATGTTACATTGCAGTCATGTCAGGGATCTTGAAATATTTATGCTCATTACTACTTCAAAAATACAGTAGTTATTAGAGCTCATTTAATGCATTAAGAAGACACATTTACTATACTTTTGTTTTAAAAAATATTTTGATGATTTCAATATAATTGGAGCACTTTGTAATCCTTTGTATTTTATGTTATGCGTTTTAAAACCAATTCTTAGAAGAGATCTGTCCATAGGGGTCCATGGCACCAAAAGAAATGATAAAGAGCCTCTGGTTTAGTAACAGAGACCAAGTAGTGAGTAAGAATTTGGGAGCTGCATCCAAATTGGAGTGTTACTGCATCCAAATTGGTTGCTTTAAAGAATAGAAAGTTGGAGGTGGAATCAGAAATTTAGTGTATACCCTCTCATTTTACCAAGGAGGGAACTGAACCACTGAGAGGTTAAGTGACTTGCCCAAAGTCTCACTGCTATTTGATGATAAAACTGGGACAAAACGTTTTTAGACAAACATGTAAAAACTCACCACTGTGCTAGGCACTGAGGACTCCGTAGTTAACAAGATGCCTCCTGCCCTCAATGAGCTTGTTGGTAGACAGCTGGAGAGTGAGGAGATTGAATTATTGAGTTAAAAAGTTAACTCCAGGTGTAGTGTGGAAGATGAATAAGAGAAGAAAAAGACTGGAGACAGACCAGTTAGAAGGCTATGGATAGATTTACTTGTCTTTTCCATATACCATATAATATTTTTAGTACACAAAGAATGTAAACTATAAGCAACTTTAAGAGATCCACAATACTTTCCTTTTTAAAGGATTGAGAATTAGTACAACAATCATATGGCACTTGAGTCTTGTCCAAACAGTGTAATAGTATAAATTATGACCTCAAAAGGTTAATTTATGTACTTTCAGATGACTTCATTGGAGGGAAAATGAATCGTTCCTCAAATGTACCAGGTAAAGGTATTCTGAAATCAGGTACAAAATCCTTACAAAAAGTTCGCAGAGTACATTTCGCAAATGCACCAAATGCAAGATCATTACTATCGTAAGTACCTGTGTTTTGCCTTATGTTATCTTCCACAACTGTACAGTTTCCAAACAGTACTTATTCAGATAACTTCAAATGCTTCTTGTTTTGTAAATCAAAGATTTTGTGTTTTAAAATTATTTTCAAATTGAATAATTATAATTGCGTTTTCTAATTTACAAAGCATATTAACACACATCTACTTGATCCTTACACAACCTTGTGAAACAATTTTTACATTTTATAAATGAAGTAGTAGCAACCGGGATAAGGTAAGTGGCTTGCAGAAAGTTATCAGCTAATAAATGGCATCAGATAGGATTCAAAGGTTTGTTTCCATACTTCAGGCTTTTTCCTTTCTCTTTTTTTTTTTTTTTTTTTTTGAGACAGAGTCTCACTCTGCCACCCAGGCTGGAGTGCAGTGGGGCGATCTCGGTTCGCTGCAACCTCTGTCTCCCGGGTTCAAGCGATTCTTCTGCCTCAGCCTTCCGAGTAGCTGGGATTACAGGCATGCACCACCACGCCTGGCTAATTTTTATATTTTCAGTAGAGACGGGGTTTCACCATATTGGCCAGGCTGGTCTCGATCTCCTGGCCTCAGGTGATCCCGCCCACCTCGGCCTCCCAAAGTGCTGGGATTACAGGCGTGAGTCACTGTGTCTGGCCTAGCCTTTTCTTCTTTATATCTTGTAGCCTGCATTTTGCCAGCCAATGGGTAGCATTATGCAGGAGTACCCGTCTTTGTACATAGTGCTGTAAGGGTTAATGATGGGGTAAGAAGGTATGAAGGAGGAGACCCCTACAATCTACCAGTGCTGGGATATGATCAAAAGTAGAATAATTCTGACATGACCTGGATGAGCCTGGTTCAAGCAAAGATCCGAGAAGGAAGTTTCTTTTTCTAGGGCATAGTCATCCACCCCCAGAAGAGAACTGGGCCTCCTGTAACTTTGACTATTCCCCATTCCATTTTCATAGCACTTGAACTAGTTGGACGTTTCATTTTAGGTCGTGAATGTTTTTGGGAAGTAAGCTTGTCTCCTCACACTTTTTATTTATAATATACATGCCTCTTAATGATATATTTATATTTTATATGCCTTTTGATGATAAAGTTTTAGCCAGGACTTTTTTTTTAATCTCAAGGGAAATCTCCTCAAGTATTTCATATCCTCATTCTGAGTGGATTTTGCAAATGACCACTTCCAATTACCACATCCAAAGGTTCCTCATTAGGTCAGTCTTAGAGTGGGGGATGGGGAGGTACAGGAGGAGGAAGCATAAATTGATAGTTCTCTAAGGTTTTAGGAAAATGAAAACTATAAATATTAACCTCTTTTTTTTCTCTCAGAATGCTTAAAGACATTTCGGCTCAAATAATACAGAGGGCTTGGTTATCTCATACAAACAAAATGATATTTCAACTCCTAAAACACGCAATTTGTGCAGCGGTATGTATTTTGCTTTTTTTTTTTTTCTCTGATAGATTTAATTATCAAGCTGAAAGATCTATTAATTAAAGATTGAATAGATAACCTTCTTTATCTCCTCTTTTTTTTTTTTTTTGAGAGGGAGTCTCGCTCTTTCACCCAGGCTGGAGTGCAGTGGCACAATCTCGGCTCACTGCAACCTCTGCCTCCCAGGTTCAAGTGATTCTTCTGCTTCAGCCTCCCAAGTAGCTGGGACTACAGGCGCCTGCCACCATGCCTGGCTAATTTTTTGTATTTTTAGTAGCGATGGGGTTTCACCATGTTAGCCAGGATGATCTCGATCTCCTGACCTCGTGATCTGCCTGCCTTGGCCTCCCAAAGTGCTGGGGTTACAGGCGTGAGCCACCACGCCTGGCCCTTTCTTTATCTCTTCTATTTGGATCTAATAATATCACATGGAGTTCTGGAATTGTTTCTTCTGTTAGCCCTAAATGAGTATTTCTGGATTTTTTTAAATGTGGATGACTATTATTTTTTTCTGAAATTAATATACTGCTTGTTTTGTTTTGTTTTGTTTTTAAATTTGATTCCTGATTTGAAAATGTGAGACAGTTCTCTTCCAACAATAAAAAGCTCCGAATCTGCAAGGTGCAGCGTCTCATGCCTGTAATCCCAGCACTTTGGGAGGCCAAGGCAGGGAGGGCCAGGAGTTCGAGACCAGTCTGGCCAACATTGAGAAACCCTGTCTCTACTAAAATACAAAAAAATAGCCAGGCGTGGTGGCATGCGCCTGTAGTCACAGCTGCTTGGGAGGCTGAGGCAGGAGAATTGCTCAAACCCAGGAGGTGGAGGTTATGGTGAGCAGAGATCGCGCCACTACATTCCAGCCTGGGTGACAGAGTGAGACTCTGTCCCCCTTCAAAAAGCTCTGAATTAAAAGTTCCCTTACCTTTTATCCAGCAATTTTACTTCTAAGAATCTATTCTACAGTACATATACAATTTGATTGCACCATTGTTTGTAACAGCAAAGGAAGTAAACTGTATAATATCTATCGATAGGATGCTGGTTAAGTAAGTGTTGCTGCTTTTATAGTGTTAAACTTTGCAGCTTTAACATGATTCTGCAATAGAAAGAAAACGAAGATAGCTCATCAGTTAAAAAAGCAAGCACCAGACAGTATGAAGAGCATGATCCTACTTGAGTGAAAAACAAAACCAAAAAAAAAGATGCATATCCCCCCTCCTCCAGAAAGCAACTCTGGCAACCCTAGCGGAGCCTTCCTTGGAATAGTACCAAATATTCTAATAAAACAACCTATAAATCCAGTAGTCTATTATTAGTGATACTCTTTTTTTTTCTTTTCTTTTTTGAGATGAAGTCTCACTCTGTTGCCCAGGCTGGAGTGCAGTGGCATGATCTTGGCTCACTGCAACCTCCACCACCCAGGTTCAAGCGATTATCCTGCCTCCGCCTCCCTAGTAGCTGGGACTACAGGTGCGTGCCGCCATGCCCAGCTAATTTTTTTTTTTTTTTTTTTTTTTTAGTAGAGACAGGGTTTCACCATGTTAGCCAGGCTGGTCTCAAACTCCTGACCTCAGGTGATCCACCTGCCTTGGCCTCCCAAAGTGCTGGGATTACAGGCGTGAGCCACCACACCCGGCCAATTAGTGATACTCTTAAGGGAATTTTAGCAGCTCTGAAAAAAATAATAAAGTCTGAGCAATGTATACACCGTTCACCATCTGACCCACAGACCTATTTCTGATGTCAGTAAAAGCAGAATACGGCTGGGCACAGTGGCTCACGCCTGTAATCCCAGCGTGAGCTGGGATCTTTAGGAGGCCGAGGCGGGTGGATTGCCTGAGGTCAGGAGTTCGAGACCAGTCCGGCCAACATGGTGAAACCCTGTCTCTACTAAAAATACAAAAAAATTAGCCGGGCGTGGTGGTGTGTGCCTGTAATCCCAGCTACCTTGAACCGGGGAGATGGAGGTTATAGTGAGCCGAGTTTGAGCCACTGCACTCTAGCCTGTGCAATAGAGCAAGACTCCGTCTGAATACTTCAGAGAAAACCCACCCAGGTAAACTCCTGGCATTTCAGGTCTATTATCCATTGTCTTTGAATATGGAACTTGTATTTAATTTTATAATGCTGGTTTCACAGTATTTTTAGACTTTTGTAACAGAAGGAAATTCTTTTTTATCTGTTATAGTAATACTTTAAGTTAATACCTTAAATTAATAATGTTTTGTCCTTTTAAAAGCTATTTATTTATTTATTTTGAGACAGAGTCTCGCTCTGTCACCCAGGCTGGAGTGCAGTGGCACGATCTCGGCTCACTGCAACCTCTGCCTCCCAGGTTCAAGCGATTCTCCTGCTTCAGCCTCCCAAATAGCTTGGACTACAGGCACCCGCCATCATGCCTGGCTAATTTTTGTATTTTTAGTAGACATGGGGGTTTCACCATGTTGACCAGGTTGGTCTTGAACTCTTGACCTCAGGTGATCCTCCCGCTTTGGCCTCCCAAAGTGCCAGGATTATAGGCGTGAGCCACAGTGCCTAGCCTAAAAGCCCTTTAGTGTGCATTTTTATGTGATTATCATAGGCATAAAGGGGTTGGTTGGGGTTGTTTGGGGGAAAGAGTTGGGACTTTAGAGTCAAACAGAACTAAATGAATCCTGGCTTCCGCATTTACTACCTGTATGCCTTTTTATAAATTACAAAAATTCCCTGAGCCTCAGCCTTCTCATCTGTAAAATAGGCATGATAATATTCTCATAATGGGCCAGGTACAGTGGCTCACGCCTGTAATCCCAGCACTTTGGGAGGCTGAGGCAGGCAGATCACCTGAAGTCGGGAGCTCGAGACCAGCCTGACCAATATGAAGAAACCCCATCTCTATTAAAAATACAAAATTAGCCAGGCATGGTGGAGCATGCCTGTAATCCCAGCTACTCAGGAGGCTGAGGCAGGAGAATCACTTGAACCCGGGAGGTGGAGGTTGCGGTGAGCCAAGATCACGCCATTGCACTGCAGCCTGAGTGGTGGCTCACACCTGTAATCCCAACACTTTGGGAGGCTGAGGCGTGTGGCTCACAAGGTCAGGAGTTTGAGGCCAGCCTGGCCAATATGGTGAAACCCCGTCTCTACTAAAAAAATACAAAATTAGCTGGGCGTGGTGGCAGGTGCCTGTAGTCCCAGCTACTCGGGAGGCTGAGGCAGGAGAATCTCTTGAACCTGGGAGGCGGAGGTTGCAGTGAGCCGAGATCGCGCCACTGCACTCCAGCCTGGGCGACAGAGCGAGACTCCGTCTCAAAACAAACAAAAAATTCTCATAGTGTTGCTGATGTAAGGATTAAATGAGCTAATGTATATAAGGCACCTAACATAGTAGTATATGGTACATAAAAGGCGCTTAAAAGCTAGTAACTTATTACTATTATCATCCTCATCTTACAGTGATTCATTCAACAAATACTTCTTAAGCATCTGCTGTGTTCCAGGCACTGTATTAGATGCTAGGAATATAGTGGTAAAGAGAAAAGCCACCATCCCTACCTTCATGAAGCTTACAGTCTAGTAGGAGGCACAGACAAGTTGATAAGTAATTATAATATATTGTGAAAAGTGCTGTCGTAGGGAAATAATAGTGCCTTTGATTTCTAAAAGGGACAGATACCCAAAGTTGAAGGCCAAAATGATTAAGTAACTGGCTCAAGGCTACACAGATGGTAAGTGGAGGTGCCAAAACAAAAACCCACCCCTTCAGAACTTCAAGTCCAGCGTACTGTTCACTTTACCACGTTGCCACTGTTATAGTCGATAAATTGTGTCTGGGTGGGATACTGCTTTCCTTTTACAGCACTGTCCTCTATTTCAGGAATTCTGTGTGACACATGAAATACTGAAGAAAGTGGCCCCCTTAGAGGCTAAGCTTATTAAGGATCCTACTATGCAGTGTAAAATTAGATTCAGGTAATGTACCTATGCTGATTTATTTCAAGAAGTACTTAGTTAATATGAGGAAATCTTAGATATGGATTTTTTTAATTCTCATAACTTCTCAGAACTTAATTACAAAGTAAATGTGTTATCCTTATTTACATTTGTTATGTGAAGAAACCGAGGCATGACTCTGTGGCTAAAAGTTGCCATGAGAGTAGCTCTCATCTCCCATTCTGTATTCAGTCTTACACAGGTATGAGAATAGTTGTGAGTACACCAAAGTGTGGGTCTTACATCCTATGTGATCCATTTCATTACCAGTTCTTTATATGCTCTGACATAGCCTTTACCCTGTATTCAAGAAACTATATGAACTATCTTAAGTATAAGGGGGAAAAGCAACTGAGCCCAAAACCTGATGCCAAATAACTAAATTTTTATCTTTATTTCAGATTTAGAGGTGAAACGTTTCCACCTTTCATCGTGTTTAAAATTTTTCTTCATACTGATGGCCATGGTTACAAGTATTTTAGTGGAAAAAATGTATTAATGCCGTCAAGTAAGGTGACGTTTCATGATGTACATTTTATGTTAACTTAGCTTCTTAACATCTTTGTAGTATCTGAATTGCATTCAAATTGTACAGAATAAGTTATTTCACCATGAAACAGCCCACCAGGTAGGTAGTGTGTTTTTTTTTAAGCACCATGTTTCAAAGTGTCTCCACTTACTAGCTAAAAAAAAAAAAAACATTTGGAGTGAATTACTTAATTAAGGCTCTAGAAAATATCCATCCATTTTTTTGTATTAAAATTTTGATTTGTTAATAATAGACTAGGCCAGGCGCAGTGACTCATGCCTGTAATGCCAGCACTTTGGGAGGCCGAGGCGGGCAGATCACCTGAGGTCAAGAGTTTGAGACCAGCCTGGCCAACATGGTGAAACCCCGTCTCTACTAAAGATACAAAAATTAGCCAGGTATGGTGGCACATGCCTGTAATCCCAGCTACTCGGGAGGTTGAGGCAGGAGAATCACTTGAACCCAGGAGGTAGAGGCTGCAGTGAGCCAAGATCGTACCACTGCACTCCAGCCTGGGCGACACAGTGAGACTGTGTCAAAAAAAAAAAGGACTAAAATTGGTCAGGGCTCTTAAATTATGCAGAACATTTAATTTAATGCCATTTTATTTGTTTTAATGGAATGTTATTGTTTCTTTGATTCTGGTAGCACATTTAGAAAAAAAATGGTCTGGACTATGCTATTGAAAATGAACTTTCAGCCGGGCACGGTGGCTCATGCCTGTAATCCCAGCACTTTGAGAGGCCAAGGCGGGCGAATCACCTGAGGTCAGGAGTTCAAGACCAGCCTGGTCAACATGGTGAAACCCCGTCTCTACTAAAAATACAAAAATTAGCCAAGCGTAGTGGTGCATGCCTGTAATCCCAGATACTCAGGAGGCTGAGGCAGGAGAATTGCTTGAACCCTGGAGGCAGAGGTTGCGAAGAGCTGAGATCGCACCACTGCACCCCAGCCTGGGCAACAGAGTGAGACTCTATCTCAAAAAAAAAAAAAAAAAGAAAGAAAATGAACTTTCAAAATATTTATCCTTTTTTCACATGAATTCTCATCATACTTATTTATTTCTTTATTTATTTTGAGACAGAGTTTCGCTCTTGTTGCCCAGGCTGGAGTGCACTGGTGCGATCTCAGCTCACCACAACCTCTGCCTCCCAGGTTCAAGTGATTCTCCTGCCTCAGCCTCCCAGGTAGCTGGGATTACAGGCATGAGCCACCATACCTGGCCAATTTTTGTATTTTTAGTAGAGACGGGGTTTCACCATGTTGGCCAGGCTGGTCTTGAACTCCTGACCTCAGGTGATTTGCCCGCCTCGGCATCCCAAAGTGCTGGGATTATAGGCGTGAGCCACCACGCCTGGCACTCTCATCATACTTTTAAGTTTCATGAATATTCACCACAAACTGTGTCTACAGTATAGGAATCACCTGGGAATCTTGTTAAAATGCTGCTGCTGCTGCTGGTCCATAAACCACACTTTTTTATTTTATTTTATTTTATTTTATTTTACTTTATTTTATTTTTTTGAGACGGAGTCTCGCTCTGTCGCCCAGGCTGGAGTGCAGTGGCACGATCTTGGCTCACTGCAAGCTCCACCTCCCAGGTTCACACCATTCTCCTGCCTCAGCCTCCCGAGTAGCTGGGACTACAGGCTCCCGCCACCACGCTCGGCTAATTTTTTTTGTATTTTTAGTAGAGATGGGGTTTCACCGTGTTAGCCAGGATGGTCTCAATCTCCTGACCTCAAAACTACACTTTTTTTTAAATTCATTCAGCCACTCTATATCTTTTGATTGGAGAGTTTAGTCCATTTACATGAATGTTATTACTGAGAAGTACAGACTTAGTTTTGCCATTTTTTTATTTGTTCTGGTTGTTTTGTGGTCTTCTCTTCTTTCCTTCCTTCCTGCCTTCCTTTTAGTGAAGGTGATTTTCTCTGGTGGTATGTTTTAATTTCTTGCTTTTTATTTTTTGTGTATCTGTTGTATGTTTTGGGATTTGAGGTTACCATGAGGCTTGCAAACAATATCTTATAACCCATTATTTTAAACTGGTGACAGATTAACACAGATTGCATCAACAGACAAAAAAAATAACAAACAAGCAAAGAGAAACCAAATAAAAACTCTGCACTTTAACTTCATCTCCCCACTTTTTAACTTTTTGTTGTTTCTATTAATATCTTATTGTATTGTCTATGTCTTGAAAAGTTAATGTTATTATTTTTGATCAGTTCATCTTCTAGTCTTTCTATTCAAGATATGAGTAGTTTACACACCACAATTGCAATGTTATAATACTCTGTTTTTCTGTGTACTTACTATTACCAGTGAATTTTGTACTTTCAGATTTCTTGTTGTTTATTAATGACCTTTTCTTTCAGATTGAAGAATTCCCTTTAGCATTTCTTGTAGGACAAGTCTGTTATTGACAAAATTCCTAAGCTTTTGTCTGAGAAAGTCTTTATTTCTCCTTCATCTTTGAAGGATATTTTCACTGCATATACTATTCTAGGATAAAAGTTTTTATTTTTCCTTCAGCACTTTAAATATGTTACATCACTCTCTCAGCCTGTAAGGCTTCCAATGAGAAGTCTGCTGCCAGACGTATTGGAACTCCTTTGTATGTTGTTTGTTTCTTTTCTCTTGCTGATTTTAGGATTCTTTCTTTATCCTTGACCTTTGGGAGTTTGATTATTAAATGCCTTGAGGTAGTCTTTGGGTTAAATCTGCTTGGTGTTCTGTAACCTTCTTTACTTGGATATTGATATCTTTCTCTGAATTTGGGGAGTTCTCTGCTATTATCCCTTTGAATAAACTTTCTACACTGATCTATCTCTCTACCTCCTTTTTAGGGCCAATAATTCTTAGATTCACCCTTTTGAGGCTATTTTCTAGATCTTGTAGGCATGAGTCATTCTTTTTTATTTTTTTTTCTTTTGTCTGCTCTAATTGTGTATTTTCAAATAGCCTATCTTCAGGTTCACTAATTCTTCTGCATGATCAGTTCCTCTGTTAGGAGACTCTGATGCATTCTTCAGTGTGTCCACTGCATTTTTCAGCTCCAGAATTTCTGCTCGATTATTTTTAATTATTTCAGTCTCTTTGTTAAATTTATCTGATAGGTTTCTGAATTCCTTCTCTGTGTTATCTTGAATTTTGTTGAGCTTTCTCAAAACAGCTATTTTGTTTGTTTGTTTTTTGTTTTTTTACATCAGAACATGAACACAAAAACAGCTATTTTGAATTCTCTGTCTGAAAAGTTACATACCTCTGTCTCTCTAGGATTGATCACTGGTGCCTTATTTAGTTTCTTTGGTGAGGTCATGTTTTCCCGAATGGTCTTGATGCTTATGGACGTTTGCCAATGTCTGGGCGTTGAAGAGTTAGGTATTGTAGTATTTATTGTAGTCTTTACAGTCTGGGCTTGTTTGTAACCTGTCCTTCGTGAAAAGGCTTTCCAAGTATTCAAAGGGACTCAGGTGTTGTGATCTAAATCTTTGGTCACTGCAGCCATATCTGCATTAGGGGGCACCCCAAGCCCAGTAACACTGTGGCTCTTGCAGACTTGTAGAGGTACTGCCTTGTTGTTCTTGGCTAGAATCCGGAAGAATTCCCTGGATTACCAGACAGAGACTTTTGTTCTCTTTCCCTACTTTTTCCCCAATAAATGGAATCTCTCTCTTTCTGTACTGAGCAGCCTGGAGCTGGGGGAGGGGTAAAACAAGCACCCTTGTGGCCACCACCACCACTGGGACTGCACTGGGTCGGACCTGAAGCAAGCATAGCACTGAGTCTCTCCCAAGGCCCACAGTGACCACTGCCTGGCTACCATTTACTCAAGGCCCAAGGGCTCTACAGTCAGCAGGTGGCGAATCCGGACAGGCTTGTGATATAAACCACACTTTTAATAGCAAGGCTCTACAGTACAGGTTTTACTCCTTGGACCCTTATACATGACTATATTTAAGTTTTAAAAAGATGGACATTCTCATATTTAGCCATTTATAAACCACACATCAAAGGTTATTTTTCTGTAACCCTGGCAAGATCCCCCTTCTGGAAATGTTGTACACAAAAACTGTGGCCCATCTTAAATCATGAGTTCTAGCATGTATGCAGGAGAGAAGACCACACAGCCTGGCAGTTTCTGATCAGATCCTGCATGTGCGGCATTGACTGAAGAGTTTTAGAAAAGGAAAAGGGACCACTTTTCTCCATGTTCTCAGGTAGTATCAGAGAAAATTTAACTTTATTTCAGAAAATTATCAAATGAGGCCAGGCGCGGTGGCTCATGCCTGTAATCCCAGCACTTTGGGAGGCCGAGGCGGGAGAATAACCTGAGGTCAGGAGTTCGAGACCAGCCTGGCCAACATGGTGAAACCCCGTCTCTACCTAAAATACAAAATTAGCCGGGTGTGGTGGTGGGCGCCTGTAATCCCAGCTACTTGGGAGGCTGAGGCAAGAGAATCGCTTGAACCTGGGAGGCAGAGGTTGCAGTGAGCCGAGATCGCATCATTGCACTCCAGCCTGGGCAACAAGAGCAAAACTCCCTCCAAAAAAAAAAAAAAAAAAAAAAAAAAACTAGAAAATGAGCTACATGTTTTCATTATGGAATATGGTGTTTCGAGAACATTAATATTTATATAGATCGACTTCAAATGTGGAAGTATGTGTTTATCCTATTTGAAGGATAAATTTATGCCACATTTATGTATAGAATAAGCTTGTAGTTACCCCTATAAAATATCATCAATTGTTTCTTTCCTAGGATTATATAATGAGGCTTTTTCAAGAACTGAAATCCTCCTGGGTCTACTCCTGCCACCCCCTTGCTGTACACAGGCTTGAGCAAATGAGAACCTTAGAGGCAGTGATTGGAAATCACTGCTTATGCATTAAAACTCATCATAATGCTGTATAATAACAAATTTTTGTTTAAATTAGCCCACAGATAGAAAAATATGCCTCCGTGCCTTTATCTTCTGTGCTACAACTTTCACTCTCCTGGGGTAGTCATTGTTAATGGTTTGCTGTGTATCCTTCATGTTTCCCGTGAAAATATACACATAGAGATTTTTAAATTTTGTTCTTATTATAAAAATGTGGTCATACTATTGACCTTGAATTTTTCACTAAACATCATAATGGGTTTTAAATGATCAGAACACACCCAACTTGAAGAGAACAGTTTAAGGTTCCTTTTTCCCTTTAGTTCAGCTTCAAAACAAACTCTGGTAACACTTGGATTCGTGGTTGATAGAAAACTTGTAAATATGGAATATTTCTCACTCTAAGCTTACTCAACTCTGTTGCTCTTTGTCTCTTTGTGTTTTTTGTTTGTTTGTTTTTGTTTTTTGTGGGTTTTTTTGCTTTTTTGTTGTTGTTGTTGTTGTTTTTTAGACAAGGTCTTAATCTGTTGCCAAAGCTGGAGTGCAGTGGCACCATCTTGCAATCTCGGCTCACTGCAACCTCCCCCTCCCAGGCTCAAGCAATTCTCATGTCTCAGCCAGCTGAGTAGCTGGGATTACAGACGTGTGCCACCACGCCTGGCTAATTTTTGTATTTTTTTTAGTAGAGAGGAGGTTTTGCTATGTTGGCCAGGCTGATCTCGAACTCCTGGCCTCAAGCGATCTGCCCACTTCTGCCTCCCAAAGTGCTGAGCCTACTGAGCACTTTATATCAAATATGATCTTAAACATTTTATGCACATGACTATATTTAATTATCATAAACACTACAGTGTATTTTCTGTTATTATCCTCATTTTAAAAAAGACTGAGGGCCGGGTGCTGTGGCTGACGCTTGTAATCCTAACACTTTGGGAGGCCAAGGCAGGTGGATCACTTGAGGTCAGGAGTTCGAGACCAGCCTGGCCAACATGGTGAAACCCATCTCTACTAAAAATACAAAAATTAGCCAAGTGCAGTGGCATGTGCCTGTAATCCCAGCTACTTGGGAGGCTAAGGCAGGAGGATCGCTTGAACCCAGGAGGCGGAGGTTGCAGTGAGCCGAGATTGCACCACTGCACTCCAGCCTGAGTGGCAGAGTGAGAGTCTGTCTCAAAAAAAGCAAAAACAAAAACAAAAACAAACAAACAAAAAAGACTAACTTGCCTAAGGTCTCACACCTAGAAAATGAAGGAACTGAGATCAAGACCTAGTAGCCTGCCTCCAAAGTCCCAGTTCTTAACCACTCCTGAGAGTTAGGAACTATGCTAAACAGCAGCATACACATTCTCTTAGATGGCCCTGCAATAACTCTGGTTAGGGACACATTATTCCCATTTTCCCTATTAGGAAGCTAGAAGTTGGAAAGACTTGCCAGGAGCATAACTGAGACTTGAACACTTCTCTGTGTTTCCACTGTACTATGTACATTTTGAGGTTAAAACAACCATGCAGTTATGTTGGTTTTGTTTATTCTGAGCCCGTATGTAATTGAATTGTTCCAAACCAAGAAACTGTTCCAATGTGTGGATACCAGTTATTACCTCTTCCATGAGTGACAGTTCCCAGTAGAAACGGGAAAATGTCTTGAGATACTACAGTAGCTTTACAAGCCCAAGTGTGGATCTAGGCCAGCAAATAGCTGCAGAGCTATGGGGGCTTCTGGCCACAGAGATGCTGAGTATCAGGATAAGTGCCAGATTTAGAGATGGCCCGCTTTGACACTTTGAGTCACCCACTAAGAACAGAACCTGCCTCTTGAATCCTACCCTGATTGGCTGGTATCCTGGAATCTTTGCCTAGTTTTTGCCCTTGCTTTTCTCCTGGCTCTAGGCTCTTCTTTCCCATTGCTTCCTATGGAGAAGGACTTTCTTGACTTTGGCCATACACTGCAGATGTCTGAGAAAGAACATCTTGGCCATTGGACAGCAAACATTTCTCAAACCCCTCTCACAGGTGGGCAGAGAGCTTGCCCTATGCTGCCAGGCATGTTTTTCTTTGGCTGAGGGACCAGAATGGGCCAGACACAGATGAGGCACACAGCTGAGGCACTGCACACATAAGGAAACTGGGTCTTGGAGAGATCGGTGGTGGTGGCTGAGTAGGGCAGTGTAGGGAGGACCTGTCAATAAATACCTTTTTTGGGAGGCTAAGGTGGGCGGATCACTTGAGATCATTTCAGGACCAGCGTGGCCAAAATGGCGAAACTGTCTCTACTAAAAATACAAAAAAAAAGTTAGCCAGGCATGGTGGCACGCACCTGTAGTCCCAGCTACTCAGGAGGCTGAGGCAGGAGAATTGCTTGAACCCGGGAGGCAGAAGTTGCAGTGAGTCAAGATGGCACCACTGCACTCCAGCCTGGGTGATAGAGGGAGACTGTCTCAGAAAAAAAAAACCCTAAATAAATACCTTTTGTACTGTGGCTCATGCCTGTAATCCCAACACTTTGGGAGGCCAAGGTGGGCGGAACAGAAGGTCAGGAGTTCGAGACCAGCCTGGCCAACATGGTGAAACCCCGTCTCTACTGAAAATACAAAAATTAGCTGGGCGTAACCCCAACACTTTGGGAGGCCAAGGCAGGTGGAACAGAAGGTCAGGAGTTCGAGACCAGCCTGGCCAACATGGTGAAACCCCGTCTCTACTGAAAACAAAAATTAGCTGGGCATGGTGGTGCACGCCTGTAGTCCCAGCTACTCAGGAGGCTGAGGCAGGAGAATCGCTCGAACCCAGAAGGCGGAGGTTGCAGTCTGCCGAAATGGCACCACTGCACTCCAGCCTGGGTGACAGAGCAAGACTCCGTCTCAAAAAATAATAATAAAAATTTTAAAAACCCTTTTTTAGTAACTTGAGCTAAAGTAAATTATAGTTATGCCTATAGAAATTCCTGAAGCAGAAATTATATGGTCTTCATACCTGTTCAGTGTACAATTACTTGTTTTTACCTTTAGTGTCACTGTGGGGCTGGTTAATTAGAACCATAAAATGTTGGAAATTAATTGCAAGAAAACATAATGGAGAGATTTGCCAATACTATCTTTATTTTATTTATTTATTTATTTATTTATTTATTTATTTATTTATGAGATGGAGTCTCACTCTGTCCCCAGGCCGGAGTGCAGTGGCACAATCTCGGCTCAGTTCAACCTCCACCTCCCGGGTTCAAGCGATTCTCCTGCCTCAGCCTCCCAAGTAGCTGGGATTACAGGTGCTCACCATCCTGCCTAGCTAATTTTTGTATTTTTTAGTAGAGACGGGGTTTCACCATGTTGGCCAGGCTGGAATCAAACCCCTGACCTTGGGTGATCCACCCACTTTGGCCTCCCAGAGTGCTGGGATTACAGGTGTGAGCTACTACACCCGGCCTATCTTTTCTTTAGTTGTGTAATATATAAAGAAATTTGTTGTGGGGTTGGGGGAGGGGGGAGGGATAGCATTAGGAGATATACCTAATGTTAAATGATGAGTTGATGGGTGCAGCACACCAACATGGCACATGTATACATATGTAACTAACCTGCACGTTGTGCACATGTACCCTAAAACTTAAAGTGTAATAATAAAAAAAAAGAAATATTTATGGTTATGGAAATGCTTGCCCTAATAAAAATCCTACATATTCATTGTTTTTTTAAATTCACATTTTATACTTATATGATCTCTAGAGCTCTTACTATGTTGCTATAAGACAGTAATATAGTGATAATTTACCAACTTTATTGAAAATGTTGTTACATCAATAAAATAGCATGCTGAAAAAAAAAAAGAAATTAATGAAATATAAAGCAAAAATGATCTACCTAAAGGAAAGCTCCATATCACATTTTCACTAAACTGTTTGTCTCTTCAGTTCTATACGTTAGGAATAAAACTTCAACCATTCAGCCACTTGAATGTTTTCTTCCTTTTTCATTTTCTACATGTGTCTGTGATATTCTAAGCTTTGGAATTTAAAAAAATAAATAAAGGAATAGTCTGAATAAGAAAAGTGAGAATTGGAATAGAAAATGCATTATAGCTTGCTGTTGTGTGTTAAGAAAAAAGAACAGTGATTCTCAGTTTTGATCCTGTCTCAACCACTCTTTCTTTTCTTTTTTTTTTTTTTTGAGACAGATCTCACTCTGTCACCCAGACTGGAGTGCAGAGTGCAGTGGCATGATCTCAGCTCACTGCAACCTCCACCTCTCAGGTTCAAGCGATTCTCCTGCCTCAGCCTCCCGAGTAGCTGGGTTTACAGGCACATGCCACCATGCTAGGCTAATTTTTGTATTTTTAGTAGAAAAAGGGTTTTGCCATGTTTGCCAGGCTGATCTCGAACTCCTGACCTCAGGTGATCCGCCAGCCTCGGCCTTCCAAAGTGCTGCGATTACAGGTGTGAACCACCGTGCCTGGCCTCAACCACTCTTTTAGGCCTTGTATCAACATTATAACACAGAGTTCCCATACTTTCACAAATACTGCATTCTGACATACAAAGGAAAAAAGAAATTTATCTGGAATCAAGAAGTGTTTGAATTTTCTTTTCTTTTCTTTTCTTTTTTTGAGACGGAGTCTTGCTGTGTCCCCTAGGCTGGAGTACAGTGGCACGATCTCGGCTCACTGCAACCTCCGCCTCCCGGGTTCAAGCGATTCTCCTGCCTCAGCCTCCCGAGTAGCTGAGATTACAGGCACCTGCCACCACGCCTGGCTAATTTTTGTATTTTTAGTAGAGACGGGGTTTCACCATGTTGGCCAGGCTGGTCTCGAACTCCTGACCTCAGGTGATCCACCTGCCTCAGCCTCCCAAAGTGCTGGAATTACAGGCGTGAGCCACCGCGCCCGCCCTGAATTTTCTTTTGTGCTGTCCTTCCCTTCATGTAAACATACCCTTTGTGGCCAGAAGTACAGATCTGTAACATAAATATGTGTTAGAAGAGTCAGCACATACTATTGGGGGGGTGCAGAGTACTTAAGTCTCTACTCACAGTCTATGTATAGCTCTTAGCACAGGATACTTATATGTGGAAGGGTATGGTATAAGTAGGGCCCAACAGGATTTGAGCTTCCATATATTCTGTGATTCTTCTGTCTCTGACCTCTCAGGTGCTTTCCTTGAGCATAAAATGTTGACATTTGGGAGAGAAAAGAAAACCCCTCTATTTGCCACTTTTTAGCTGCTGAGAATGAAGTCTGAAGGGAGGGAGGCTTAAACAGTCTGAAACATACACGTTTCCACTTACCGGCAGTGTATTAACACATAAAAGAGAGGTGGTACCAGTGACACATTTCATTGCAGTTCCAACGGTAACTCATTGAATCACCAGATAAGTTTTCTCTGCATTGACCGCACAAATGATATTACAGGTTTGTTTTGCTTTTTAAAATAAAAGAATTAAAAGTCTTTTAAGGGGAAAACCCAGTTGTTTTAAAACTATGTTCTCTGAGGATTCTGGACTCAGCAATTCCTCTAGCTGCATTTAAAAACTATGTAGATGGTCTGGCGCGGTGGCTCACGCCTATAATCCCAGCAATTTGGGAGGCCGAGGTGAGCGGATCACAAGATCAGTAGATCGAGACCATCCTGGCTAACACGGCGAAACCTGGTCTCTACTAAAAATACAAAAAATTAGCCAGGTGTGGTGGCATGCGCCTGTAGTCCCAGCTACTCAGGAGGCTGAGGCAGGAGAATCGCTTGAACACGGGAGGTGGAGGTTGCAGTGAGCCGAGATGGTGCCACTGTTCTCCAGCCTAGGTGACAGAGCAAGACTCCGTTTCAAAAAAAAAAAAAAAAGCTATGTAGATAAGGCTATGGAAATTTTAAGTGGTTTAATAATCCCTATATAATCTCTTTGCAAATGCAGCCTTTCTATTGAATAGCAAGCTGCTAGAAGAAAGGAACAATATTTGATGTATTTGTCAGAAGAAATATGTAAAGGGCGTGCTGATAATTAATGCTGTTCTACTATTTTTAAAGTCTGTTTTCTATTCTCTTTACAGGCAGTGGTTGATGCTTGCAAACTAATGGGGGAAAGGAAATTTCACCGTATCATTATGGAAGATGAACGTATTTTCCCGAAGTCCAAAGTAACTGATATAATGGATGTTGTCACCATGCAAGATTATGTACAAGTAAGGAATTTAGATTTAGAAAAACAAACAAACCAAGCAAGTCTTCCTAACTCTGTCATCTAAGAAGATAGAATCATACTTTTTTATTATGGTAAAATATAACACAATATAAAATTTACTATTTTATTATATTTTATTTTATTTTTCAAATGTATTCTATAGAATGAAACTTATTTTCAGATACCCAAGCACTAGAACTTCCTTTTAAAAATTTTTTTTAATTTAACTTTTATTTTAAGTTCAGGGGTACATGTGGAGGTTTGTTGTTGTATATAGGTAAACTCGTGTCAGGGGGGTTTGTTGTTCAGATTATTTTGTCACCCAAGTATTAGGCCTAGTGCCCATTAGTTATGTTTCCTGATCCTGTCCCTCCTCCCACCTTCCACCCTCTGGTAAGCCCCAGTGTGTGTTGTTCCCCTCTATGTGTCCATGTGTTCTCATCATAAAATTGACCATTTTAAAGTGTACAATTCAGGGGCATTAAGTACATTCACAGGGTTGTGCAAGCATCACCACCATCTAGTTCCAGAACCTTTTCATTACCCCGAAAGGAAACCCTGCATCCAGTAAGCAGTCACTCTCCATTCCTGCATCATTCCAGCCCCATAAACCACCAGTCTGCATTCTGTCTCTATGGATTTGCCTAATCCGGATATTTCATATAAAGGAAATCGTGATATATAGCTTTTTGTATGTAGGGAGGGTGATAGCTAAGGAATTTGGGGGTTCTTTTGGGGTGATGGAAATATTCTGAAATATTCATAGGCAGTGGTGATAGTTGTACAACATTGTGAATATACTAAAAACCATTGAGTTACATACTTTTTTTTTTTGAGACAGAGTTTCGCTCTTGTCGCCCAGGCTGGAGTGCAATGGTGCAATCCCAGCTCACTGCAACCTCTGCCTTTTGGGTTCAAGCAATTCTCCTGCCTCAGCCTCCCGAGTAGCTGGGATTACAGGCATGCGCCACCGCGCCCAGCTAATTTTTTTGTATTTTTAGTAGAGACGGGGTTTCACCATATTGGCCAGGCTGGTCTCAAACTCCTGACCTTAGGTGATCTGCCCATCTCGGCCTCCCAAAGTACTGGGATTACAAGCATGAGCCACCACGCCTGGCCGATGTTGTGTTTTCACAAATGGAAGGTTTGTGGCAAACCTGCATCAAGCAAATCTATCAGTGCCATTTTTCCAATAGCATGTGCTTGCTTTGTGTCTCTGTGTCACGTTTTGGTCATTCTTGCAATATTTCAAATCTTTTCATTATTATTATATCTGTTATGGTGAACTGTGATCAGTGATCTTTGATGTTACTATTGTAATTGTTTTGGAGCACCACAAACTGAGCCCATATAAGATGGCAAACTTAACCAATAAATGTATGTGTTCTGACTGCTCCACCAACCAGCCATTCCATTATCTCTCTCGTTCCCCTCTGGTCTCTCTATTTTCTGAGACACAACAATATTGAAATTAGGCCAATTAATAATCCTATAGTGGCCTCTAAGTGTTTGAGTGAAAGAATCATGCGCCTCTCACTTTAAATCAAAAGCTAGAAATGACGAAGCTTAGTGAGGAAGGCATGTCAAAAGCTGAGATAGGCCAAAAGCTAGACCTTTGCACCAAAGAGTTAAACGTGTTGTGAATGCAAAGGAAAAATTTTTGAAGGAAATTAAAAGAGCTACTCCAGCGAACACACAAATGATAAGAAAGCAAAATAGCCTTATTGCTGATATGGAGAAAGTGTTAGTGGTCTGGATAGAAAATTAAACCAGCCACTCACGCCTGTAATCCCAGCACTTTGGGAGGCCGAGGTGGGCGGATCACGAGGTCAGGAGATCGAGACCATCCTGGCTAACATGGTGAAACCCCATCTCTACTAAAAATACAAAAAATTAGCCGGGCATGGTGGCGGGCACCTATAGTCTCAGCTACTAGGGAGGCTGAGGTGGGAGAATGGCGTGAACCCAGGAGGCGGAGCTTGCAGTGAGCCGAGATTGTGCCACTGCACTCCAGTCTGGGCAACAGAGTGAGACTCCGTCTCAAAAAAAAAAAAGGAAAAAAAGAAAAAAAAGAAAAACCAGCCACAATATTCCCTTAAACCAAAGCCTAATCCAGAGCAAGGCCTTAACTCTCTTCAATTCTATGAAGGATCAGAGAGGTGAGGAAGCTGCAGAAGAAACTTTGGAAGCTAGCAGAGGTTGGTTCGTGAAGTTTAGGGAAAGAAGCCGTCTTTATAACATAAAAGTGCAAGGTGAAGCAGCAAGTGCTGATGGAGAAGCTGCAGCAAGTTATCCAGAAGATCTCACTAAGATAATTGTTGAAGGTGGCTGCACTAAACAACAGATTTTCAATGTAGACAAAACGGCCTTATACTGTTAGAAGATGCCCTCTAGGGCTTTCACAGCTAGAGAGGAGAAGTCAATGCCTGGCTTCAAAGGACAGGCTGAGTCTCTTGTTAGGGTCTAATGCAGCTAGTAACTTTAACTTAAAGCCAGTTCTCATTTACCATTCTGAAAATTTTAGAGCCCTTAAGAATTATGCTAAATCTGCCCAGGCGGAGTGGCTCAGGCCTGTAATCCCAGCACTTTGGGAGGCCGAGGCGGGTGGATCACAAGGTCAGGAGATCGAGACCATCCTGGCTAACACTGTGAAACCCTGTCTCTACTAAAAAATACAAAAATTAGCCGGGCGTGGTGGTGGGCGCCTGTACTCCCAGCTACTTGGGAGGCTGAGGCAGGAGAATGGCATGAACCCAGGAGGCGGAGCTTGCAGTGAGCCAAGATTGCGCCGCTGCACTCCAGCCTGGGCGACAGGGCAAGACTCTGTCTCAAAAAAAAAAAAAAGAAATATGTTTCATAAGGCTATAGCTGCCATAGACAATGATTCCCCTGATGGATCTGGGTAAAGTAAATTTTAAAAATCCAGAAACGATTCACCATTCTAGATGCTATTGAGAACATTCATGAGCTGGGCACGGTGGCTCATGGCTGTAATCCCAGTACTTTGGGAGGCTGAGATGGGAGGATCTCTTGAAGATGGAGTTTGAGACCAGCCTGGGCAATATAGGGAGACCCTGTCTCTACAAAAATTACCCCCCCACCAAAATTAGCCAGGTGTGGTGGTATGCCCCTATGGTCCCAGCTACTCAGGAGGCTGAGGTGGGAGGATTGCTTTAGCCATGATTGCACTCCAGCCTGGGCAACAGAGTGAGACCCTGTCTCAAAAAAAAAAAAAAAAAAAATCCACAGCCACCCCAGCCTTCAGCAACCAGTACCCTGATCAGTCAGCAGCCATCCACATCAAGGCAAGACTCTCCACCAGCAAAAAGAATAGGACTCACTGAAGGCTCAGATGATCATTAACATTTTTTTTAGCAATAAAGTATTTTTTTTCTTTTTGTGGAGATGGGGTCTTGCTATGTTTCCCAGGCTGGTCTCGAACTTCTGGGCACAAGTGATCCTGTCAGCTCTTCCTCCATAAGTTCTGGCATTACAGGCATGAGCCATTGTGCCCAGCCATAACAAAGTATTTTTAAATTAAAGTATGTACATTTTTTTTGAAACAATGCTGTTGCACACTTAACAAACTACAGTATAATGTAAACATAACTTTTATATGCACTGGGAAACCAAAAAATTAGCATGACCCTATTTGTGATATTCACTTTATTACCGTGGTCTGCAACTGGACCCACAATATCTCTGAGGTATGTCTGTATACAGCCTTAACTATTCACTCATTTGCTTCAGTGTGAAACATGAAATTAATGCAGTGCCTTAGAGACTCCCAATTATGTTTTCTTTCTTTTAGAGACTTAGCCTGTGAGTTTAGGGAAGTGAACCAGGAAATGCTAACTATCTTTGCTAAGGACAAAGACCACATACTTTCAGATTGTGAACACGTCAAGGATTAATGTCATAGAGAGGAGTCCCCAGATAGACATATTGGAAGAGAGAGATAAGATCATTGTTGACGTTTGAGTCCTTATACGGGTGTGGCACTGTCTTTAGCTCTTTACATGCGTGTTATCTTCTTTCATCTTCAAGTTTGTAAATTATGTGACCTTTTTTACAAATGAGAAAAATGAAGTTTAACAAGCCTCAAAAAAACTTGCCTGAGGTCACAGACAGATCTGATAAGTGGCAGAGCAGATGATTGACAGATCTATGATATTTACCCATTTTACTACTTCACTCAGGAAAAAAAATACACAGCCTTACTTTGCATGGCAGTGCAGGACCATAAAAATGACCAGCAAATTGAAACCATGCAAAGCAAACTTAATAATCTGTGGGGAAAATTGTGATTGTCCTGTGACTTTTCAAACTTTTTGTCTGTAGTCCCAGCTACTCGGGAGGCTGAGGCAAGAGGATCACTTAAGCCCAGGAGTTTGAGGGTAGCCCGGGCAACATAGTGAGACCCCATCTCTGAAAACAAAACAAAACAAGCTTCTTTGTCAAAACATTAAAAACTCTTTTGCTGTCTGTTATAAATACATAGGAAAATGAAAGAAAAAAACCCAACACATTTAGGACACTTTTAGTACACTATAATTTAAAACATTAGAAACATAGACAAAGTGTTTTGTTTCTTCATAAAATATCTTACCAACTGTGAATATACTGGAAACTATTGAATTGTACACTTTAAATGGTGAATTGTATGGTATGTGAACCTCAATAAAGCTGTGAAAACATAATTTACCAAGAGTACTTTAAACAGTGCTTGTCTTCTTCTTCTTCTAGTATAACTTATAAGCATCTTTTCTATGTCTTGATGTATTGTCATATTCCTTTTAAAATTTGGATCAGCTGCCAACATTTTATTCTTTGCACTTTAAATGTTGCAAAATATCTCAGAGTTCCTTCAGTATGAAGTTTTTTTTGGCCAGCATCACTTCCACTGGGAAAGCTTCATCTTTTTATCACAGCCACTTTCCTCATTTATGTTGATAAGTTCATCCTCACCAAGTTCCTCTAGCTGTAGATCTGCAACGTCTTGAATGATGGCAGTGTCAGCATTCCCACAGTCACCTGTTTCTTCTAGAACTCCATGTACGATTGATTCCAATTTCACTTCAAGTGGTACCACTTTTTGTTTCTTTGACGGCCAATTCCCTCTTTTGATTTTCCATTTTTGTAAAATGTCACATGGGTTTATCATTGGGAGACAAAAATGCAACACAACTATATACTTTGCTGTTTGTGTGTGAAATGAATAACGGATTCACAGTGACCAGTCACTGATTGACTTTGGAAGGTATGACATGATTTGTCACTAATCATGATGATCATCTGTCATTTATATTGTGATCTTTGAGCTGAAGAGCTAGCAACAGGAGGCCGGGCGTGGTGGCTCATGCCTGTAATCCCAGCACTTTGGGAGGCCGAGGTGGGTGGATCACTTGAGGTCAGAAGTTCGAGACCATCCTGGCCAACATGATGAAACCCTGTCTCTACTAAAAATACAAAAATTAGCCGGGCCTGGTGGCACACGCCTATAATCCCAGCTACTTGGGAGGCTGAGGCAGGAGAATTGCTTGAGCCCAGGAGGTGGAGGTTGCAGTGAGCCGAGATTGCGCCACTGCACTCCAGCCTGGGCGATAAAGCAAGACTCCATCTCAAAAAAAAAAGTCAGAAAAGGCCGGGTGCAGTGGCTCATGTCTGTAATCCCAACACTTGGTGAGGCAGAGGCCAGAGGATTGCTTGAGCCCAGGAGTTTGAGACCTGCCTGGGCAACATAGTGAGACCCCATTCTCCAGAAAAAGGAAAAAAAAAAAAGATGAATGGTGCAAAGGTAGGATTGCCTGTGTGTGTGTATGTGTGTGAGTGTGTATGTGTATATGTGAGTGTGAGGGTGTGTGTTGAGAGTGTATGTGTATGTGTATCTGTGTGTGTGTGTTTGAAAGCATGAATGTGACTGTGTAATATACCCTAAAGGCCTTCTTGTTATTCTGTTTCCTAGCACCGTAGTTCCTCCTGCCCTATCCCTGGCTCTTAAATGCACAATTATAATGTTAAATTGATGATATATATTTGTATTTTTAATTCCTAATTTAATATCATTTTAAATTGGAAAAAAAGAAAAGTGGGATTTCTACAAATACTCCAAATGAAAATAGTGAAAATCTCTACTTCATACTAGAGATGAACTCATATTTCCAAAAAGGTTTGTGCAAAAGTACTCTCAACAGCCTGGGCAACATAGTGAGACCCTATCTCTACAAAAATTAAAAAATTGGCCAGGCGTGATGGCTCACGCCTGTAATCTCAGCACTTTGGGAGGCCGAGGTGAGTGGATTACCTGAGGTCAGGAGTTCGAGACCAGCTTGGCCAACATGGTGAAACCCCATCTCTACTAAAAATACAAAAAAAATTAGCCAGGCACGGTGGCATGCACCTGTAATCCCAGCTACTCGGGAAGCTGAGGCAGGAGAATCACTTGAACCCGGGAGGCAGAGGTTGCAGTGAGCTGAGATCGTGTCACTGCACTGCAGCCTGGGCAACAGGAGTGAAACTCCATCTCAAAAAAAAAAAAAAAAAAATTAGCCAGACATGGTGGCATGTACCTGTAGTCCCAGCTACTCAGGAGGATTACTGGAGCCCGGGAGGTTGAGGCTGCTAGCCATGATCATGTCACTGTCCTCCAGCCTGGGTGACAGAACGAGACTCTGTCTCAAAAAAAAAAAAAGTCCTCTCAACCCAAGCATGTCATGAACAAGCTCTACCAGGTATGCAGAACACATAGCTATTATCATTAATTTTTAGGCCCATCTGAGTTTAACTTATCTGAGTTATATTTGCCATAAAAATGTTGATGCATTAAATAAATATTTAGTGAGTATGATACTGTGTGCATGATAATGTGTAGCATAGCTCCTGCCTTCCAATAAGGGAGCTAAGTCATACAGAGATAACTAAAACATTGAGTAGTCAGTAATGAGTCATAGAAGAGAGATCCCAATAAAATTCAGAGGTGGGGTCAAAGAATGCCTTTTGGATGAAGTGACATTTGAGTGGAACCATGAGAAATGTGTCTAAAAACATTTTAGAGCGCCCACAACCAATCAATTTTTTTTTTGAGACAGAGTCTCACTCTGTCGCCCCGGCTGGAGTGCAGTGGTGTGCAGTCTCGGCTCACTGCAACCTCTGCCTCTTGGGCTCAGGTGATCCTCCTGCCTCAGCCTCCCAAGTAGCTGGGACTACAGGTGTGCACCACCACGCCCAGCTAATTTTTGTATTTTTTTTATTATTATACTTTAAGTTCTAGGGTACATGTGCACAACGTGCAGGTTTGTTACATATGTATACATGTGCCATGTTGGTGTGCTGCACCCATTAACTTGTCATTTACATTAGGTATATCTTCTAATGCTATCAGGTTTCACCATGTTGGCCAGGCTGGTCTCGAACTCCCAACCTCAAGTGACCCACCTGCCTCAGGCTCCCAAAGTGCTGGGCTTACAGGTGTGAGCCACACCTGGCCAACTAATCAGTCTTAATTGTTTTTTTCTCTTTTTCTTTTCTTTTCTTTTTTTTTTTTTTTTTGAGATGGAGTCACTCTGTCACCCAGGCTGGAGTGCAGTGGCGAGATCTTGGCTCACAGCAACCTCCGCCTCCCGGGTTCAAGCAATTCTCCTGCCTGAGCCTCCCGAGTAGCTGGAACCACAGGCACACGCCACCACGCCTGGCTGATTTTTGTATTTTTAGTAGAGATGGGTTTTCACCATGTTGGTCAGGCTGGTCTACGAACTCCTGACCTCAGGTGATCCACCCACCTCAGCCTCCCAAAGTTCTGGGATTATAGGTATGAGCCACCGCACCTGGCCAACTTAATCATTCTTGTTTTTTCCCTACAGTATCGCAGTTTTTTCGATGAGGCCCCTGCATTTTCTGGCGGCAGAAATAACAGCTGGCGCAAATTAAATCTTGAAAATATTCCCAGGACAATGCTAATGTATGACATAGTTCATTATTCAGAGTCTGGAGTGATCTCAAACCGTCTACGAAATGAAATGAAGTTTCTGTTACAGAGACCAGTAACGCAAGAGATCCATAAGCACCAGCTACGGATTGTTTCTGAAATTAGGTAAAACAGATTCTTCACTGGGGTTACAATACTAGGGGCATATCTGAAAATGTTCACATTCTGCCAGATAGCTCACTAAAGATAATAGGATATATGGGAAAAATAGGGTTGGGGCAGATTGCTCAAAACGTATGCAATTTTGTAAACAGAGCACTAACAAAAAGGACAATTGCTACTTGGGGAGTTAACTTGTACCACCAGACAGGCAGCTCAGTGTAGCTGGAGGCTGCCACAGAAAATATAAAAAAAGAACAACCATAGAGTGGAGATGCTCGCAACTCTTTCATTAGAGCAGTTAGTGGGCATGGAGACAGTGCACATGGAAGTGGGACCCCAGGCCAGCGTGGTTGCCTTTTTTTTTTTTTTTTTTTTTTGAGACGGAGTCTCACTCTGTTGCCCAGGCTGGAGTGCAATGGCGCAATCTAGGCTCACTGCAACCTCCGCCTCCCGGGTTCAAGCGATTCTCCTGCCTCAGCCTCCTGAGTAGCTGGGACTACAGGTGCCTGCCACCGTGCCCGGCTAATTTTTGTATTTTTAGTAGAGACTGAGTTTCACCATATTGGCCAGGCTGGTCTCAAACTCCTGACCTTGTGACCTGCCCACCTCAGCCTCCCAAAGTGCTGGGATTACAAGTGTGAGCCACCATGCCTGGCCACATGGCTGCCTTTTAAGTGGACATGAGAGGCAGTGCGATCTGCCGAGAACCAGGAGCCATCCAAGGCCGGAGTGGGGGCAGGGGAGGAGTAGGCTGGAGGGCAGCGAGAGTGAGTTGGGGGTGGGGTGTGCCTCTCTGGGAAGACAGCACTTGATGCAGGTGCTCATTTTTGTTTTCATGAATACAGCCAAAAGGGCTCCCCTTGCCCATGCAGCACAGAACTGAGGGCTTTTTCCTTTTTTGCTGAAGGTTATAATTCTATTCTTGCTACTCTGGCTCCCCTTGCCTAAGATAAATTGCATATAAATTAGAGTGACGTCATTCCCCTTTTTACCAATAGCATGTGAGCCAGTTCACATTGTAGAAATGGATGTTGTAGCAAAATAGATGTATTATGATCTGAAACAACATGGACAGAATATAACCATTCCAATTATATTCGTTTTCTCTTTCCATTACTAAGCCTCACTTAGCCCATCTTATTTACAAATTAAGCTGCTTTCTTAAAAGAAGATAGAGATAATAATATGTAAGAGGACCTACTGGTAATCTATTTTCACACTCTTATAATTGAAATGAAAAATACTCCCTTTGTACATGAAGAAGACACTGATGACCCACTGTCAAGCAAACACGCTGGGGATTTTTTTTCAGGAGTAGAGATGAGTGATTCTGACCCAATAACATAATTTAACCCATATATTTTATGATCAAGGCTATACATTTGCCAGACAGATGGCCTGGTTTAGGGCACAGTCTGTCATGAAATAGATTTTCTCTAACTCATCCATATGAGCACTGAATATAGAATTTAACCCTATTACCACCAAGGTCAAATAAATGATGTAATTTTCTCTGCCACCATATATAATCCTGATCTCCCTGCTATTTGGATTTATCCTACTGAGTATCCAAGAATAAGTAATTTAAGAGCTAAATAAGTAGCCAAATTATTAATCAATTGAAGAGAAAAAATACTTTCATAAAGCCATCTTTCAGTTGTAGTTTAGCATCTCCCAGAAGCAAACCCTGAGACAGAGATTTGGGAGGTGATCCCAGGAACAACTGAAGGGAGAGGGTAGAAAAGTGGAAGGCAGCCAAAACAGTGTGTGTTAGCAAGCAAGTTACCACTGTGGGTAACTGGAGCTTAATCTCCCCTGGGAATGTCAGAGCCAATGTAGAACATGCAACTCAGAATTATCCCACAGAGGGCAAGGGAATTACAGTATTGATACATCAACACCCATCAGTCATTGGTTAAGGGTTGCTTAGGAAGGGACATATTAATTCTCGGGCACTTTTGACCTCCCCTGCACATGGGCTTTTCTTTTCTTTTTTTTTTTTTCTTTCTTGAGACCGAGTTTTGCTCTTGTCACCCAGGCTGGAGTACAATGGCACAATCTCGGCTCCCTGCAACCTCTGCCTCCCTGGTTCAAGCGATTCTCCTGCCTCAGCCTTCCTGAGTAGCTGGGATTACAGGCATGTGCCACCACGCCTGGCTGATTTTGTATTTTTAGTAGAGACAGAGTTTCTCCATGCTGGTCAGGCTGGTCTCGAACTCCGGACCTCAGGTGATCCACCCGCCTTGGCCTCCCAAAGTGCTCGGATTACAGATGTGAGCCACCGCGCCGGCAGACTTTTCTTTTCAAAGAAAGTTTTCAAACTGAGTGATGCAGATGCTGGCATTGAAAGTTGAGTCTATGTGCCTTATAATGGTAAGGACAAGAGGATTACGGACATAGCATCTGATCCCAGCACTGATAAAAACAGCTTGTTTTTCCAACCATTATGAAATGTAATACTTTTTTTTTTTTTTTTTTGAGCTGGAGTCTCGCTCTGTCGCCCAGGCTGGAGTGCAGTGGCACAATCTTGGCTCACTGCAAACTCTGCCTCCTGGGTTCAAGCAATTCTCCTGCCTCAGCCTCCCAAGTAGCTGGGATTACAGGCACCCGCCACCACACCCAGCTAATTTTTGTATTTTTTTTTTTTTTAGTAGAGACAGGGTTTCACCATGTTGGCCAGGCTGGTCTCGAACTCCTGACCTCAGGTGATCCGCTTGCCTCGGCCTCCCAAAGTGCTGGGATTACGGGCGTGAGCCACTGCGCCTGGACGAAATGTAATACTTTTTTGTGTTAGTATATGGTGTAAAAAAATAAGATTCAAATGGCTACTACACAGTATTTTCTAGGAAAGCTAATTTTAAATTGATAACAGGTTTTATAATTTTTATCATCTTTGCTGTCAATATCATCACCTGTACACCTTCATAAGTGCCAGATAAAGAACCATGCTATGTAAACTCAAGCAGAAATGATAACTTTAACCTAAAAGCTTACATGAAATGCTGCTCCAATGTTGCTGAGGTCTATGATATATTTGCTAGAGAAAGCTTTAATGAAATTTGGAACTTGCTTTGCATTTATATTTTATTCTGTGTGATTTTTCTGTTTTTAATACAAACATTTTCTAGGGGTCCATACTTAACTGTCCAACCTCTATATCGGCCCTACAAACAGCAAAATCAAGTTAAATTTCTGGGTCGTCGATCCAAGCAAGCTCAAATGAAAGTTGAAAAAATGAGAAAAGTTTATTTGGCTAAAGAAAAAAATACTTCTGAGGTGACTGTAAGTTTAACTTGTACTGAATTCATTGTTTTGGACAATATTCAAACTGTCTGTAAAGTAGCTGTACTTACGTAAATGAAATTTTCCTAATCTAAAGTTCAAGGCTGAAACACATTTGACACATTTATCATGGATAGTATAAAGTGAATTTCATCTTGGTAACATTTTTAAAAAAATTCTTAATATTGGTGGCAATTCTGATAAAAACCAGCTGTTTTGGCTCCATATCAGCATGGGTTGGCAAAAAAAATTATTTTCTCTGTATGCTGACACTGTTGATTCAGCATATCTCTGATGGTGGTTTTTTCAAAATGGAAGTCATTTCTATCTAAACTTAAGAACTATGCTATATAAAGTCTGCCTCAGTATACTTTTACATCATAGGAATTTACAACAGTCATGTATTACTTTGTAATTTAAATAATTGCTGTAAATATTTTGAGATAAGGATAAATATAGTCAAATATTAAAATATAAAGTAGTAAAAACCAAATATATAACACTTCCTACTGTTATTGATAATTCTGCCTAGGAACCAAAAACGGGCCCATCAGGTACAAAGGATAACTATCATCTCCACTCCATCTTTTGACATTGTGAAAACTAAGGAATCTATGTCAGAGTATCAGCTGGAAAAGGAAAAAAGGACTCATTTTCCTGGTATCAAAACTTGGCAGCTAGTGATTCTCCATCATGATAATGAACAGTTAATTGACAGAAAACCAAAGTTGTTTAACAATCTGCTTGTCTGTTTATAAATGATGAGTATGTGTAATAAAGGAAAATAACATAGAATAAGTCCTGAGTATGCTCTCTTAACTAAATGTGTGACATATTTTAAGCCTTTTTGAATTGCCATAGGAACAAATTCTTTTACTGACAGAATTTTAATCTAAACAAATTATTTCTATTAGATGCCCTTGAACTAGCAGTATACAGTTTTGTTCAAGAGATTAGTCCCTGGGACTTTTATTCGATTTTGATTTTCCTTCATTTAAACAAATATCTGAACAGGCCATACTTAGCATAAATATTAGAATTCACAGAATGAAAGCCTCCTTTTGAGTCAGCTTCTAGTGTCTTTTTTAAAGTTGAAATTCATTTTTACAGAACAGCTTGTGAATGACCTATTCTGAATGATAATAAAAGTAATAATGGATTTATTGCTACAGGAGGCATGACATGGCACAACTAATCACTATTGAGCATTGGAAGCACCTGAGACAGAATGTTGCATCTGCTTTAATCTACTTTGGATATTTTCCAAGTATGAAGTCTATTTGGAGTAATATTTATCAATTTCATTTTCAATTGATAAATTTTTATTCCTAATAGAGTATAAATTATTGATTTCTTTTGTGATCCAGGCTGTTGGATTATATCAAACTTTACAGAGAGGCTACGATAATTAAAGTGCAATAATTTATTGAACTTTAAAGATCCAATTTTTAATTTTACTTGACTTTTAAAATGTGTAGGTTGATTGCTGATCTAATTCAGGCATGGCAGCCTATAAAAGGATCTCATTCTCTGCTAAAATATTCTCTTACATGATAAAGAATATTGGAGTAAATGTGTATGATTCTCACTGGAATATATTTAACATAAATGTTCACTCTTTGATATTAATGCGTTGTCATTTGATATTCAAAAATGGAATGATAAGCCCCTTGTTTTCAGAGCTTGTACTGGACACTGGTTGAATGGAAAAACAGCTATTTGTCCTCATGAGTCACACATGTTTTCATTCATTAATTTGGGATGTAGTCTCTCATCTGATCAAATGCATATCAGACTCTATAAGTGTGTGTAATAACAAAGGAAGATTTTAGGTAGCAAGATGGAGGGAAAAGACAAAGGAAGGACATACTCTTTATGTTTCAGGATTCCCATTTCTCATATTTCATTAGCTATAACTTTGTCTCATCGTAACACCTAGCTCCAGGAGAGGCTGGGAAATGTATTTTTGTTTGGGGCATTTATGTACCCAACTAAAATTCTGTTGTCATAAAAGAAATGGTAGTGGATATTAAGGCGCAACTAGCTTCTGCTCCCAGAGATCATGTCTTCTATCGATTCTTTTAACTCACATTAAATAATATAACGACATCACAGAAAATCCTTTTAAAAGTAGAATTACACATAATCCCATCACCATAATATAACAACTGTTTTCATTTGCTTATACCTTTCTAATCTGTCTAAATGCACACATATTTTTCACATAGTTGTAATAATAGCTAACATATAGATTAAAACTTTTCACTTATATCTTTTTTTTTTTTTGAGACGGAGCTATGCTCTTGTTGCCCAGGCTGGAGTGCAATGGTGCGATCTCAGCTCACCGCAACCTCCGCCTACTGAGTTCAAGCGATTCTCTTGCCTCAGCCTCCTGAGCAGCTGGGATTACAGGCATGCGCCACCCGCCTGGCTAATTTTGTATTTTTAGTAGAGACAGGGTTTCTCCATGTTGGTCAGGCTGATCTCGAACTCCCGACCTCAGGTGATCACCTGCCTTGGCCTCCCAAAGTGCTGGGATTACAGACGTGAGACACCATGCCCGGTCACTTTTCGCTTATATCTTAAACATGATCCACTTAAAAATAGTTTAATAGGTATACAATAGCCCATTGAATTGATAAAGCATAATTTATCTAGCCATACTCATATCATTGGATATTTCAGTTGTTTCTAATATTTTACTACTATAGGTAATTAACATTAGAATGAACATTTTAATACACAGTCTTCTTTTGGTTATTTTTCTGTTATTTATTTTTAGCCTAATTGCACTATAATCGGAGAGTATGATTTGTATGATACTGATTCTGGGAAACTTGTTGAGACTTGCTTTATAGCCAAGTACATTGTCCATTTTCGTAAATGTTTCTTGTACTCTTAAGAAAAAATGTGCATCCGGCTGGACGAGGTGGCTCAAGTGATCCTCCCACCTCAGCTTCCCAAAGTGCTGGAATTATAGGCATGAGCCACCACTCCTGGTCCCTTTATTCCTAATAATGCATTTTGCTCGGAAGACTTTTTTTTTTTTTTTTTTTGAGATGGAATCTTGCTCTGTCACCCAGGCTGGAGTGCAGTGGCTCAATCTCAGCTCACCGCAACCTCCGCCTCCTGGGTTCGAGCGATTCTCCTTGCTAGCCTCCCGAGTAGCTGGGATCACAGGCATGCGCCACCATGCCCAGCTAATTTTAAAAAATATTTTTAGTAGAGGCAGGGTTTCACCATTTTGGCCAGGCTGGTCTCGAACTCCTGACCTCAGGTGATCCACCTGCCTCAGCCTCCCAGAGTGCTGGAATTACATGTGTGAGCCACCGCGCCCGGCTGGAAGACTATTTTGTCTCATGTGAACAGAGCTACTCTAGCGTTCTTCTGGTTAGTGTCTGCCTGGCATATCCCTTTCCATCTTTTAAAATGTTCAACCTTTTCATGTGTCAGAGACTGGCTAGATGCTCACTGACTTCATTTTCTCTTCCTGAGAACACATTTCCCAACATTTTTTGCAGCTATGTTGAGACCCTGTGAACTGACTTCTGGCTAGAGGAATGTGAGCAGAAGTGATGTATACCACTTCTAGCCTTGGCCCCTAAAATAAACGTGGTCTTCTATTCTCCCTCTCTCCTCCCTCTCGTTCCTGTGGCTGGAGGCAAAGAACTCCATGGTGGTAGAAGCAGGATTGAAGGATTCTGGATTCCTAAGTCACTGAAGGAGAGACAGCCAGAGCAGCAGCCTGACTTGATGAACTGTGACGTGAGCAAGAAATAAACTTTGTTGTGTTAAGTCCCAATAATCTTAGGAGTTATTTGCTACAACAGATAACATTAATCATTCTGATATAATGTCAAATACACTGTCTTTGTGTTTTAGGTTTTCTCTAGGATACTGCAAATATCTAGATTGTTTTTGTTTTAATTCAATCCCAGGACATCTTTAACTGGTGAGTTTAATTCATTTACACTTTATTGCAATTTTAATTAATTGCTAACATATTTGGAATTATTTTTACCATTTTATTTTGTGCTATCTCTCCTGCATTTTGTCTTTCCCCTGCCGTTCCTGTTTTCTTTCAGATTTCAATTCTACATTTTTCCCCCTACTATTTTGGAAGTTGTACACTCTGGGTTTGTTGTTGTTGTTTCTGAGACGGAGTCTCGCTTTGTCACCCAGGCTGGAGTGTAGTGGCTCGATCTCAGCTCACTGCAACCTCCGCCTCCTGGGTTCGAGCAATTCTCCTTCCTAGCCTCCGGAGTAGCTGGGATCACAGGCATGCGCCACCATGCACAGCTAATTTTTTAAAATATTTTTAGTAGAGGCAGGGTTTCACCATGTTGGCCAGGCTGGTCTCCAACTCCTGGCCTCAAGCGATCCTCCTGCCTCAGCCTCCCAAAGTGCTAGGATTACAGGCATGAGCCATCACGCCTGGCCGACTCTGTTTTTATTCTTAGTGATTATGTGTAAATTTTGGCACGTGTACTTAAAATCTAAAGTTAATCAATAGCTCCACTCTCTTCCCAAACTAAGAATGCTAATCACCATCCTTTTGTCTTACAGGTTATTGCTATATCTAATATTTTAGCACTATCTTGTTTTTAACTTCCAACTTAGATATTATTATTGTTAATCTCAGACTTTCCTTCTGAGATCATTTTTCTTTATCCTGATGTATATTCTTAAAAGCTCCTTTAAGGAGCATCTTTTGGTAATAATTACTCTTTCAGTTTTTGATTTTCTGAAAATGTCCTCATTTTGCCCCTATTCTTAAATATGTAATTTAGGTAGGTATCAAATTCTACATTGGCTATGGTTTTCTCTTAGCAATGCAAAGTCTTGTTCCACTGTCTTCTGGCTGCTGCCTCCAGTCTAATTGTTATTCCTTTTAAATAATCTCTTTTTTTTCTCTGACAACTTTGTAGATGTTCTCTTTGTATTTTGTGTTTCTCAGTTATACTGAAGAAGATTGACCCTCCCATGTTCTTTCTCTATTTCCATTGCTTTTTACCTTACTGTCCTTTGAGGGTCTGACTTTACGTAGAGGTCTCATTTTCAACCCCCTACCTTCCCTGAGCACAAGAGCTTGTCTTCTACACACCTGAGGTCATTAAAATCCAAAACTCGGCCGGGCACAGTTGTGGCTCATGCCTGTAATCCCAGCACTTTGGGAAGCTGAGGCGGGTGGGTCACCTGAGGTCAGGAGTTTGAGACCAGCCTGACCAACATGGTGAAACCCCGTCTCTACTAAAATACAAAAATTAGCCAGGCGTGGTGGCGAGCACCTGTAATCCCAGCTACTCAGGAGCCTGAGGCAGGAGAATCGCTTGAACCCAGGAGGCAGAGTTTGCAGTGAGCCGAGATTGTGCCATTGCACTCCAGCCTGGGCAACAGGAGAGAAACTGCATTAAAAGAAAAAAAAACAAACTTTAGGTCCCTGGTGTTGACACACATGCTCAGGGCTTCAGCATTTACCATGCTAGTGTGTAGCTTTCTCTTTATTTTTCACTCCTGAGGATTTTTCCTTCTTACAAGCTCAGTTATGCCTTTTAAAAGGTGTTTTTGCATTTTATCTAGAATTTCTATGGTTTTTACAATGGGTTGGTTTTTTTTCAGGATATTTGGTCTACTGATTTCTCATAAGCCAGAGTCCTTGTTGTCACTTCATTATGTTGAATTATAGCCTTAGGCTAAAATCTTTTTTTTTTTTTTGAGACGGAGTCTCGCTCTCGCCCAGTCTGGAGTGCAGTGGCGCGATCTCGGCTCACTGCAAGCTCCGCCTCCCGGGTTCACGCCATTCTCCTGCCTCAGCTTCCCGAGTAGCTGGGACTACAGGCGCCCGCCACCACGCCCGGCTAATTTTTTTGTATTTTTAGTAGAGACGGGATTTCACCATGTTAGCCAGGATGGTTTCCATCTCCTGACCTCGTGATCCGCCCGCCTCAGCCTCCCAAAGTGCTGGGATTACAGGCGTGAGCCACCGTGCCCGGCTAAGGCTAAAATCTTGAGAGTGGCACTACTTACATCAGAGATTTTAAACATTTTTATAGCTGTTTATATGCATTGTCATATTGCTTTTCAGCCGTTTGCTCTTTGAGTGGTATGATATTGATGTTTGTTTATACTTCATGGAGGCAGAGTGCTATGATAGAGTATGGGCTTTGAATCTGCCAAATTTGGTTCTCTCTCTCCCTATCGTCATCTCTCCCTCAATCCCTCCATTATTTACATATATAGAGATTAGAGAACATTTTTTCCTTAAACGTTTTGTTGTGGTTTGAAATGTGAGAGAATTAAGAAAGAAAGTGCCATTTGAGAGAGAGAGAAGGAAGATACATGTAGGAGAACTTCTGGCTAAAAATGCTGGCTTGAGCATCGAAGTCTCTTTCCCCCTTCAAACCCCACTTCAATAACAGTAATGAGATTTTTTTTTAGAGCCTAAACCTTGATGATAAAGAGAAATCAGAGAAAACAGTAGCAACATTTTGTCAGTTAGAAAGCTTACAAATGAGTGCTGGTTGAATAGCAGATCTGAGAAAACTGAGTTTTAAACTGGTGTTGAAAAAAAGCTAAGAAGCAAATCAGTTTACACAGGGGGAACCCCCTAGAAGACTCAGGAATTGGCGACAGCAGGTAACCTTTGGAAGTGAGGGGTGAAGTAGAAGGAGTTGGTTGAAAATCTGTTTAAGAAGCAGTTACAGCACCAAATCCCTTCCCCACTGTTATGGGTTGAATTGTGACTACCCCGCCACCTCTCATCCCCCCAACCCTCTTCTGAAAAAATATGTTGAAGTCCTAACCCCCAGTACTTTAGAATGTGACCTTATTTGGAGATAGGGTTGTTGCAGATGTAATTCATTAAGATGAGGTCATACTAGAATACGTTGGGCCCCTAATCCAATATGACTGTTGTCCTTATAAGAAGACAGCCATGTAAAAACAAAGACCAATGGGTAGAACACCATGTAATGATGAAGAGACTGGAGTCATGCAGCTGCAAGCCAAGGGATGTCAAAGATTGCCAGCAAACCACCATAAACTACACAGAGGCAGGGAAAGAGTCTCCTCTGCAGGTTTCAGGGGGAGCATGGCCCTGCAGACACCTTGATCTTGGACTTCTAGCCTCCAGAACTGTGGGACAATGAATTTCTATTGTGTTAAGTCATCCACTTTGGAGTATTTTGTTACTGCAAATACCTAGGAGTCAGGCACTTGCAGTCAGGCAACTGCTTCTCCTTCACTCAGACCAAAACCGGAGACTTTTTTTTTTGTCTGGAGAGAGCAAAACAAAAGTTCTCTGAACTGGAAAACATAAGGGACAGCTAGGGGCCAAGGTACTGTCCTGAGAACAGGGGTTAAGCAAAAGTTGACATATTGAATGTTGAGACTCCTGCCTTCTTCTCCCACCAGGCACTCAAAATGCTAGCCATTAGGGTTATACCCTCCATGAAATTTAGAAGAGACTTCTCTGGAGAGTCTGGCCAACAAGGGAAAAGACTTCAAAATACTGGTATGAAGGGAGTCTTACAACTAATGGCCCAACTAGGCAGAGAAGTGTATAGCCCCCTAGTTCCACCCAACTACACAGAGCCTCCAATCTTGTTTTTTTGGCGCCCCACTCATAAATAAGCACAGATGGCCAGGCATGGTGTCTCACACCAGTAATCCCAGCACTTTGGGAGGCCGAGGTGGGTGGATCACCTGAGGTCAGGAGTTCAAGACCAACCTGGCCAATATGGTGAAACCCCGTCTCTACTAAAAATTCAAAAAATTAGCCAGGTGTGGTGGCACACGCCTGTAGTCCCAGCTACTCAGGAGGCTGAGGCACAAGAATCACTTGAACCCGGGAGATGGAGGTTGCAGTGAGCTGAGATCATGCCACTGCACTCCAGCCTGGGCGACAGAATGAGACTCCATCTCAAAAAAATAAATAAAATAATAAGAAATAAATAAGCACAGACAACCACCCATCACTGGACATCTGAGGAAAGCTTGTAGCATGAAAGACAGAGGAGCAAACAGAGGAGAAAACTTGAAGGAAATAAATGATCCAAATATAGAAACCTCAAAAAAAAAACACAAGAGATCACTAATAAGATATAAGAAAAGATACTGCATTCATGAAATAAGAACAGCATGGTTGGCTGGGCGCGGTGGCTCACACTTGTAATCCCAGCACTTTGGAAGGCCAAGGCGGGTGGATCACCTGAGGTTGGGAGTTCGAGGCCAGCCTGACAAACATGGAGAAACCCCGCCTCTACTAGAAATACAAAATTAGCTGGGCATGGTGGTGCATGCCTGTAATCCCAGCTACTCGGGAGGCTGGGGCAGGAGAATCGCTCGAACCCGGGAGGTGGTGGTTGCGGTGAGCTGAGATCACGCCATTGCACTCCAGCCTGGTCAACCAGCGAAACTCCATATCAAAAAAAAAAAGAAAGAAAAGAAAAGAAAAGAGAACAGCATGGTTACATGTATGTGTGTGTATGAAAATTCTAATCGTTTTGGATTTTAAAGCCTCAAAGGTTTGAATTTAAAGTTAAGGAAGTCAAGGCCGGGCACGGTGACTCATACTTGTCATCCCAGCACTTTGGGAGGCTGACGCAGGTGGATCACTTGAGCCCAGGTTTGAGACCAGCCTGGGCAACATGGCAAAACCATGTTTAATTTAATTTTATATTTAATTTTTAATTATGAAAGTTAGCCAGATGTGGTGGCACACACCTGTGGTCCCAGCAACTCAGGAGGCTGAGGTGGGAGGATTGCTTAAGCTCAGGAGGCGGAGGTTGCAGTGAGCTGAGATTGCACCACTGCACTCCAGCCTGGGCAACAGAGCAAGACCCCGTCTCAAAAAAATATATAAAATAAAGTTAACAAACTTTTCCAGGAGTAAATCAAAACCACAGGGTTTCATTGTAATATTTTTAAATACTGGGGACAAAGACAAATAAATGGTCCCATAAATTTCCAGAGAGGAGAAACTGATTTTACATATAGAATCAAGATCAGACTTCTCAACAGCAACACTGAAGCAATCAATGTCTTTATAATTCTGAGGAAAATAATTTCCTACCTAGAATTCTAAAACCAGGCAAACTCTCAAATGAGTTTGAGGGAAGAATAAGGACATTTTCAGACATTCAAGATTACAGGAATTTTTACCTCCCATATGCATTTCTCAAGAAACTTTAAGGCCGGGCGCGGTGGCTCACGCCTGTAATCCCAGCACTTTGGGAGGCGGAGGCGGGTGGATCACGAGGTCAGGAGATCAAGACCATCCTGGCTAACACAGTGAAACCCCGTCTCCACTAAAAATACAAAAAATTCTATGGGTGTAGTAGCGGGCGCCTGTAGTCCCAGCTACTCGGGAGGCTGAGGCAGGAGAATGGCGTGAGCCTGGGAGGCAGAGCATGCAGCGAACCGAGATCCAGCCACTGCACTCCAGCCTGGGCAACAGAGCGAGACTCCGTCTCAAAAAAAAAAAAAAAAAAAAACACTTTAGAGGATGTTGTTTCACCAATACAAAAGTATAAGCAAGGAAAGAAGGTGAATATGGGATCCAAGAAATGGGATGCAACGTAAGAGAGGTAAAGGGAATCCCTGATGAGAAAGTCTCCAAACAGCAGCCATTGAGCAGACTTAGAGAAACAAATCCAGATTGGAGCAGACCAGATGGTTCCAGAAGAGACTTTTTAGGTAGATGAACTCCTAAACCTGGTATGTTTGAATATGAAAGATTTACCCAAGTGAGAGAAAGTCTGAGGATATGGACTTAGGAAACCAAACAAATGGGAAAAAATGAGAAAAAAAAAAAAAAAACCCAGAACAGTTATTAGCTTCAGGAAAAAACCAAAAAGTTGGAAAGGAAGAATAATCATAGTATATTACACATTTGAACAGTAAATAGCATTTTCCTTTACTGATCTAACTAAAATTAGAATATAACCATATGTGAAACCTGGAGGGATAGGAAATGTGTATGTGTGTAGCTGAGTAGGGAATGAGAGAGAATTTAATCCTTACGTCTCATAATGGAAAGTCAGTAAATGATGTCTGTCTTAGTCTGTTTAGGCTGCTATAACAGACTACCATAAACAGGGCAGTTTATAAACAACAGAAACTTCTCACAGTTCTGGAGGCTGAGAAGTCCAAAATCAAGGCACTGGCAGATTCAGAGTCTGGTGAGGGCTTGCTTCCTGGCTCATAGGTGGCTGTCTTTTCCCATGACAGAAAAGGGCAAGTGAGCTCTCTGGGGTCTCTTATGAAGGCACTAATCCCATTCATGAGAGCGCTACCCTAGTGACCTAAATCACTTTCCAAAGGCCCCATCTCTACCATCACACTGGAGGTTAGAATTTCAACATATGAATTGGGGTGGGGGTGGGAACACAATCATTCAGTCTATAGCCATGTCCAAAACTGAAAAATCAAGAAGTATCTAATTTTGAGAGATGGAAGTCAATACCAAAAGAATCAGATAAAATATTTGAAACTGTTGCCTCTGAGGATCAGAAAATGGAGAACTATTTGATTTTTAAAACTGCAAGTATGCATTTGATTTTAAAAACTAAATTTAAAAAACACAAGAAAGTCGGGGAATTGTTAGGATGAATACAAGAGTGTGCTAAAGTGGCTCATACTTAGCTTGCTGTTGTTAAATTTTTAATGCTCATTGTTAAATTTTCAGGAATTTTGTGAGCTGGTTGGTAAGTATAGCCATTATTAAAAATTAAATTGTAGTCAGGCACAGTGGCTCATGCCTGTAATCCCAGTGCTTTGGGAGGCTGAGACAGGTGGATCACTTGAGCACAGGAGTTTGAGACCAGCCTGGGCAACATGGCAAAACCCCATCTCTACAAAAAATTTTTTAAAAATTAGCTGGGCATGGTGGCACATGCCTGTAGTCCCAGCTACTTGGGAGGCTGAAGTGGGAGGATTGCTTGAGCCTGGGAGGCAGAGGCTGCAGTAAGCTGAGATCGTGCCACTGCACTCCAGCTTGAACGACAGAGCCAGACACTGTCTGAAAAAGAAAAAAAAAAATGAATTGTATAAACTTGTAATTGTATAGTTTACTTAGGTAAGCTATATTAAAATCACAGGTAAAACTACTCAAAAAGTATTGCTTCTAATTATTTTAATTATTATTTAAGGAGAATCATTCTAATGATTCTACATTTTACATTCTATGATCTGAGTTCTTGATTCTATTTTTTTTTTTGAGATGGACTTTCGCTCTTGTTGCCCAGGCTGGAGTGCAATGGCGTGATCTCGGCTCACTGCAACCTCCCCCTCTCGGGTTCAAGCAATTCTCCTGCCTCAGCCTCCTGAATAGCTAGGACTACAGGCACCCACCACCACGCCCGGCTAATTTTTGTATTTTTAGCAGAGACGGAGTTTCACTATATCAGCCAGGCTGGTCTCGAACTCCTGACCTTGTGATCTTCCTGCCTCGGCCTCCCAAAGTGCTGGGATTACAGGTGTGAGCCACTGCGCCCGGCTCACATGGTGGAAATGCTGTAGAGTGATGTGCTACTAGACATCTCTTGCCAACTGTTGTGACGTCATGTTGGTAATTTGAAAACATATATATGTATATATTTCTTGTTGTGTATTAAACTTTTGAAAGTATAACACATCTATAGAAAATCATATAAAATGATTTTACAGTTGAATGCGTTATTGTAAGGCAAGACACCTTTGTAACTACCATCCACGTCAGAAGAAAGAATCATACCTGACCACCCCAGAAACCCTCTACCTGGCCCCGCACCTCGTCTCTTAAGAGTAACCATTCTCCTGGCTTTTATGGTAATCACCTCATTCTTTTACAGTTTCCTCACCTAAGCATGCACCCAAACACACTGTAGTTTAATTTTGCCTCTTTTTTTGTATGGTTTTTATTTCTTTTTAATCTGTAAGTTCCCTATCCATCTCTTTTTTCCTCCCCCATTACAATTTGTTAATTAAACTGGATCATTATTCTGTAACATTTCCCATGATCTAGACTTTGCTGATTGAATTCCTTGGTGTAGCTAACATGTAACTCTGTCCTCTGTATTTCCTGTAAATTGGATCTAGAGGATCATTCTTTTTCTTCTTCTTCTTCCTTTTTTTTTTTTTGAGACAAGTTCTCACTCTGTCGCTCAGGCTGGAGTGCAGTGGCATGATCTCGGCTCACTGCAACCTCCACCTCTCAGGCTCAAGCAATCCTCCCACCTCAGCCTCCCGAGTAGCTGGAACTACAGGCTGTGCCACCATGCCCTGCTAATGTTTCTATTTTTTGTAGAGGCAGGGTTTCACCATGTTGCCCAGGCTGGTCTTGAACTCCTGAGCTCAAGCGATCGGGCCACCTCAGCCTCCCAAGGTATTGGGATAATAGGCGTCAGCCACCGTGCCTGGCCTTAAGAGACTAATTCTTTATTATTAAAAACAGTGACAACAACAAAAATACCAATTCAGCAAATATATGTTGAATATCTACTACATGCCTGAATAGGATAAAAATATGAAGTAATTATTAAGGACATTTATCATTTTAGGCAACTTGACAGGATCTTCTTGGGGGACAAATTGTTATGGTTTACTCTATGCTATTAGCTTGGTCATCAACTCAGGAGATAGCTCAAAAAATGTGTGGGTGAAATACATATTAACTGACAAAGGGACTCCTCATAATAGCATAGAAATAGTGTAGCAGTGCCTTTCTGAAGAAATTATTAACTACATAACCACTAGTATAGAAAAGGTTGTCTATTTTTCAAGGCTGGTTTTAACAATGGTGCATTGACCAAGCACCACTGACAATGATTACAAATTTTGTAGGAACAATTTGCAGGAATTCAGCAATCAAGGATTTTTAAAAAGAAGAGGAATAAATTTTACTACATATTTCTAAATTAACAGAACCTTAAGTTTAAAAAGGACACAGAAGGCTGGGTGCAGTGTCTCAAGCCTGTAATCCCAACACTTTGGGAGGCCGAGGCGGACGGATCACCTGAGGTCAGGGGTTCGAGACCAGCCTGGCCGACATGGTGAAACCCTGTCTCTACTAAAAATACAAAAAAAAAAAAAAAAAAAAAAAAAATTAGCCAGGCATGGTGGCAGGTGCCTGTAATCCCAGCTACTTGGGAGGCTGAGGCAGGAAAATTGGTTGAACCCAGGAAGCAGAAGTTGCAGTAAGCCAAGATCGTGCCACTGCACTCCAGCCTGGGTGACAAGAGTGAGACTCTTTCTCAAAAAAAAAATAAAATAAAATAAAATGAAAAGGACACAGAATAATAAGATTCTATAACCTGATACTCTCTATCACTTTTTCCTATGGTGGACCAATAACACAGTCTCCCTAACCAATGCTAATTATTTGTAGAATAATATTTACAACTTAAAGAAATGTTGATTTGCTTGAAAGCAAACATCAAGGCTTCCTTTTCATAAACAGTATTTGGCTAAATTATTTTAAGTGTGGCTTAAGTTACAATTGTTTTGTAGCTTATTTTCATAATGTACTGGTGAATGTATATACTATTTATACAATTAATGAAGTTTTAGAAACATGAAAACTTACTTCACCTCTACTATTAAATCTTTGTAAGTAAGGTGAGTTGCTCAGATTTCTGGACCAGGAAGATGTGAAAGAGTGAAGATCGTCCAAAGTCCAAAAATTTCAACCCTAATCTATAAATTTACAGTATTTTATTGGCTATGATTCATAGAAATCACATTAAGTTTAAAATATTCATGCATATTATTTTTTAAGGTTCTCCAAGAGTAAGTCATTTCCTTCTATATTTTTGGAAAAGTGAATATTCATTTCTCCCTGGTAATATTAAATTATGACAATCTTTAGCATTCAAATTAACCTGTCAAATTATATTCTTCAAAATTCTCCAACATTTGCGGAGCTATGAGAAACTTCTAAAAGGGAAAAATATCAAGATATGGTGGTTATGGACCAGAGTGAAAAAAATAAATACCAAAAATTATACAGTTCCATCATAGGCTATTAAGAAAGAATCAAATACAACCTAAGCATATTTTGGATCAATAATTATTACAGATTTCTATGAATAAAAAACCTCCAGTGTTAAAAGACGTTGGATTGGCATTTCTGGAAATCTATGACTAAAGCCATTATACTATCTGTCCCAGGGATTTTATTATTACATCATCTCTTGAGAAACTTTAGATATTAATCCATAGGTTATTCTCAGCATGCAACCCGTTACCTTTTTTTCTCGTTGAGGGTACCTTCTCATTTAGCACAAATAAATTAATGTAATTCTTTTAACATGCTAAAGTAAACAGAATAAAATGATGATATTTAAGTTTGCATGAATTTAAAGTGAATAGAAATACTCTATGCAAAGACTGTACCTTGCCACTCTCCTTTTGTCTTCACAGATTATTTCTGAAGGCACAACCTCAAAGGAATATTTTTGACAAATACACCCCCAGAAATATTCTATAATTTAAGTAATCTTGAAATAAATCACAACATTCACATTTTCCTCCTAAAATCGTACAAATCCTCCTTCGGAAGATAATTTCTCTCATGTGTTAAGGTAGTTCTACCCTGCTGTGACACATGCTGTGTGTAGGTGGGCTGCCTTTATCCTCTCACCGTTACCACTTCCGAGCACACAGCTTCACTTCTAACTTACCAGCTCACGGACTTCTTTGTTTAGGGCATTCTCCTGTTGCTGGAGCCCACTGCCACTGGTGCTTATGCAAGCAGGCCAGAAGTGCCAGGGAATGAATGCCCCTCTGGTTGCTCTCGCTCAATGCGTGAGAGAAGTTGATGTATAAATATCTCAGCTCTTTCTGCCCTGGGTGGAATAACCGAGGTGTATGTGTGTGTTTTGTACTGGTTCTCAGAATGTCCCCAGCACCAGTAAGTTCCAGGAACCCACAGCGGTAACTGACTTAGTAATACATCCTTTATTGGCTGCCTTGCCTTTCTTACTTCCCCGGTAACTTCCCCATTCTACTGTGGCAGTTTCTTTTTGGTTTGTTTTGGTTTTGCACCTTCTAAATAATTATTGTACTTACAGTGGAATGCTTGCCTCAGGATAGGCCTCTGGGGAAAACCAGAAGACCCTGTTTCTGGTTCATTCTTTCCTCAACATTTGAATTCATTTGTCGTTTCTTGTTGTTATAGTGCAGTGAAGACAGAAAATGTCAACTTTGTTAGGAAATGGCTTTTCAGCTATTTCTGAACAGACTGTCTTCTTTGTACACTGTGTTAAGAATAGTCATTTTATTCCTTTTTTAATCCTCCAAGGTATAGAAATCTACCATTGATTTTGGCTACCTGGAGAGAAAAAATGGGGTCTCTGTTGTCTTTATAATCAAATCAAGGTTCCAGTCAGTACTGGGTGATTTCGAGGGTGTCTTTCAGTTTTAAAATTCTATGAGTTTTAGCACCAATTCTACAGAAACTATTCCAGAAAATTGAAGAGGAGGGAATATTTCCCAACTTGTATTATGAGAAGGTTAAGAATGGTGAAGACTGAATGTCTGTAGTATAGTTAACAGTAATTTACCAATATCAGTTTCCTGGTTTTGATATACTTACGGCTATATAAGATCTCACCACTGGGGGAAACTCAGGGAAGGGCACATGGGGCACTTTGGACTATTTTTGCAACTTCCTTTAAGTCTATAGTTATTTCAAAGTAAATTTTTTTTTTTTTTGGAGAAAGAGTCTCGCCCAAGCTGGAGTGCAGTGGCATGATCTCGGCTCACTGCAACCTCCACCTCCCAGGTTCAAGCACTTCTCCTGCCTCAGCTTCCCGAGTAGCTGGGACCTGGTAGCCACCACGCCTGGCTAATTTTTTGTATTTTATATTTTGTATTTTGTATTTTAGTAGGGTTTCGCCGTGTTGCCCAGGCTGGTCTCAAACTCCTGAGCTCAGGCAATCCGCCTGCCTCAGCCTCCCAAAGTACTAGGATTACAGGCGTGAGCCACTGCACCGGGCCTCAAAGTAATTTTTTAAAAATTCTGAGTTTATGTGATCATAACAGGAGAGGGAAAAGGCACGATAGGTATTGGTTTTAGATTCTTGGCTGCTGTCACTTTGCAGGTGATAAAAGTATATAGACTGATAAGAGGTGCCCAAGGGCGATAAAACTATTAAGGCCTGCCTGGGGCTAGAATAGTTACTTCTAGTCTACTGGTTTTTTTCACCACATCACAGTGCCTCATTATCATTCCTGCAAAGGAATGGGAGTGGGATGGGGAGAAAAAGAGGCCTGGCCCACGTACTTTGCTATCCTTTTTGATCTCGCCTCGCTTGGCACACTAATAAGACTGAAGCAGGTGTACTTACAGGACAAACTGTATTCTTGCCCAGTGAGCCTTTCCCCAACTCACTAACGTGGGAAAAGCTCTCTAATTAGAGAAAAATATACTTAACTCACAATTAGAAATGGTGTTGTTTAAAATACAATGTCCTAGGACAGTAAGCACATTAGTGTGAGTTAAAATGTGAATTACACATCATTATAAAACAGTATTCTTGAAGCTTAAAGGAGAATAGTTTGTTCTTCCTATTGGGGTGGAAATACTCTCACAGGGCACAACCTTTTCTGCCTTTTCTACTGTTCTTTGTGTTTCTACCTGCTCTTCTGTCTGTATTTTGCCACTATTGGGGGTACAAAAAGGTTCATCAACTATGTATTATATAATTATAAAATATCCATCTTTGTCTTATCAAATGTTTGCTGCCATGAATTCTGCTTTGCCTATTATTAAAATTTCCACAACTCTTTCCTTTTCATCAGAATTTGTTTGGTATAGCTTTGCCCAATTTTTTTTTTTTTAGATGGAGTCTCGCTCCGTCGCCCAGGCTGGAGTGCAGTGGTGCGATCTCGGCTCACTGCAACCTCTGCCTCCCAGGTTCAAGCGATTCTCCTGCCTCAGCCTCCCAAGTACCTAGGATTACAGGCTCCCGCCACCATACCTGGCTAATTTTTGTATTTTTAGTAGAGACGGAGTTTCACCATGTTGGCCAGCCTGGTCTCAAACTCCTGACCTCAGGGGATCCACCTGCCTCGGCTTTCCAAAGTGCTGGGATTACAGGCCTGAGCCACCGTGCCCAGCCCCAAATTTTATTTTTAACATTTGCTTGTCATTTGTGTCTTTGATAAACAGCATATAGCTGTGTTTTTATTTCGTCAATATGAGAGTCTTTTGTCTTTTAAAGAAGAAATTTAACCTATTATGCTTACTGTGACAACTTACTTTTGGTCTTATTTATATTATTTTGTGCTTGCTGCTTCCTGTGTGTTCTTTTTTTTTGCGGGTGATGGGCAGGGGTTGTTTTTTGAGACAGGGTCTTGTTCTGTTGCCCAGGCTGGAGTGCAGTGGCGCAATCACAGCTCACTGAAGCCCTGATCTCCCGGGCTCCAGTGATCCTCCCACCTCAGCCTCCAAAGTAACACCACCATGCCCAGCTAGTTTTTTTGATTTTTTGTAAAGCCGAGGTCTTGCTATGTTGCCCAGGCTTGTCTTGAACTCATGAGCTCAAGCTATCCTCCTGCCTCGGCCTCCCAAAGTGCTGGGATTACAGGCGTGAGCCACTGTACCTGGCCCCTAAAAGTGAAAAAAGTGTTTCACTTTTTTCCTTTTCTGACTTTTGCTAGGATTATTCAGTTTTCATTGATCTCTATTTTTCCTCTAGGATTTGTAAGACTTGTATATTATTTTTATTCTACTGTTATTTTCCTTAATTTAATTTCTAATTTTAATTCCATATTTGAAACTATTTACTATTTAAATTAATCATGAGAAGTAAAAATTATCTACATCCACCCCCCCAATGCCCATCAAGAAATTTAACACACTTTAACCCTACCCATATATCAAATATGTTGTTGAAATATCTGGGTTTTACTTTTTTTGTTTGTTTGTTTGAGACGGAGTCTCGCTCTATCGCCCAGGCTGGAGTGCAGTGGCGTGATCTCGGCTCACTGCAAGCTCCGCCTCCCGAGTTCACACCATTCTCCTGCCTCAGCCTCCCAAGTAGCTGGGACTACAGGCGCCCGCCACCACGCCTGGCTAATTTTTCATATATTTTAGTAGAGACGGGGTTTCACCGTGTTAGCCAGGATGGTCTCGATCTCCTGACTTCGTGATCTGCCCACCTCGGCCTCCCAAAGTCCTAGGATTACAGGTGTGAGCCACTGTGCCCGCGAGTTTTAATTTTTATATCTTACTTTTTTTCCAAAATTGCTTTTTATCACAATCATATTAAACGGTATGTATATTTATTGCTTTTGTTGGATTCATTGCTTACCAATGTTTCTCATATCTAGAGCTTCATTCTGATTATTTCTTACGGCATTATATTACTGCTTCCAATTATCTTTTTAGAAAGGGACATGACTCCCGAAATGTCTGAAAATGTTTGCCTTTACACATGAAAAATAGCTGGATCAGGGCAGGGCGTGGTGACTCACGCCTGTAATTCCAGCACTTTGGGAGGCCGGGGCGGGCGGATGACTTGAGCTCAGGAGTTCGAGACCAGCCTGGCCAACATGATGAAACCCCGTCTCTACTAAAAATACAAAAATTAGCCGACTGTGATGGCAGGAGCCTGTAATCCCAGCTACTCTGGAGGCTGAAACAGGAGAGTCGCTTGAACCCGGGAGGCAGAGGTTGCAGTGAGCTGAGATTGTGCCACTGCATTCCAGCCTAGGGCGACACAGAGTGAGCCTTGGTCTCAAAAAAAAAAAAAAAAAAAAGGCCAGGCACGGTGGCTCACGCCTGAAATACGCCTGAAATCCCAGCACTATGGGAGGCTGAGGCGGGCGGATGACGAGTTCAGGAGATCAAGACCATCCTGGATAACACAGTGAAACCCTGTCTCTACTAAAACTACAAAAAATTAGGCGGGCGTGGTGGCACGCGCCTGTAGTCCCAGCTACTCGGGAGGCTGAGGCAGAAGAATTGCTTGAACACAGGGGCGGAGGTTGCAGTGAGCCGAGATCACACCACTGCACTCCAGCCTGGGCAACAGAGCAAGACTCCGTCTCAAAAAAAAAAAAAAAAGTAGCTGGATCAGGGGCTAAATTACAGAGTCACATTTCTTTTCTGACAGAACTCCATTTTTTCTATCATTTGGCTCCAGACTTGAAGTTCCACACTAGCGAAATTAACAATATTTAATAGTATTTTGGTCAGACTGAGATAAGAGATCAACAATGATAATGAAGAAAGCAGTATGGTAGTTATTTTAAATGTAATGTTTTCTTATCTTTCATTTATTTCCTTCCTGCCTTTACTAAAACACTCCACATTGCAGCCAAATGTTGAAGTGTATTGATTGAAGAAGCTGAATTATGCAAGTAAAAAGAATAATAATTTTCAAAGAGAAAAAAAATTTAATCCTTTAATCCCTGTTTTTCTGTTTCTGATAATTGATAAATTGTGAGTGCCTAGTCAAGCGCGACTATGGATATCATCTTCCTTGGAAAATTGTGCCAGGGAAAAATATTCTCAATGCAATGTGAAAATTATAAAATACTTTTTAAAAGTTAACTGCTTTATTAAGGTAGAATTGACATACAGTATATTACGCATATTGCATGAGGACAATTTGATAAGTTTTCACGTATGAAACCATCACCACAATCAAGATAATGATCCCCATACGTTTTCTCATGCCTCTTTAGTCCCTCCCTTCTGTCTTTCCCAGCCCCCATCTCCAAGTGACCACTCATCTTTCTGTCAGTATAGTTTGCATTTTCGAGAGTTCTATATAAGTGGAATCAACTAGCATATGCTTTTTTGACAGGGGGGCCTGGCTTCTTTCATTCAATATAATTATTTTGAGACCCATCTATATCGTTGCGTGTATCAAAAGTTCATCTAGGTTGCATTCCGTTGTTTCAATATACCACAATTTGTTTATCCATTCACCTGTCAATGGACATTTGGATTATTTCCAGTTTTTGACTATTGCAAATAAAACTATTTTGAGCATTTATGAGCAGTCTTTGTGTGGATGTAGACTTTCATTTCTCTTGATATTGTCAATCTTTTATATTTTAGCCATTCTAGTAGATATGAAGTAGTATCTCGCTGCGGTTTAATATTCATTTCCTTAATGACTAAGGATGATAAGCATCTTTTCATACGCTTATTTCCCATTTGTATATTTTATTTGGTGAAGTGTCATTAAATATTTTGCACATTTTTTTGGCTGAGTTGTGTTATTAATGACTTTTGAGAATTCTATATGTATTCTGCTTACAATTCCTTTATCAGAGATATGTTTTGCAAATACTTTTCTCGCAATGTGTTTTTTTTTTCTTCTTTTTCTTAATAATGTTCTTTCAAAAAGCAGCAGTTCTTAGTTTTGGTGAAGTCCAACTTATCAGTTTTTTACAAATTGTCCTTTCAGTGTCAGAAATAAGAAGTCTTTGTCTAACCAAATCAAAAAGATTTTCTTCTGTGTCTTCTTCTAAAAGTTTTATTGTTTTAAATTTTATATTTAGGTTCATAATCCATTTTTAGTTCAGTTTTGTACATGATGTGAGGTATGCAAGAAGGTCCTTTGGCTTGCCTGTGATGTTCAGTGGCTCCAGCAACATTTGTTGAAGAGATTATCTTTTTAAAAATTGCCTTATTGGGCCTGGCACGGTGGCTCACGCCTGTAATCCCAGCACTTTGGGAGGCAGAGGCAGGCGGATCACCTGAGGTTGGGGGTTTGAGACCAGCCCGACCAACATAGAGAAACCCCATCTCTACTAAAAATACAAAATTAGCCGAGCATGGTAGCACATGCCTGTAATTCCAGCTACTCGGGAAGCTGAGGCAGGAGAATCACTTGAACCCAGGAGGCGGAGGTTGCGGTGAGCCAAGATTGCGCCACTGCACTCCAGCCTGGGCAGCAAGAAACTCTGTCTCAAAAAAAAAAAATTGCCTTTGCATTCTTGCCAAAAAATCAATTGACCATATATGTGTGGGTCTATGTCTGGACTCTGTTCCAGATCTATGGTTCTGTCCTTTTGCCAATACCACACTGTCTTAATTACTCTAGTTTTATAGTACATCTTGAAATCAGGTACTGTGAGTTATCTACCTTTGCTCTTCTTTTTCAAAATTGTTTTGACTATTCTAGTTCCTTTGCTTTATCATGTAAATTTTAAAGCCAGCTTGACAATTTCTACAAAAAAATCTTTCTGGGATTTTGGTTAGGGTTGCATTGAATCTATTAATCAATTTGGGATGAATCAACATTGTATTATCTCTCACTGCATTACCAATTAGCCCAAAATTTAGCAGCCTACAACATCAAATATTTATTATCTCACAGATCCTGTGCGTCAGGAATCTGGGTGCAGCTTAGCTCAGTGCCTGTGTCTCAAGGTTTCTCACAAGGTTGCAAGCAATCAAGTTGTCAGCCAGGGCTGAGATGAAGGCTCAACTGGGGGAGATTCTGCTTCCAAACTCACTCATGTGGTTGTTGGCAAGATTCAGTTCCTTGCTGACTATTGGCTGGAGGCCTCCCTCATTTCCTTGACTTGTGGGCCTCTCTGTAAGGCACCTCACTACATGGCAGCTAGCTTTCCTCAGAACAAGAGAGTGAAAGAGTGCTCAAGGCAAAAGCCATAGACTCTTTGCAACCTAATCGAGGAAGTGACATTTCATCATTTTTGCCTATTCCGTTCGTTACAAGCGCGTGACTAGGTCCAGCCCACCCTTATGGGGAGAGGATTACACAAGGGCATGAATATCAGAAGGCAGGGATCACTGGGGACCATTTTAAAGGCTGCCTGCCGCAGACATCTTAACAGTGAGTCTTCCACTTTAGGAGCACAATATATCATTTATTTAGGTCTTCTTTGATTTTTTCATTGATGTTTTGTAGTTTTCTGTGCACACACCTTGCACATATTTTATAGGAATTATGCCTAAAGATTTCATATTTCTGGTGCTACTGTAAATGGCACTGCTTTAAAATTTCAATTTCTAATTGTTTATTGCGAGTATACAAAAATACAATTGATTTGTGTATTGGCTTTATATCCTGTGACCTTGATTAGCCCACTTACTGGTTTGAGTAGCTTTTTTTGTAGACTCTTTGGGTTTTTCTACATAGACTGGTTGTTACTAGAAATGGTTTTGTTTCTTCTTTTCTGATTTGTATGCCCTTTGTTTCATTTTCTTGCCTATTTTACTGGCTAGGACTTCCAATACAATGTTGAATATTGATCACTTTTTTTTTTTTTTTTTTTTTTTTTTTGAGATGGAGTCTCACTGTCACCCAGGCTGGAGTGCAGTGGCGTGATCTCAGCTCACTGCGACCTCTGCCTCCCAGATTCAAGTGATTCTCCTGCCTCAGCCTCCTGAGTGGCTAGGATTACAAGCACCTGCCACCACGGCTGGCTAATTTTTGTATTTTTAGTAGAGACGGGGTTTTGCCATGTTGGCCAGGCTGGTCTTGAACTCCTTACCTCAGGAGATCTGCCTGCCTTGGCCTCCCAAAGTCTTAGGATTACGGGCGTGAGCCGCCATGCTTGGCAATGATCACTATTCTTTCATCCCAAAGGTTCCACTTAGAATCATGTTTATCCTTCTGGGATATATTCTTTCTTTCTTTTTTTTATTTTTGAGTCGGAGTTTTGCTGTTGTTGCCCAGGCTGGAGTGCAATGGCATGATCTCAGCTCACCGCAACCTCTGTCTCCCAGGTTCAAACGATTCTCCTGCCTCAGCCTCCCGAGTAGCTGGGATTACAGGCATGCACCACCATGCCTGGTTAATTTTATATTTTTAGTAGAGATGGGGTTTCTCCATGTTGGTCAGGCTGGTCTCGAACTCCCAACCTCAGGTGATCTGCCCACCTCGGCCTCCCAAAGTGCTGGGATTACAGGCTTGAGCCACCAGGCCTGGCGTTGTTTTTTGTTGTTGTTGTTGTTGTTTTTGTTTTCGATACAGAGTTTTGCTCTTGTTGCCCGGGTTAGAGTGCAATGGTGTGATCTCAGCTCACTGCAACCTCTGCCTCCCAGGTTCAGGCGATTCTCCTGTCTCAGCCTCCCAAGTAGCTGGGATTACAGGTGCATGCCACCATGTCTGGCTAATTTTTTGTAGTTTTAGTAGAGACGGGGTTTCGCCATGTTGGTCAGGCTGGTCTCGAACTCCTGACATCAGGTGATCCACCTGCCTTGGCCTCCCAAAGTTCTGGGATTACAGGCGTGAGCCAACATGCCTGGCCTGGATATATTCTTTAAAAGTTATTTTAATGATGTCTGTTTATGGTTGAAAATATCTTTATTATACCCTCATTCATAAAAGTTTATTTGCTGGGTGTAAAATTCCAGGTTGACAGTTATTTCTCTCGCCACTTCAAAGGACCTATTTCATTGTCTTCCAGCTACCATTATTGGAATGTCTTCTTGTCTTTGATATTCTGACATTTTATTACTATGTGTCTAAGTGTAAATTTATTTTTAATTATCCTGCTTGGAATTTCTTGGGTTTCTGCATCTGAAAATGGGTGTCTTTCACAATTTCTTTTTTTTTTTGAGACAGGGTCTCAGTCTGTCACCCAGGTTGGAGTGCAGTAGCACAATCATAGCTCATTGCAGCCTCAACCTCCCTGGGCTGAGGTGATCCTCCCACCTCAGCCTCTGGAGTAGCTGGGACTACAGGTAGGTGCCACCATGCCCTGCTAATTTTTCTATTTTTGTAGAGACAGGGTTTTGCCATGTTGCCCAGCTAGTCTTGAGCTCCTGGACGCTTCCTGCCTTGGCCTCCCAAAGTGCTGGGATTACAGGTGTGAGCCACCATGCCTGGCCCATAATTTCTGAAACATTATCTTTTTAATATTACCTTGTCCTCTATTATCTTTCTTCCTTCCTTCTGGAACTCTAGTTGGTACATATATTGGACCTTCTCACACTATGCTCCATTTCTCTTAACCCCTAATTAATATTTTTTATAATTCTGTCTTTTTTGTCCTATATTGATAATTTATTTACATCTATCTTCTAATTCTCTTATTTTCTCTTCAGTTCTATCTGCTGTTTATAACATCTTTTGAATTTCTAATTTAAATTTTTTTTTTTTTTAGGGACAGAGTCTTGCTGTGTCACCCAGTCTGCAGTGCAGTGATGCACTCTCGTCTCACTGCAACCTCTGCCTCCCAGGCTCAAGCGATTCTCCTGCCTCAGCCTCCTAAGTAGCTGGGATGACAGGCATGTGCCACCACGCCCAGCTAATTTTTTTGTACTTTTTAATAGAGACAGGGTTTTACCATGTTGGCCAAGCTGGTCTCGAACTCCTGGCCTCCTGTGATCCACCTACCTTGGACTCCCAAAGTTCTGAGATTACAGGCGTGAGTTACTGCACCCGGCCCCTTTAATTCTTTATACACTATAAATATTATTTTATACTCTATATCTGAAAGTCTCACTATAGGTTTTTGTGTGTGCTTTTTTCTGAAATTGATATTTTGGCTTATTCTTACTAATGATGGCTTGTTTCCCCGTGGGTTTAGTGATTTTTTTTTTAATCCTGAATTTGTAACTTTACAGCAATTCTTTTAAGTCTGTAAAGTGCATTCCTCCAAAGAATTTGTTGGTTTTCTTCTGGTGGTTTTCTCTACCAAGGACCACTTTGAACCCTATGCTTGGCATAGTGTTTATTTGGGGCCACAGAAATTCAGGTTGAGGTCTGTCCGATGCTGGTGTGAGTTTGCTTGTGCTTGGCTATTCTCAGGGAGTTGACTTCCACCACTCCATCAGCAGGATGGGCTCTTTCGAGTTGAACTTCTTTTTTTTTTTTTTTGAGACAGAGTCTAGCTCTGTCGCCCAGGCTGGAGTGCAGTGGCGTGAGCTTGGCTCACTGCAACCTCCGCCTCCCAGCTTCAAGCCACTCTCTTGCCTCAGCCTGCCAAGTAGCTGGCCTAATTTTTGTATTTTTAGCAGAGACGGGATTTCCTCACATTAGCCAGGCTGGTCTTGGACTCCAGATCTCAAGTGATCCGCCCGCCTTGCCCTCCCAAAATGCTGGGATTACAGGCGTGAGCCACCGTGCCCGGCCCCAGTTGAACTTCTTGAGGGTGTTGCTCTTTGGCTCTCCTGCCTTCCTGCAAGGATCTCCAGTCTGACCTCGTACAGTGCTTGGACTCTAGGCTTTATCTCCTGTCCCCCATAGAAATGACTCATTAAAACCTGGGGCTAGAACCATAGGAACCAGCAGATAGCTCCAGAGTAAATATGGTCTGCATCTCTCAAGGATTTGTGCTTTCCTATCATTTCTGGCCTCCCAGGAATGTCCATAGTTTCTTGCCACTACCCTACATATTAAAATACTAAAACTTTTTCTGTCTGGGCGCAGTGGCTCATGCCTGTAATCCCAGCACTTCGGTTGGCCGAAGCAGATGGATCACTTGAGGTCAGGAGTTTGAGACCAGCCTGGCCAACATGGTGAAACCTCGTCTCTACTAAAAATATAAAAATTAGCCAGGTGTGATGGTGCGTGCCTGTAATCCCAGCTACTCAGGAGGGTAAGGCCGGAGAATCACTTGAACCCCAGAACTGGAGGTTGCAGTGAGCCAAGATTACGCCACTGTGCTCCAGCCTAGGCAACAGAGTGAGACTCTGTCTCAAGAACGAAACAAAACAAAACAAAACAAAAAAACTTTTTTTTTTGGTATTTAATGTTCTGAACCAGAAGGAGTTTCTCTGAACATCTAGTCCAACAATTTGTTGGAAACAGAAGTCCTGCTGTTAAGGTATTAGTGCATTCTTTTTCAGAAATTTTTTCTGTGCAGATATATAATCTGTATACTAAGAAAACACCATGCATACTACTTTATAACCTATTGTTGTGTCCTTTAGCAATATATTTTGAACATCTTTTTACATTAATAAACATGTCACTGCTGTTGTGGGTGGGGTTGCCCAGGAAACAGACTCTGAGACAGAGATTTGTGTACACAAAATTTATTAGCGTGTGCTCTTGAGGTCAACACCTACCGGGGAAGGGAATAAAGCAGGATTAGGCAGAGGGGAAGTTAGAAAATCGGTGCAGTAGCCACAAGGGCTCCAGCTCTGGAGCTGGGAGGGCCCTGCAGAGTTGTCTGGAATTGAAGAAAGAAGGCTGGGCCTTTATACTCCTGCTGGGATGCTCCCGGGAAGGGATTCGGGGTTACGTTGGGCAAGGCAGCGGACTACAGCTGAGTGCAATTCCTAGAGGTAGCTCACAGAGGAAAACAGCCCACGGCACTCCAAGTATCTGGCAGCCTTGAAGGGAGACCTGGGCAGCACGCACAGAATCCACCATGGTTAGGGACACTTTTGGCTCCAAACAACAGAAAATACAACTGACCCCCCTTCCTAACAAATACTTAACTTTTCTCATTTAACATAAAGTGTGCAGTAGATGATTGTTGGCATCAACAACATCTGTCCCTTTTATTAGGAAAGCAAAAATCCTTCTCAAAAGCTCCCAGTAGACTTCTCTATACATCTCAATAACTAGAACTGGACCACATGGCCACTCCTAGCTGTAAGAGAAGCTGGGAAAGTGGGATCAGGATTGTCCTAATTTTGTGCCTGGAGCAGTGAACATTGCTGCCCTGAGCAATATCTGGGTGCTATTAGCATAGAAGAAGAAAGGGGCCGGGCGCGGTGGCTCACGCCTGTAATCCCAGCACTTTGGGAGGCCGAGGCAGGCAGATCACCTGAGGTCGGGAGTTCGAGACCAGCCTGACCAACATGGAGAAACCCCGTCTCTACTAAAAATACAAAATTAGCCGGGCATGGTGGTGCATGCCTGTAATCCCAGCTACTCGGGAGGCTGAGGCAGGAGAAGCTCTTGAACCCGGGAGGCGGAAGTTGCGGTGAGCCGAGATCGTGCCATTGCACTCTAGCCTGGGCAACAAGAGTGAACTCCGTCTCAAAAAAAAAAAAAAAAGAGAGAGAAGGAAAGGATAATAGACCTGCAATGAACAGAGTCGGCCATAAGATAGACCTCTACCAAATGTTTTTGAATAATTGAATACGGATATAAGTTACTAGAACAGTCCCCATATTGCTGGATGTATTAGTCTGTTCTCATGCTGCTGATGGAGGCACATCCAAGACTGGGTAATTTATAAAGAAAAAGAGGTTTAATGGACTCAAAGTTCTACATGGCTGGGGAGGCCTCACAATCATGGTGGAAGGCGAAAGGCACGTCTTACGAGATGAGAGAGAATGAGAACCAAGCGAAAGGGGAAACCTCTTATAAAATCATCAGATCTACAGGAGGCTGAAGCAGAATCACTTGAACCTGAGAGGCGGAGGTTGCAGTGAGCCGAGATTGCACCACTGCACTCCAGGCTGGCGACAGACTGAGACTCCGTCTCAAAAATAAGCAAACAAATTATCAGATTTGTGAGACTTACTCACTACCACGAGAACAGTATGAGGGAAACTGCCCCCATGATTCAATTATCTCCCACCAGGTCCCTCCCACAACATGTGGGAATTATGGGAGCTACAATTCAAGATGAGATTTGAGTGGGGAAATAGCCAAACCACATAATTCTACCCCTGGCCCCTCCCAAATCTCATGTCCTCACATTTCAAAACCAATCATGCCTTTCCAACAGTCTCCCAAAGTCTTAACTCATTTCAGCATTAACTCAAAAGGCCACAGTCCCAAAGTTTCATCTGAGACAAGGCAAGTCCCTCCCGCCTATGAGCCTTTAAAATCAAAAGCAAGTTAATTACTTCCTGGATACAATGGGGGTACAGGCATTGGGTAAATACAGCCATTCCAAATGGGAGAAATTGGCCAAAACAAAGGGGCGATGGGCTCCATACAAGTCCAAAATCTAGCACAGCAGTCAAATCTTTTTTTTTTTTTTTTTTTTGAGACGGAGTCTTGCTCTGTCGCCAGGCTGGAGTGCAGTGGCCCGATCTCAGCTCACTGCAACCTTCGCCTCCCGGGTTCAAGCAATTCCCCCTGCCTCAGCCTCCCAAGCAGCTGGGATTACAGGCGCATGCCACCACGCCCGGCTAATTTTTTGTATTTCAGTAGAGACTGGGTTTCGCCATGTTGGCCAAGATGGTCTCCATCTCCTGACCTTGTGATCCACCTGCCTCAGCCTCCCAAAGTGCTGGGATTACAGGCGTGAGCCACTGCTCCCGGCCTACAGTCAAATCTTAAAGCTCCAAAATGATCTCCTTTGACTCCATGTCTCACATCCAAGTCACACTGATGCAAGAGGTGGGTTCCCATGGTCTTGGGCAGCTCCCGCCCCTGTGACTTTGCAGGGCACAGCCCCCCTCCTGGCTGCCTTCATGGGCTGGTATTGAGTGTCTGCGGCTTTTCCAGGTGCATGGTGCAAGCTGACAGTGGATCTGCCATTCTGGGGTCTGGAGGACGGTGGCCGTCTTCTCACAGCTCCACTGGGCAGTGCCCCAGTGGGGACTCTGTGTGGGGGCTTCAACCCCTCATTTTCCTTCCACACTGCCCTAGCAGAGGTTCTCCATGAGGTCCCTGCCCCTGTGGCAAACTTCTGCCTGAACAGCCAGGCATTTCCATACATTCTCTGAAGTCTAGGCAGAGGTTCCCAAACCTCAGTTCTTGACTTCTGTGCGCCTGCCGGCTCAACACTACGTGGAAGCTGCCAAGGCTTGGGGCTTGCACCCTGAAGTCATGGCCCAAGCTGTACCTTGGCCCCTTTTAGCCACAGCTGGAGCAGCTAGGATGCAGGACACCAAGTCCCTAGGCTGCACACAGCAGGGGACCCTGGTCTCATGAAACCATTTTTTTCCTCCTAAGCCTCTGGGCCTGTAATGGGAGGGGCTGCCACAAAGGTCTCTGACATGCCCTGGAGACATTTTCCCCATCGTTTTTTTGGGATTTTTTGGCTCCTTGTTAATTATGCACATTTCTGCAGCCAGCTTCAATTTCTCCTCAGAAAATGAGTTTTCTTTTCTATCGCATCTTCAGGCTGCAAATTTTTCAAACTTTTATGCTTTGCTTCCCTTTAAAACTGAATGCTTTTAACACCACCCAAGTCACCTCTTGCATGCTTTGCTGCTTAGAAATTTCCTCTGCCAGATACACTAACTCATCTCCCTCAAGTTCAAAGTTCCACAGATCTCTAGGGCAGGGGCAAAATGCTGCCAGTCTCTTTGCTAAAACATAGCAAGAGTTACCTTTACTCCAGTTCCCAACAAGTTTCTCATCTCCATCTGAGACCACTTCGGCCTGAATTTCATTGTCAGCATTTTGGTCAAAGCCATTCAACAAGTCTCTAGAAAGGTCCAAACTTTCCCACATTTTCCTGTCTTCTTCTGAGCCCTTCAAACTGCTCCAACCTCTGCCTGTTACCCAGTTCCAAAGTCACTTCCACATTTACAGGTATCTTTACAGCAGCGCCCCACTCTACTGGTACCAATTTACTGTATTAGTCTGTTCTCATGCTGCTGCTAAAGACATTCCGAGACTATGTAATTTATAAAGAAAAAGAGGTTTAATGGACTCACAAATTCCATGTGGCTGGGGAGGCCACACAATCATGGTGGAGGGTGAAAGGCACATCTTCCATGGTGGCAGACAAGAGAGAATGAGAACCAAGCGAAAGAACCATCATATCTCATGGGACTTATTTACTACCAGGAGAACAGTATGAGGGAAACCACCCTCATGATTCAGTTATCTCCCACCTGGTCCTTCCCACAACACGTGGGAATTATGGGAGCTACAATTCAAGATGAGATTTGGATGGGGACACAGCCAAACCATGTAACCAGACATTGTTTTGTTTCCAACATTTGCTATTATCCACTATGCTGCAATAAACATCCTTGTCAGCCTATATCTGCAATTATTTCCTCAGGATAAAATGCCACATATGTAATTTCTGTGCAGAGAGAATGTACCTTTTTAAGGATTTTGATACTGATTACCGAGATGTACTTGAGAAGTCTACAAATTTGTTTCCAAGAGCAGTAAATAAAGGGGCCTATTTTCCCTTAGATCCTTGCTGACACTGGATATTAACATTTATTTTAATCAGACTTAGATTCTAAAAAAAGTACCTTGTTTTAATTTGCAATTTTGATTACTTTTTATTCATCATACTCATTCAATTTTTGAATTATAGTCCAAAAATGGAGTTTATACAGTTTCAGCTTTTTGGAAATTATTGAGAGTCTTAGTGTCTTGCTCTTGTGCTGTAAGGGTTAATCACAGCAGGTCTGTAGTTAGCCTGAGCTATTTGGATAAAGCTCCTGCTTGACACTGACTCCTGGTCAAAGCATGAAACATACCGATTTTTTTTTTCAGCCTGTCGCCCAGGCTGGAGTGCAGTGGCGTGATATCGGCTCACTGCAACCTCTGCCTCCCAAGTTCGAGTGATTCTCCTGCCTCAGCCTCCCAAGTAGTTGGGACTACAGGTGCCTGGCACCATACCCAGCTAATTTTTGTATTTTTAGTAGAAACGAGGTTTCACCATATTGGCCAGGCTGGTCTTGAACTCCTGACCTTGTGATCCGCCCTCCTCGGCCTCCCAAAGTCCTGGGATTACAGGCATGAGCCTCTGTGTCTGGCCAAAACATATTAATATTGTCTGTATGTAGCCATGAGCCCGAAGAGTTTTCAGGGCAGTTTGATCGAGCTTGTCAGTATTGTTTATTGATAACAATGAGATGGAAGAGTAGCACCTGGTCTTGATGTGATACTTCGCCCCCGCAACCTCCTTCTCCTCCCCAGGGTTCTGTTGGTTATACAGCAGACCTGCAAACTACAAACCACCTCCGCAAAGACATCATTTTAGTCTCCCTGGTTCTGAAATGTTCTGTGCACACATTAGTGGCCCTGGATCCAGGAGACATCTGGCCTGGCCCTACGGAGAGAACAATGGGAGCCTGCACCTGGCCTCTCCAGGCCCCTTTTGGAGTCGTCTGCTTGGTATATACCTTGACTTTCATGCTCTTGCTATAGTGGGTCCTTTCCTTGTAATAAAGCGTAGACTTGTAAGCTTTATCATTTCGGGTCCTGTGAGTCTTCTTTAGCAATTGAACCCTGTTTTTAAGTGTCACTGTTAGTGCAGCTATATAGTCTATTTTTATAATTGTTGCAAGGGCACTAGACAAAAAAAGGTTATATTGTCTGCTGTACATGCTTCTGTCCAGGAAGCTATTAAGTAAGCCTTTTTAATCGTACTACTAAGTGAGTCTCTATCCTTCATATTTTGGCTTTATAAATTTCAATGCCATTTTATTCAGGGTTTTTTTGATCTCAGATTGTACCAGTTTAAGTGTTTTAGTCTTTCATTTCTCTTAATTTGGATCTGTTTTGTATATAATGTTTTTCCTATTCTCTAACATTGATCTTTTTTTGCCACTGTTCAATTCTTTTAAATAACATATAATTGATTTTTAAAAATGCAATCTAGAAATGTTTATTTTTAAATACGAGAGTAGGTTCCATTTATATTTATCATTCTAACTACTACATTTAGTTTATTATGTTTCATCTTTTGAATAGTATTTTTAATGCTTCTTTGCCATTTCTTTTGTTTTATAATTTTTTTCTCTTATGAGTATTTTCGTTGCTTTTATCTTCTTCATTACTACGGAGAACATATATATTCCTTTTAGGACTAGTAAGTATGATTTTTTTTTTTTTTTTTTTTTTTTTGAGACAGAGTCTCCCTGTCTCCCAGGCTGGAATGCAGTGGCGCGATCTCGGCTCACTGCAAGCTCCGCCTTCCGGCTTCATGCCATTCTCCTGCCTCAGCCTCCTTAGTAGCTGGGACTACAGGCGCCCATCACCACACCCGGCTAATTTTTTTGTATTTTTAGTAGAGACGGGGTTTCACCATGTTAGCCAGGATGGTCTCGATCTCCTGACCTCGTGATCCACTCACCTCGGCCTCCCAAAGTGCTGGGATTACAGGCGTGAGCCACCGCGCCCGGCCGTAAGTATGATTTTAAGTGTTCTGTGAGTCTGGGGAAGAACACATACGAGACGTTTTGAGAGCAAGAAAGTTATCAAAGACTACTAGGTCATGGCAAAATGACTCAAGAGCCAACTTAAACAAGTTCCCACTAACCACACTTGGGATAATTTGAGCATCAATAGAGATGATTGCAGTGGGAGCCGGGCGCAGTGGCTCACACCTGTAATCCCAGCACTTTGAGAGGCCAAGGCGGACGGATCCCCTTAGGTCAGGAGTTTGAGACCAGCTGGGCCAACATGGTGAAACCCTGTCTCTACTAAAAATACAAAACTTAGCTGGGTTTGGTGGCGCCGTGCCTGTAGTCCCAGCTACTACAGAGGCTGAGGCGGGAGGATCGCTTGAACCCAGGAGGTGGAGGTTGCAGTTAGCCAAGATTGCACCATTGCACTCCAGGCTGGGCAACAGAGTGAGACTCTGGCTAAAAAAAAATAAGTAAATAAACAAAAAAAGAGATAATTGCAGTCGATTGAATCACATCAAGTAAGTGTGAGTCTGTGAGTTCATAATATTACCAGAAAAGAAACACTTATTGTTTACCTTTTGTAAAACAACATATTGTTTCCTTTAGATAAGTTTATGTCACTAACTCTATTTGGAAAACTGCTGAATAAAATATTCAAGCAGAAAAACAATAATTTTTATTGTGACATATTTGTACATATTTATGGGGTAGATGTGATCTTTTGTTACAGGCATAGAATATGTAATAATCAACTCAGGGTATTTGGGGTATCCATCACCTGAAGTATTTATCATTCTGTGTGTTGGGAACATTTCAAGTCCCCTCTTGTAGCTATTTTGAAATACACAATATACTGTTTAACTATGGTCAGCCTACTCTGCTATCAAACAGTAGAACTTATTCCTCCTATCTAATTGTATGTTTGTGCCCAATAACCAACCTCTCTTCACACCCCGACAACTACCCCTCCCATCCTCTAGTGTCTATCATTCTACTCTCAACCTCCATGAGATTGACTTTCTTAGTTCCCACATATGAGTGAGAACATGCAATATTTGTCTTTCTGTGCCTGGCTTATTTCACTTAACGTAATAACCTCCAGTCCACAAGAACAACAATAATTTTTAAAAAGTATTCTGTGGCCTATATTTCTTAAATTGTCAGAATTTTATAAATGAAATGGTAACCTTTTAGTTCCTCCTCATTTGGCTGTGTTGAGCTCACTTTTTACTTTCCTCATTCTTTGTTAATAACATCTTAGATTTAGACACAGATTATTTTTAGACTTTTAAATTTGCCTTTGAAGTCTGCACAAGTTTCTCTCCTTTTTTTTTTTTTCTTGAGACAAGGTCTCATTCTATTGCCCAGACTGCCATCTCAGCCTCCAGAGTAGCTAGGACTATAGGCGCGCACCACTACACCCAGCTAATTTTTGTATTTTTTGTAGAGACGCGGTCTTGCCATGTTGCCCAGGCTGGTCTCGAACTGCTGGGCTCAAGTGATTCTGCAGCCCACAGCCCTTCCAGTAGCTGGAATTACAGGAGCACGCCACCACACCCGGCTTAGTTTTCTTGATTTCTTGTTATTGTGGTGTATGTTTTTACTAGATTTTTTTCACGAAGTGGGCATTGATTGTACATATATACACGTATATATACGTATATACACGTATATACACATATATACGTATATACATGTATATACATATACACATATATATACGTATATATGTGTGTATATATATACATATATATACGTGTATATATATATTCCTTTTTTTTTTTTTTTTTTTGAGACAGAGTCCCGCTCTGTCGCCCAGGCTGGAGTGCAGTCGTGCGATCTCGGCTCACTGCAAGCTCCGCCTCCCGGGTTCACGGCATTCTCCTGCCTCAGCCTCCTGAGTAGCCGGGACTACAGGTGCCCGCCACAACACCCGGCTAATTTTGTTTTTGTGTTTTTAGTAGAGACGGGGTTTCACCGGGTTAGCCAGGATGATCTCGATCTCCTCACCTCGTGATGCGCCCCCCTCGACCTCCCAAAGTGCTGGGATTACAGGCGTGAGCCACCGCCCCTGGCCAATTATATGTTTTTTAATTCTAGCATCATAGCAATTCACAGGAAGGCTCAGAAGATTAGACTGGCTAGGCTCAAACCTGACTCTTAGGTAAGTTATCTCCTTCCCTGGGTTTTGGTTTTCTCATCTATAAAATGAGGATAATTCCTGTCTTATAGAGTTGTTCACGGAGTGAATGGCTCAGTATACATATAAAGCACTTAGAGGCCGGGTGCGGTGGCTCATGCCTGTAATCCTAGCACTTTGGGAGGCCGAGGCGGGCGGATCACGAGGGCAGGAGATCGAGACCATCCTGGCTAACACAGTGAAACTCCGTCTCTACTAAAAATACAAATAAATAAATAAATAAATAAATTAGCAGGGCGCGGTGGCGGGCGCCTGTAGTCCCAGCTACTCGGGAGGCTGAGGCAGGAGAATGGCGTGAACCCGGGAGGCGGAGCTTGCAGTGAGCTGAGATCGCGCCACTGCAGTCCGGCCTGGGTGAAAGAGCGAGACTCCGTCTCAAAAAATAAATAAATAAATAAATAAATAAACAAATAAAGCACTTAGAACAGTGCCTGTCACATGGTGTGTGTTTAATCTTTTTATCCTGAAATTGTGAAAGACAATTTGGCAGAGTGTATGAATCTTCAGTTACAATCTTTTTCTCCAGAAAGTCCAGCTGTTGCTCCATTTTCTTCTGAAAGCTAATGTTGCAGAGAATTCTGAAACCAAAGAGGCTCTGTTTCCTTAGAGCAGGGTGGTTAAGAGTCTGGGGTTGGACTGCCTTGGTATGAGTCCTGGCTCTCCCATTTACTGGATGTGTGACCTTGGGCCAGTTGATCTCTCCTGTAATGTGGGGCAACTCATAGACCCTCCCTTTCGTGGACCCTTTGCATTTGTTGGCCAAACCATCCTTCCTCCCTTTTAGTTGTTTGGGTTTTTTTCACTCCAACCTTTTGATTCAGGTGGGACTTCCATTCATAGCAGCTTCACCCCCTTACCAATATCTCACTGAATTCTGTTGGCCACTGTGCTGGATCTAAGTGTTGAGCATGTACCCTGAAGACAACAGGAGTCCTTCTATGGGCAAACCAGGTGGGAGGCTCTTTCTTCCTTCTGGGGTTCCTGAGCTAGGATTACGTGAACCTGGAGCTGCCTGGGCCTCACCTGGAAGCCTGTCTGCAGTAGGAGAGGCTCAGGCTACCACACAGAACCAACCGGAGCTGAGCAGCTGGAGAGCAGAGGCACCCCGACAACACGGGTTGAGTTCCTGCATCCAGCCAACTTCCAGGCCGGCGCCGCCACTTTATTGGGATGCTGTGTGGTTTAAATAAGAGAATTCGTGTAAAGCACCAAGTATGTGTCAGACACAAGGCAAGTCCTCAAGAAAAGATGATCTGTCTCCTCCTGTCATAATGATTGTAGGAGTTTTTTTCCTTGTAGTTAAAAATTGTTGGGCCTGGGGCAGTGGCTCACGCCTGTAATCCCAGCACTTTGGGAGGCCAAGGTGGGAGGATCACTTGAGGCCAGGAGTACGAACCCAGACTGGCCAATATGGTGAAACCCCGTCTCTTACTAAAAGTACAAAAATTAGCCAGCCGTGGTGGCATGTGCTTGTAGTCCCAGCTACTTGGGAGGCTGAGGCAAGAGAATTGCTTGAACCTGGGAGGCGGAGGTTGCAGGGAGCCGAGATGGCGCCAGTGCACTCCAGCCTGGGCCACAGAGCAAGACTCTGCTCAAAAATAAAAAAATAAAAAAAAAAATTGTTGCCAAATGTGTGTACGTGTAGGTAGCTGATTCTCCTGAAATGTGGTAAATTCCTTCAGTCTGCAGATACTGATCTTTCTTAAGCTTAGGAAAATTGTTTCCAAAGCTCTTTCATGATTGCATCTCTTGGCCAGGAACGGTAACTATCTGTGTGTTGGTGCCGCATTCTCTGTTCTCCATATCTGTCATCTCTCTCATAATTTTCTCTCTCCTCCACCTCCGAATGTGGGAATTCCTCAGGGCTTGGCCTTGGCGAAAGTATTAATTATGAGAGCAGTTGACTCCTTGTTCCACCCCAACCTTCCATCCAAGGGACAGGGGAGGAATCTTAAGCCACCACCTGCTGCGACCCCAGCCCCTTCCCACAGGCCACCTGAGGAATGGGTTTCTGTCTCATCCAGGTCCCCCATTGTCTTTCTAGCAGTGGTGCTGGCAGGTGTGGGTGATATAGGACTTGATGACACAGACTTTCTGCAAAGCCAGTGGGAAATGCAACAGCTCTGCAGGATCCCAGAGACCCCCGCTGTGCAGCCCAGCAGCTCCAAAAGCCGCACCTGAGAGCCTGTTGGAAACGCAGACTCTCAGGCCCTAGCCTGGACCCCTGAATCAGAACGAGCATTTCCACAACATCTGTGGGTGATTTGTGTGCACATCGAAGTTTGCGAAGCTCTGCTCTAGGATGCAGGATCAGTTTAACCTTTTTCATAAACCATTTTTTGTCTACCTACGAAGTTTTTTTTTTGAGATGGAGTCTCGCTCTGTCACCCAGACTGGAGTGCAGTGGTGTGATCTCAGCTTACTGCAACCTCCGCCTCCCAGGTTCAAGTGAGTCTTCTGCCTCGGCCTCCTAAGTAGCTGGGATTACAGGCGCATGCCACCATACCCGGCTAGTTTTTGTATTTTTAGTACAGGGTTTTACCATGTTGGCCAGGCTGGTCTTGAACTCCTTACCTCAGGTGATCCGCCTGCCTTGGCCTCCCAAAGTGCTGGGATTACATGCATGAGCTACTGCACCCAGCCTCTCGAAGTCATTCTTTACAGTGAAAACCCCCAACTCCTCACCAGACCAGATCACCTAATACTGTCTTTACTATTAATACCTATTTCATTTTCATGTGATATTTTCCCTCAATATAATGTTTTTATTTTTATTTATTTATTTTGAAACAGAGTCTCGCTCTGTTGCCCAGGCTGGAGTGCAGTGGTGCGATCTTGGCTCACTGCAAGCTCTGCCTCCCAGGTTCACCCCATTCTCCTGCCTCAGCCTCCCGAGTAGCTGGGACTACAGGCGCCCGCCACCACGCCTGGCTAAATTTTTTTGTATTTTTAGTAGAGACGGAGTTTCACTGTGTTAGCCAGGATGGTTTCGATCTCCTGACCTCGTGATCCCCCCACTTTGGCCTCCCAAAGTGCTGGGATTACAGGCGTGAGCCACCGCGCCAGGCCAAAACTCAGAAATTCTTAAGAACAATATAATGTTATCACCAAAAAGTGAGAGCTCTGTTGCCAGGGCACTTTGACATTTACTTCATTTTCATGTGATATTTTCCCTTACTCTAATGTTATTACCATGAATTGGGGGCTTCGTTGCCAGGGCACCTAGTAGTCACATATGCACAATTCAGACTTCACTGAAACCTTAATTCTACTTGGTCTCTGTTACTGGGTCCTTTGGCTTGCCTCTCCCTTGCGAGAATGCCAAGACATGACATAGTTGTGTTAGCAGCTTCTGTTTTGTTCTTCTATCTGTAAGAGTCACTGATTCGAATACTTTCCTCCAAGTTTAAAAAGTTAACTCATTTTGTTTGTACCCACAAACCTTGATATATTTTCTTTCTCCTATATTGGATCAATATTGCCCCCACAACAATAACAAAATATTACCGGCTAACATTGGTTACTGTACATCATTGACGTGGTTAATCTCACTTCATCCTCACCAGAACTCCATGAGGTAGATTGAAATATTCCTTTTGCAGATGAGGAAACTCAGGCTGGAGTAATAAGTGGGAGCTGGCTCCTTCTCTTTAGGAGACTTTACCATTCTCATGGGAAAATATTGCTTGTACCATGATGGGTGTATAGAGAATCATTATATTATTTTACTTTTGTGTTTGTTTGACTATTTCCATAAGGAAAAGGTACATAAAACCAAAATAAAGAAGCATTATCTGTAATAGTGGGCGACTGTCCAATGTGTCTCTCCTGTTCTGACCTCTCTTCTGAGCTTCATCCAGATTTATAGACCTAGGACTTTTTCGACCTCCTCACTCTTGTACACCTCACAAGCATTGGAGGCCTAATGCACCTTTCACTTGTCCGTTTTCACACTGCTGATGAAGACCTATCTGAGACTGGGCAATTTACAAAAGAAAGAGGTTTAATTGGACTTACAGTTCCACATGGCTGGGGAAGCCTCACAATCGTGGCAGAAGGCAAGGAAGACCAAGTCACGTCTTACATGGATGGCAGCAGGCAGAGAGAGAGAGCTTGTGCAGAAAAACTCCCCCTTATAATAACCATCAGATCTCGTGAGACTTACTATCACAAGAACAGCATGGGAAAGATATTTCCCATGGGAAACACCTGTCCCCATGATTCAATTACCTCCCACCAGGTCCTTCCCACAACACATGGGAATTCAAGATGAGATTTGGGTGGGGACACAGCCAAACCATATCACACCCAAACCCATACTCTTGCTATTTTCTCCCCAAATTGCTCTTCTCCCCATCTTTCCCATTTTAATTAACAGCATCATCACATGCCCTGGGCTCAAGTTGGAAATCCAGGAGTTGTTTTGGGTCTCTCCTCTCTAGCACCTCCAATATCCACTCTTATCACCACGTTCTGCCAGTCTTAACCTCCAGAACATGTCCTAACTCCATTCACTTCTTTTTGCAGTGTCAGCCACCACCATTGCCCAGGACATCATCACCCTTCACATTGCCCTGACCCCCTCAATGAGCTTCCCAATTCTATCCTTGCCTCCCTTCAGGGACCAGATGACCTTTTAAAATATAAATTGCAGCTGGGCTTAGTGGCTCACACCTGTAATCTCAGCACTTAGAGAGGCAGAGGGGGGTGGATCGATTGAGCCCAGGAGTTCGAGACCAGGCTGGGCAACATGGTAAAACCCATCTCTACAGAAAAATTAAAAAATTAGCCAGGCATGGTGGTATAAACCTGTAGTACCAGCTACTCAGGATAGTGAGGTGGGAAGATCACTTAAGCCCAAGGAGGTCAAGGCTATAGTGAGGCAGGATCGTACCACTGCACTCCAGCCTGGATGACAGAGTGAGACCCTGTCTAAAAAATAATAATAATAATAATAAGCCGGGCATGGTGGCTCACGCCTGTAATCCCAGCATTTTGGGAGGCCGAGGCAGGTGGATCACCTGAGATCAGGAGTTCGAGACCAGCCTGGCCAACATGGCAAAACCCCGTCTCTACTAAAAATACAAAAAATTAGCTGGGCATGGTGGTGGGTACCTGTAATCCCAGCTACTTGGGAGGTTGAGGCAGAGAGAATCGCTTGAACCCGGGAGGCGGAGGTTGCAGTGGAGCGCCATTGCACTCCAGTCTGGGCAACAGAGCAAGACTCCGTCTCAAAAAAATAAATAAACAATAAATAAATAAAATTAAAGTATAAATTGCATAAGGCACCTATTAGTTAGAACCCTTCAATGCCTTCCCACTTGCCTTAGAATAAAATACACACTCCTCATGGCCCCTTATGTGACCCTGGGTGTTCTGGCCTTAGTTCCTCTCCCATCTCATCTTCCATCACATTCTCTGCATTCCTTATCTCAACCAGATGCCCTGGTTCTCTTTCAGTCTCTTGGCTGCCCCAAGATTTTTTGAGACAGGGTCTTGCTCTGTCACCCAGGCTGGAGTGCTGAGGTGCCATCTCAGCTTACTGCAGCCTCAATCTCCTGGGCTCAAGGGATTTTTCCCACCTCAACCTCCCGAGTAGCTGGGACTATAAGCACGCCACCACGCCCAGCTAATTTTTTGTATTTTTAGTAGAGATGGGGTTTCACCATGTTGGCCAGGCTGCTCTCAAACTCCTGACCTCGTGATCCACCCGCCTCCACCTCCCAAAGTGCTAGGATTACAGGCGTGAGCCACTGCGCCTGGCCAAAAAAAAGTATTTCTCCAGTTACTCTCATGAAGGGAAGCCTGGGTATTCCATAAGGTGAACTATGGATCTGCTTCTCTCAGTCTAACCCCACTGGCCTTAAAATTATTTTCAAGGCAGCTCACCATTTTATATGATGTTTCAGTCAATCTCTATTTTAATCGGTTTTTATTCTTTTCCTATAAGGTCATGGGATATTTTAGTGAAAAGTTGTGAGTCATTTTAATGGGGGGCTGTAAAATCCTATTTTTTCTTATCCTCTTTTAACAAAGTAATCTGCAGATCCACAGAATATTCATGAATATGATTTTGTTTTTGCTTGACATCTGCTCTCATAGCTCTGTCAGTGAGGAATTCATCATTCCCAAAGTATTCCATATGCTTTTCCACTCTGCATTTACCCATGCAATTTCCCCTGGCACAAATCCTCTTCATTTTTGGCTGCTAGCAACTCAAGAACAGGATGTTTCGACCTTCCCCTTGTTTGGAGCCTGAGGACACTACACTGTGACTCCATGTTTCTAAGTGCAAACACTTAAATCCGAATTCTACCAAACTCTGGCAGGGCACGGTGGCTCACGCCTGTAATCCCAGCACTTTGGGAGGCCGAGGCGGGCAGATCACTCAAGCTCAGGAGTTCGAGAGCAACCCAGCCAACATAGCGAAACTCTGTCTCTACCAAAAATACAAAAATTAGCTGGGCGTGGTGGCACACGCCTGTAATCCCAGCTACTGGGAGGCTGAGACAGGAGGATCGCTTGAGTCCAGGAGGTGGAGGTTGCACTGAGCCAAGACTGTGCCACTGCACTCCAGCCTGGGCAACAGAGAGAGAGCGAGCCCATCTCAAAAAAAAAAAAAAAAAAGAAAAGAAAAAAAAGTATTTCTCACGATAGGGGGCATGGTTAGATAAATGATGGTATAACCATATTATGGAACACTAAGTAATCACTAAAAATATTATTTTCAGGTTAAGCATGGTGGTTCACGCCTGTAATCCCAGCACTCTGGGAGGCCAAGGTGGGTGGATCACCTTAGGTCAGGAGTTCGAGACCAGCCTGGCCAACGTGGAGAAACCCTGTCTCTACTAAAAATACAAAAATCAGCCAGGCGTTGTGACACATGCCTGTAGTCCTAGCTACTCTGGAGGCTGAGGCAGGAGAATCGCTTGAACCCAGGAGGCGGAGGTTGCAGTGAGCCGAGATCACACCACTGCATTCCAGCCTGGGCAACAGGGCAAGACTGTCTCAAAAAAAAATATATATATATATATATATAAATATAATTTTCATAGAAATTTTAATGACTTATGAAATTGTTTCCAATATAATGTGAAAATACAGGATAAAAAACTATAATTGCACTGATCGCAATAACACTGACCCCTCAGAGGCAGTTTTCTGGTGACTCCTAATTTTCCTGAGTGTGGGTCACACTTTGCTGTTTCTTTGTACATCCTGTTTCTTTTAGATAATATGTTGTAGCAACTCTGGACTCTGTATTAACCCACTCCCAATCCAGGTGGTGGTGGAGTTTGCTATTTTTAGATTTGTTGTTTGTGTGGTGGTCAGCCTAGACTAATTCTGTGACGTTGATTCCCCACTCACTCCCCGCCTCCAGTGTACAGCCACTGATCTCTCCGCTGTTTTCAAAATTCTTGTTTTTAAGACTGGATTCCTAGGGATCACTTCTGAGTCGGCATAGGTCAGCCAATGATTGGTCAGAAGTTGTTTAAACACCTTGAGCCAGTAAAGCTCTCACCCTCTGCTGATGAATGCGTGTGACCTGGGGAAAGCATTCAAGTCAGAGCAGTTTCCAAGTCTATTTATTCCAGTTTTGATTTTCTGTTTGCAAGGCTTCACATGCAGGGAGGGACAAGTAGCTTGTTAGGGCCCTTTTAGGTCTCTTCTTGGGTGCACATGGCCCTGCACATGATGAGCACAGCCTTCTGGACCACTAGGGATAAGTGGGATCTTATCAAGCCTATTTTGCTGTTACATTCCCAAGACCTCCCTGTTAAACAGCTCGCTGCTCTGTCTGCTTCTCTATTGCTAGCCCAAATCACTATTGAGACCTCAGGCTAGCTGCAATGTTGGCCACACTGAAATATGGGATTCTCCACACTCTATTCCAAATAGTCAGCCCCCTCCCACAGCCCTAGAACTTCTGTGACACAGAGCCTGGGGAGAAGGGAGTTGGGATGGGAGCAGCCCCAGGTTAAAACATCACAGACTCCTACTGTTCTTAGAGAGAGGTTCAGTAGATTTTCTTGAATAAACACTCCTCAATTTGTTGTATGCCTTTGGTCAACTTCCAGTCTTAATTTTTTTTTTTTTTTGACAAGTTTGTTGTTTTGTCATTGCTCTTTAGGGAGAGGATTTGCTGAGCTCCTTACTTGGCCTTCTTGGAAGCACTGCTCCTTAAACCATACGAGTCGTAAAAATTAATTATACTGGCCAGGCGTGGTGGCTTATGCCTGTAATCCCAGCACTTTGGGAGGCTGAGGTGGGAGAATCACTTGAGGCCAGTTCAAGACCAGCCTGGCCAACATGGTGAAATCCTCTCTACTAAAAATACAAAAATTAGCCAGGCGTGGTGGTGGGTGCCTGTAATTCCAGCTACTTGGGAGGCTGAGGCACAAGAATTGCTTGAACCCAGAAGGTGGAGGTTGCAGTGAGCTGAGATTGCACCACTGCACTCCAGCCTGGGGGACAGAGTGAGATTCTGTCTCAAAAAAAAAAAAAAAAAAAAAAAAAAAGTGGATGATGGAGGTAGATGATCAGAAAGCTCCAGAAGGTCAGCAAGAAGGACAAGGGTCTGAACTAGGACAGTATGGATGGAAAGGAGAGGGCAGTTGAGAGTTTAAAGTGCTAGAACTGGATGAACTAAGATGTTGGGGTTAAGTGGGAGAGAGACATTCCGAGGTTATACATGAACAATCGTAGGCAATGGTAAAGCCAGATAATACAGAGAAGATACGCGGCATGTTTTGCGGGAGTAGACAATGTATTCAGATTTGCACTTGTTCAGTTTGAAATTCCAATACAACAGTGAGAGATGTTCAGGAGATGGCTGGAACTCTGCGTTGAGAAATACAGATATGATGGGTATCAGAATAAAAGTTGTAGGCCAGGTGCAGCGGCTCACACCTGTAATCCCAACACGTTGGGAGGCCGAACGGGTGGATCATCTGAGGTCAGGAGTTCAAGACCAGCCTGTCCAACATGGTGAAACTCCGTCTCTACTAAAAATACAAAATTAGCTGGGCATGGTGGCGCATGCACCTGTAATCCCAGCTACTTGGGATGCTGAAGCAGGAGAATCACTTGAACCCAGGAGGTGGAGGCTGCCGTGAGCCAAGACTGCACCACTGCATTCCAGCCTGGCGACAGAGCAAGGCTCTGTCTCAAAAAAAAAAAAAAAAAAAAAGAGTAACAGTTGTAGATGAAGCCATAGGTACACGTATGGATGAGATAGTACGGAGTGTGTAGACTGAGATGCAAGCAGACACAAAACCCCAGGGCATTGTAATCTCTCTCATCTGAATATCTATACCATTTGTCTGTTACATATGGAATTTGTCATATGCTGCAATAAACATTTAGCTCAGTGCCTACTGTGTACAAATGCTAGATATGAGGGTACAAAGAATCAAAGATCTTTTCACCCAAGGAGACTATGATCTAGTTGTGGAGAAAGAATCATGCCCAATTATTATGCAAAATGAAGTTAAATAGAAACTGTAAGTGTGTTGAGTGTAGAAGAGGCAATTAATTCAGCGGAAGAGCTAATGCAGCTTTCAGGAGGGGAGGGAAACATTTGAGTTGGACTTTGCAAACATAAGTGGATTTTAACAAGCAGTGCAGGGGAAAGAAAGGCAAGTAATTTTAGGCTGGAAAGGAACACATGTAAAGATCACAACAGAATGGAGTGTAGGAAGTGGTGGGGAGAAAGAGGCTGGAAAGGTTGCCTGAGGCCAGGATCCAGGTGCTTGGGAATCCTGTTGAGGTTTCTTAGGTGTCCATTTGAAAGATGGCACACATGTGCTGATGTACCCAAGGCCTCCACCTAGTTCTGAATTTCAGAAATGCCTGGAAGACCAATGAATCAAAAATGCTTAAGGAAATCTAAAAATCACCAAACTAAGGCTTGAGGCTTGTAAATGCTTTTTCTCAGTTCTATATTTTCATTTTGCAAGACTGCAAAACTCTGTGTTAGCAGAACTTTAATTACTTGGCTTCATTATAAAATTTCCATTGCATATAAGAGTATAAATAATTTCACTCTAATGCTCTCATTTGAATCTGCGGCTGAAAGCACTGGCAGAAATCACATTTTCATGGCACTTCCTTGGCATGTTGAAGGAAAACAAAATGTATTCTGCTAATCAAGTCATTAGTGACTTTGAAAGTGATGGATTATATTAAAAAACAGCAAATAATCAGAGATGAAGTATATTTTAAAGATTAAAAATATTTTATTTAAACTTTTCTTCATAAACACTTTTAACATTTTTTTCAATTTAAAAACAGAATGGATAGCATAAACATGTTTGAATAGATTATATCCACGGCTTGGGAAAAATTACCTGACAAAAATGTAAAGGCTTTCAAAACAGGTATAAAAGGCAAACCTTAAATTATTCTAAGATTTTTATATCGGCCCTAGGATTATTTGACTACTGGCCCAAAATGTACCTAAAGGTCAAAATATTTTTCTATAGACAAAGTATGCCCAAGAGGTATAGGGCATATACAAGTTAGGTAGAAAATAACCTCTCCCAATCACCTCACTGGACCATTCCTTCAGAAAGCAAACACCTAATCCTTACTATGTACTGATTAATAACATTTTAAATGCAGTTGTTCCCAAAATGTAAAAAGAAAACCTAAGAATTTAAGGGAGAACAAAGCTGATGGCATTCTCCTCAATGTTACTTGTATAATATTGAAGTTATACGGTGTACTGAAAGGATATGATTTCCATGAATTTATCTATTCCAGTCTATGCCTAGTGAATATTTGACTTTATAAACTCTGGATAAACTAATTTTTAGGACTTCCATTTTTAAGATAAATCTCTTTTTAGAAGATATTTATTCCCAAACCAACTCTAAATGTAATTGAACAAACATATGATCTCTCAAAATGTTCAGAATACAAAACAAAAATCAAAAATGTATAACAGGCAAACAAGAAAACTGGCACTAGCAGTTTTACTGCCATATAGCCCTCAATTATATCTGATTTACACTATTATCTATGTTGCATTTTACTTCGGTCTAAAACCTTAAATTATGAATTCTCAAAAGAGCTAGTCTCCTCTGAGAGATAGCTTATAAACTGAAATAACAATTTATATTATAAACTGAAATGTTATGACCTACACCCACATATACATATATAAAAATAGTCCCACTGAACGTTTGACATGTTTAGATTATGCAGCTCAAATAATCTGTTATAAAATATTTTAAAGCTTAGTTTCATGTAATTAAGACAAAACTCCATTTTTACCACTTCTCCCCACATAAAGCGTGTGTCCTTTACTAAGACTCGAGCAGGCTTCCCAGAATGAGGTGTCCAAAGGTGCTGCTTTAGAAAAGATAAGTGAAGGGCTCAGTCAGTATTTCACAAATTCTAGTAACACTCACACAGAGCAGAGTAATGAGGACACAGAAAGCTGTCTCAAGAAAAGCTAATAATTCTATTAGTTAAGCTTTGCTTTTTAAAAACCAGTAGCATTTCTTCCAACACGAAACCTTCAAAGTGAGAATCTTGCATTTTAAGAAAAGGCTGTAGTGCAAGGAATTTCTTTAAAATCAAAACTTAGAAGGTCAAAGACACGGAAGAGAACAAATGGTTCTAATTAAGATGTAATTAATGAAGATCAGCTATTTTTGTGAACTCTAGCATTTAAGATATAAAGTGAAAACAACACGCATAAAGGTCATAACAGTTAAACTGTATAGATTCAAATCTTACTGAATTTTTCAAAAAACTACTTTTTTGAGCGCAATGTATATAAACAAAAACTCCAAATGAAGCACACAAAAAATAAACTTGAAAAAAATGCTATGAAAAACTTTTCCATAGTTTAGTATAACAAAAATAAATCTCTTGCAGCAATTAAACCATAATTTTAAAAGGGAATGTAAGTTAATCATGGATTTAAAATAACCTAAATTAGAACTACATATAAACAGGGAGTTTTCTCATACATTCAGAACCCAAGCAACAGCAACTATCCTTAAAGCTCAAAACTGATTACAGCTAACATCAGGTCCGACATGACTTACGTAAAGCTGAACCCAGAGTTAGTTCAAGTTAAGATTTTACGAATTCTACAAAACATGAACTTTGATCTTGGCCTCTGTCTTTAAAATGGAAGACCAAGAATACTCAAATGTTTGCCCAGATGTCACCCTAACTAGGGTCATCAAGTCATATCTAAGCAATTAAAGAGAACCACGACTATAGTGTAAAGCCTTTGATGTGGATACCTGGCCTGATGGCTCTTTCTTGGTCTTTTCTAGCAAAAGACATCAAAGAGGAAAATAATGAAGACGTTATTTTCTTTAAAGCAAAACAGCACACATACAAAGCCACTAAACTAATGTAGAAAAAAAATTAAATGGCTAACTTATTCCTAACTTTCAAAAATAATATATTTTTTTTAATGTAGAAAAAGACTTTTACCCATATTACCATGGGAAACAAGATACCAAATTTCATGTTTGGAAACTGTAAGTAAATGACAGGACTAATTAATGAAAATTTAAGTCTCATATATAAAATAAGATTATTATTGATTTCTGAAATCAATGCCAATGGTTTTTTCAAAAGCTACTTATGTACCTGACTGTTTCTTAAACCCAAATGCCTCCAATTTTGGAGTTTGAAGATCAGGTTTAATCTCATAGTATGTCTAATAACTGCCCAAAAAACCCCCAAAAACCAAAGTCTTCACATTTCCACGACTTCACACTTCCATTTTATGTTCAATGGTGGCAGCAGCAAAAAAACAAACAAACAAACAAACAAAAACAGAAAACACCAAACAAAGTGAAACTAGAAAATTTATACATCAGCAGCCATATAGAAGGCATTGCAATATTGCACCAATATTCTAAGATCTGGCAAGTTTTGCCAGTACAGATCTAGTCTGTATCAGATATAGACTACTCATGCACAAATGGCATCAATTTCAATGATCCACTCCCAGGTTATTCTTGCTTAACTTTGTCAACTATGTTTTTTCCTCTGCATTTAAAGAGTTGAAAGGTGCAGCTAATCCTAAAACACTTATTATAAATGCTTTTAAAGAGCTATTCTTGATCCATTCTGAACTTTGTGGTTACTATCCTTCATGCTAATAGCTTTCAGTAAATAAAACAAAAACTGAGGGCTTACATCCCTAGTGTCGCTGGGTATTTTGTACAAAATAAACAAGCAGATAAAACCAGTAACATTATAATTATAATTCTATTTCTTACCTCTAAGTCAAAACTGAGCTCAAATTTTGTAAGAGTTTCTACCTTCCATTCAATAACAAATGCAGCAGCCTTACTGAATGTAAAAAATGGGAGTTGCACTTACTTTTAAGGGGCCTTGATTTAGGAGTCTGGTATTACCTAAATGCTCTTTAAAAGTGCTTGCATGCTGCAGGGCCAGAACTTGTCATATACCACTCCGATTCTCACTAAAAACAGGGCAACGTTAAACAGACTGCAAAGAAAAACATTTTCAAAAAGAAAAGACATACATCGACAAAGAACACTAACATTTACTTTTGAAAATAAAATATAAAATGTTAGTTTTCATAACCATACATGTTTCAGAAATATAAGGAGTTCAAATATTACTGAATCAGTATGGACTGAAGATAGGCTACTTTGACAGCAAATGAGGACTCCAGTTATTTTAACTTACTAAAAATGTTAATATGTGAAAAGACGTTACATCTAAAATTCAACAAGTATGGCGAACTGTGTGTGCAAGTGCACTAGCTTAAAAATATAGAATCCTAACCACGCATAAAAGGGATGTGCCTTGTGTATTTATAGGTTGTATGCGAGTATGAATATGCTTTCACTAACACAATGCGGATAAGAGAAGGCAGCTTAGAAATAGTGTTTTGAATATAAAAAGTTAATTTTGTAGAAAATTTATATTTTTGCATTTTCAGCAAAAAGCCATGCAAAAAGGTCAAGAGTTTTAAACTTTTAAATAATAAAACTAAAAAGTGTAACAGACTGAAATACACTGAAATAAATCTTCAAAAAGGTTTCAGATAGAGACAGAGACTGAAATCACATCCAGTGACACTTATCGGGTCTTCTCTTAGAAGACACATGACTCCTATGCTAACATCTGAAAGAAATGTTTAAAGCAGAAAATCAATTTCCCAGATAAGTGGAGCATTCTATTCAACTGCTTCTGGAAGTAGTTTCAAGAGCTAGCACTTAGTATTAACTTATTGCATGAGTTTGAGGCCACTGAAAAGAAAAAAAGGATGCTAGCACAGAATGAAAAATTCTTACAATGTTAGACCAATGGCTTTGATAGTAAAACTGGTGAGGTTTTTCTTTATATGTTTTAATTAACTACTCTGCACAAACAAATACTTTGTTTGCCTCTTTTTTTAGGGAGGAGGATGTCATTAGTTGCAACGCCTGACCTCATCCAGTACATAGTCCGGAAAATGCAGGTTGCATACTTGTAAACCATCCAGCTTGCAGGGCATCCGAGGGTACTCATCTTCCTTCCACTTGTTTTCATCCGGATCAAAAGTGAGAATGGAATCGCTGTAATGACCATTATAACAAAGGCCTCCAAGAACCATTATTTGTTTGTCCAGCACAGTCACACCATGGCCACTTCTACCAATCGGCATGGATGCCAAGATGGTCCACTGATCAGTCTCTGGGTTGTATACTTCTGTAGAAGGGCATCCCTGAGATTCGAAAGAGGCCCTCAAGATCACACAGACGCCACCGAAGACATAAAGCTTGCCATTGTAAGAAATCATCTTGTGAAAGCATCTCGCGTA